>NW_028278037.1:0-366846 GCF_059751315.1 Micrasema longulum
ATTGAAGGAGACGGCTGCGAGACATTGCATAGATTTATATATGGTACTATTAAGCGTTTTGTCCAGATGTTTATTGAAATTTCTGTTTACGTAATATTTTTTATTTGTAGTATTCTTTAATAATATGCATGTTTTCACTTTCTATTGTGTTGTATCCCAAATCAACACAGGGCCCTTGGGCTTATATAGCTAAGGATACGTTATTATTTTTTTGTAATATGTGTCTTGATGTGAAAAAATAAAATATTTGATAATCATTGATATTTTTGCATTTCTATGTTAAAATATAGAAACTTATTATGAAAACAAGAGTAATCAGTAATTAGTCCATTGGCATTGACCGTTTAAAAATATAACATATCCTTATAGGTAGTAGATTTTTTTATCAAAATAAATAAAACAACACCTTATTTGATCTTAATGTGTTGCTAAGAGGAAAAATACTTTTTAGTGAAAGGAATATGAAAGTTTAGGCATTTACGGAGCCTATGATTTGTCATTCTTTAGTGTATCTTGCTTATCTATAAACATTTTGATATACTCAAAAACATTGTTTATTTCCTAAAAGCCTGGTTTCGGTTAAAATTGTTTTCGGGTATGTGGAAGTATTGTTTTTAAAGTTTTCAAAATATGTATTTATTTATTTATCATACGGCACAACTATCTTTCACAATATAAAAGATAAAATTATTTGTTTTTAATTTATTTATTTATCTAAATAAATTTATTTCATATTTTACATAATGGCACAAAAAACACTTTGGCCAATTAGAAGTAAGCTCAGTATATGAAGGGTCGGCAAGTTAGAATTATTAGTATGCCTAATGTTGCAATCAGTTCCTATATGGGCAAATGCCTGTTCTAAGAAACTGATTTGTTGCGGCAAATATGGTTTTCGAATTCCCACAAATAAAAATAATATTAAAGGAAAAGAACAACTGTTATAGCCCAAAAGAGAACAAAAAAAAGTACAGTTTACGTTAATATAAAAATAAAATTAAATATATAATTTTTTACAATAAAATAAATTTATAAATGATTCAATGGGATTAGATAATATTTAAATGACTATCCTCAATAAATTCTCAGATTCCTTACTTCCAATGTCTGTCAACCAAATCGTCATCCTTTTTTTCAATACTGATGGGTTATTAGTTTTCCAAACACACTGTTTCAGGTTATACAGTTTAGGTCCGTTATACTGAAATGATTTTTGGGACACCGCTGTACGTACTATTGGAATCACCAAATCGTTTTTTACTGTACTCCTGGTTGAGTGCGCATGACTCACAATCACCTGAGTGCTCCTATTTTTGTGAATCTCGAGTACGACTTTCTTCGTGTAGATTTGTCTTTAGCCAAGGCCGTCTAAGGATTTGAAAAGGCCAACACTCGGATGATTGTACGGTTTTCGCAATATTATCCTTAATATTGATTTATGTACCTTAACAAAGGAATCAAGAATAGTCTTTAGGCAACTCCTTCCTAACAAATACAGCCGTAGGCCAAAACATTATAATGAGTTCAGTTACACAAAATTTAAAAAAAACAATATGTACAAAGAAAAAAAAAAAGAAAAGAAAAAGAAAGAGAAAAAGAAAAAGAAAAAGAAAAAGAAAAAGAAAAAGAAAAAGAAAAAGAAAAAGAAAAAGAAAAAGAAAAAGAAAAAGAAAAAGAAAAAGAAAAAGAAAAGAAAAAGAAAAAGAAAAAGAAAAAAGAAAAAGAAAAAGAAAAGAAAAAGAAAAAGAAAAAGAAAAAGAAAAAGAAGAAAAAGAAAAAGAAAAAGAAAAAGAAAAAGAAAAAGAAAAAGAAAAAGAAAAAGAAAAAGAAAAAAGAAAAAGAAAAAGAAAAAGAAAAAGAAAAAGAAAAAGAAATACATCTATGTATGTCAGCCATAAAATTAAGAATAGTCCAGAAGGAGCGAAGAATCATATTTGAATACATCGGACTGTGTCCAATTAATTCCCCCACTATGCCTAACTTTCGCAGCGCGCATTCGTGCTGCCGCCGCGTAATGTTGCACGATGGGAAAAAATATAATTATAACACAAATATAAGGTTAAAAAAAGCAATATGTTAACTTCTCTAAAATTTTATTGTGCACGCGGAAATATTGATTGTCACAACAGATTAGATAAGTAAAGGGTCATTTAATAAGAGTAATTGAATAAATAAACTTTAAACTTAAAATAAAAAACTAATTTTATTTTAAATAAAACGGATATGTTTAAATTATGGTAAATAATAGCTGATCTTTTAAAGATAATGTCTGTCAAATATCTACGAAAGAGTTGTTTAATCTGAGATTAAATTTTCATTAGTTCTCTCATTAGATAAGCAAAATAGGGTAAAAAATTTCACTACCCTGCCAACACTAACAGAATGTTCATTTTGTTTCTTCGACAATCTGACAGATGCAAAAATAATTCAATTTTTAAGTAATGCATTTGTTACTTACATATTCATTTGCTAATTACACATACAATGTGATTGCATCCTGTTTCTTTAAGATCCTAGCAGTATTTCTACACTTTAAAAGGACACAACACGGCATAGTTGAATTCAAATCAGGAGTTGCGTACTGAGCGACGTCTACAAATAAACTAATGGGTCAAAACGTAAACCTACTCATTTATGAGTAGTTTAGTCGCTTTCTGTTTGATGTGCTTATGCGGTTTCTGGACTTTTCTTTATTCTATGATGTCAGCATACAAAAAAATATAAAAGTCGGTATATTATGAACATAAAATGAGTTAACAGCAGATCATTAAAGAAGCAGCTTTTGCAAATTAATCCTTAATTGTTACTATAGAATATTATAAAGAGATGATTTGAATTCACAAAGACTCTAGTTAAATATGTTAATATGAGAGGTACATTCATTTCCTAATCTGTGTACACGCAGTATAGGTGAGTGACAAAGAAAGTTGGTTTGAGAACGGTGACAATAATAGTAGTCTATTTTGAGAGTATTTTGTCTAGTTTTACGTGTTTGTATGTCAATATTTATTAAATCCTGGAATTCGCAACAATCCAATATAGAATTAATGATTAAATATAAAAATATTCAGTCTGTTATTGTTTGCGATCCTCCAGAGTAGGTAAATTCAAAAAAATTAACAAAGACATGTACCGCGAAACCGTCCAATTTTGCCCTGGATGTATATTTTGCCCAAACAGTCTAATCTATGATCAACCTTTAAAAAAACATATTTCTATTGGATTTCAGTAAATTTGGTACCAAATACTTAATTTGCTATATAGGAATATGCAATTTGAAATGAATGAAACTCAAAAACTTTCGTTTAACTCTTTCACTATTATTTTTGTGAATTTTGTAAAAGGGGGACCATTTGGTAGAGTTGTACTCTAATGTTTGTATGGTCAAAATACACCGCATTTGGTGTATCAATGCAGTGCCCTATACACTATTAGGTGAAATAATCATTAACAAATGATGAGTATTTTTAGAGCTACATTCCATTCCACATTGTCTCAAGGAGCAAGTTTGGTAACATACGCTGTTACCCCATCAAATATCGTGCAAATATAATTGAGAATAATCGGAGCGACCAAGGTATAAACATATTATATTTCATAGCTTTCACAAGTGGTGCTAGGAACAGTAATGTCTGATTACACACCCTAGTTGCTCTCACAAGAATGCTTCGATATCTGGACCGCGCCATAGAGACGACATTACTAATTGCGACAGTGAAATAGTCATGGACTTGAAAAGGACAGGAATTTGATAGTGAAGGAAATTAATGCGATTCATTCTAACTACCATCAGCATGTGATACAAAATAGCATAGCATGTAATATATTGTTGCCATAATATATATAGGAACCTCATTTAATACCTCATTATATTTTACTATGTCCAAATGTGCCTATCATCATAAGTGATCTTATGCCGACACTGTTCATATAACTTTATAATATAGACTCGAGAGTGGCTCGATGATTTGGGGCCACATTTAAAAAAAAAAAGAAATATTTGCGTTCTTATGAGTTACCCAAATATTTAATATTGAGGGCCATTTTCAACGAGTTGTAAAAAACTCACTATTAGGAAATGGAATCAAGTTGGGGTAAAGTGGGATTCGAACCACAGACCTTTGGTCCGTGAGTCCGAGACACTAGCCACGAGACCGCAACCCGATTTTAATGAACTGAAGTACTCTCTTATGATAGAGAAAATCCAGAGGAAGTTTCTGAAATATCTCTACATGAAAGAGTCCGGGTATTATCCTTGGCTCTACTCGACCGAGTTTCTCCAGGGTATGCTTGGCTACAACAGTTTAGAGACTAGAAGGGATGTGTATTTAACTACACATTTTTATCGATTGTTGCGCGGTATGATCAATAATTCTGAGATTATTATGAGCATTGCTTTGTATGTTTCTGATAATTACCTAAGACAACGTCAGCATAGATTGTTTCATATTTCGATACAAAAGACCAACCTGCCTATGGTTATGTCTGTTGGAAGGGCTACCGCTATGCTGAACAACATCGCTCTGGATGTTGATCTGTTCCATGTATCTGAAGGGGTTTTCCGGAGCAGGATTCTCCTACTACTTTGACATGAGTTTCTTTTATGTATTTTTTTATTTTTTACAATATGTACGTATTTAATATATATTTGTAATGTATATGTAATATTTGAATAAATGCCAATGAATTTCAATGCAAGTCAATACTTGAATTGAATTAAATAATACATATAACTTGGTAGCGGGCCCGTGGCTAGTGTCGCGGACTCACGGATCAGACGTCCGAGGTTCGCACGCCGCTCTACCATTACTTGGTTCCTATTTTCTAATAGGTAGTTATTTACAACTCGTTGAAAATGGCCCCCAAAATTGAAATGCTTGGGTAAATCATAAAAACGCAAATATTTATTTAAAAAAAAAACCTTTATAAAAATATTTATACAATTTTTCCTTTAAATATCTCAACGTGAAATAAAAAAATATAAGAAAGGCACCTTCGGCTCAAAGCCACTCATATCATGTCATAAACCATGGTAAAAATTTACACATTTTTCGTTATCTTTAAAAGGGTATAACTCACTTAGCTTCTATTTTAGAGGCTTGTCAGCAGGTGGAAAAATGGAATATGGAAGGAAGTTATGAAAAATACACCCCAACACCCGGACTAATTGAGAAAAAATCTTTCTTGGATTTTTTCTTACAACTGGCGGATATCAAATCTGTGACGTCAATTTCACAGTTAACTGTTATACCAACTGAAACAAGACGCCTGTTAAATTATTTGTACCACTAGATGTCTAAATGTGGCTGTTTTGAGTTATGAATGCAGCTTTACCATTTTTTTTTCTTTCCAAGGAGAATCTCTATGATTTTTTTAGCGGGATATAGGTAGTAAAGTATTGAGAAAAATACTGCAGTAATTATGATGTTACAATGTTATTCTAATATTTTATCAGTCAAATAAGCAAATGCCACAAAAAAATACTGGGATTTATAATGTCAATACTAATAATATTAAACAGGAGGCCTCCGTGGTGTAGTGGTCAAGACGCTTGACTCACACACGGAAGGTTCCGGGTTCGATTCCCGGTGAGAACACAAAAATTAAATGTGATTTTTCTCAAGCCTGGGTGTTCTGTGATGTAATTCACCACTGTAATTGGGCTTCCTGGCCTGTTGTGGTGCAAAAAAAAAAAACAAAACAAAATATTACAACAGAGATGAAGAACATTTTAGAGAAGGTAATATAGAAGTCTAGGCGTCTACAGGGCTTATGACCTCTCATTGGCTGGTTTAAGTGGCAACTTTACACACTGTGTAACATTTACCATTCTGCCCATATTTGAACATCTACATTCCTTCAATTCTTTCATCTGTTGATGTTTGTGAAGTTAAAGAGCTGAAACCTTGATTTATGCGGGTGAGATTCATCTTATTAAATTATTTTACCTACACACTAGGCAACGCCTGAAAATTACCTTCTCTAAAATGTTCTTCATCTCTGTTGTAATATGTTAATCTTAACAGCTCCCAAGGGAGTTGAACCCAGTCCTTGTCTACAAACATTTGGACAAACTTAAAATATTGCTGATAATATTTCTTGAATCTGCTTTTGTTCTCCTACAATATGGCCGATTTGGACATACCACGGCGTACTTCTACGGGTGCCAGTTATAAGCTTTTTTTTTTAGCAGTGATTTATGCTACTGACAATTCATTTCACGGTGCTAATTCATTATTATTTCACGGTGCTAATGCCGTTTTAGAATGACCATTACAATAACTGATCAAATAACGGAAATGTTTTGTGACAGTATCAGCATTTTGAGGAATTTCGATTTACTGGTGTACGGAAGGTTTCATTATTTATCTCGCCTATCTTAGCTGAATGTTTATTTATTTTATTTATTTATTTATTTATATTCATCAAAATTACACTAGTTTAAAAATATTAATGAACTTATTAAGGCTTTTTAGGCTATGCTCGTGTCAAGCCGCAATAAATAACAATAAAAATACATGGTAAAATTAATTAGATCAAATTATAATGACATAGAATAACAATCTAGAAAAAAAGGTAAATGTGATAAATAGTGAAATTCCAAAGAATACAACGCAAAAAAGATAATCAGAAATAATGTTTAAAATATAAATTATACAAATTAGGAATCACACATAATCAAATATACAAAATATTGGTATCATTAAAATCAACAAAATAATAGTAAAATATAGGAGTATCAAAAAAAAAACAAAATAAGAGTATCATTAAAATCACCAGAAAACGAAAATATATATATAAAAACATAATTGAAATGATAATTAAGATGTGTTTTCTAAAAACTCACTCAATACTATAAAGAAATATAAGAAATAGGAGCAATAAATCATATGCCAAATAATAGTACGTACTAAATTTAATAATACAAAAATACATAATGAAAAAAACATAAAATATCAAGATATATAAAAAGCAAATAAAAGTAAAAGTATGGAAGGAAAGCAGATTTGTAAATTTTTGCTAATCTCGAACTTTAGAAAAATTAACAACCTCGTCCCTATCGATGTGGTTAAAACCGGAGTTAAGGTCAATGAAAAAATACCCACGAAGAGACATAGCTTTTGTGAGATTTTTTTATTTATATTATTTTTTTGAGGTGAAAATATATTTTGGAGCTCCGCTTACATACATTACATTTTTGCTTAACAGAAAATTAATTTGATCCATCACTCCGCAAAGTAAAACACTCACTTACCTTAACTCTGAGAAACCGAGCAAAATAGTCACAAATTTCAACATGTTTTAAATTTATTTACATAAATGAAGATTTTATGTACAACACTTTCATATGAAGCCAACTACACTATCTAAAAGTAGCAGAAAATCGATTTTGAAAGCGAATGAAGGTATTATTTTATCAAACATTATAATTTTAACCTCAGATATCTCTGATTTTTGTTTTGTGACATATTTTTGTGCATACTCGTTTATATTATAGCGGCTCAAAACGGTGTCAATATAATGAAAATGTGGCTGGATAACAATCTCGTAACTTTAAATATTGACAAAACAAAATATATAACATTTAGTAAAACCACAGTGGGACAACCTAAACAAAAGCTTCGATTAAAAATATGCTCTGAAAAACTTAAATCAGTACGCCATATAAAATATTTGGGAAAAATTATTGATTAATATTTTAAATGGACAGAACACATCGAATATACAACACAAAGAATAAGAAAACTTTTCCATGTCTTCAAGTCGATACGTAACATTAAGATGTTACGTATCGACGAGGGATAAGTCCCGATTAAGCTCAAACAACTTTCTTTCATTTTGTGTAACTCTACTATAACTAATGGCATAATGAGTTGGGAAGCACTAATAAATGAATATTTAAACGTCGCAAATCTGCTCAAAAATCAATAATCAAAATATTTTTTTTAAAAGCCTTCAGGTACCCCAGCGTTAAGTTTTTTGAGGAAATTGAGATCTTTATAAGGCAATTATATATTTTTAGAATAGTAATGTCTGTGAAAGCAAGTTATTCTACCAAATCCCAAAAGGAACACTCCCACTCTACCAGAAACCAAACTAGAGGATGGGTCATGGAGTCCACCACAAACTCTGAATTCGGGTAAAGATATTTCAGGTTTCTGGGCCCCAAAATATTCAATTTAATGTCCGAATATTGCAAAACCACGACCCGAATTCAATTAAATAAATTTGTACGAAAATGGTTACTGGGTTTCGGTAGAGAAAAAAATACTCAAGAACATTCTTAAATAATAAAAGGTATACACTTATATTGTATAACTATATAATAAATTAACTAGTAGGTAGTATTGTTATAGTTTATTTGGAATAAAAATGTATGCTTCAAAACAGGTTGTACCTAGTTAGGCAGACTAAACATGATCCAGAGAAATCTATTACCTAAGTGTGTATGTAATAGATAAAAAAAATATTTTTGTTAATCAACCATAATTATTATTTAAATAATAAACATTTTTTACTCTTATTCGATAAAATTATATTTTGTATTTTTTTCTATCTACGTATGAAAGGACATAGGTCGCAAGCTACTTCTTCTTTTTTTTAAAAATATTTTTCTAACTTTTTAATTTTTATACCTCGATAATGATGTAATTTTTGCACAATATGCCACCGTGTTCATTTTATGAAACCGTTGTGTTATAATATTTACATATAAACATTTTTTTATTATTTTTTTCGTTTACATACTATGTATTATTCGAAGTGTTTATTTCTACACACTACGTATTTTTTATATCGTAAAAGGCACCGCGCGCCGTGTTTATTAATTAATTAATAACACATTTATCCACTCACGTCTACAATTAAGTAATTGTGATTTCTTGTAGTAAAGATATTGTACAAGATCTTGTACCATTTTCTGATCCATGTAATACGAGCTTAAGCATACGTTTTATAGTTATTACTGTTTATCACAAACTTTTTTGTAGAAGGTAAATCCGAAAAACGAGTACGTAATATTTACAGTAAAAGCGTATAAAATAATCCAATTATTTGTATTTCCCGATTCGCTCGCTTTAAATGTTACACGTCGAACATAAATATGTGCATGCATTCTACGTATTTACATGCTTAAAGTACGGATATGAATGGAATTCGCTAGCAGATAGGGAGCTAGCGCAGGACGTGCATTGCCGGATGATTGGCGGTTCATTATCATAGCAGTCGCATGCCTCATGCCGTGTTCATGTTATCAACATGTTTAAGCCCTTTACGCGTCGTGGCGTGCCTCGCTTCTCCGCGCCGTGACGCGCTTCTGCTCTCCGCGTCGCGACGTCGGCGTCAATCGCGTCACTTCATTTTCCATGCTCAGGAAAATCTTATTATCCCTACATGGATGAGCATTTTAATTTACTTCTAAAAAGGTGTTGGGTATACTTATCATTTATATCGAATTATTTTGATTTTGGTTTATGAACAATATCACATAGTTACATAAAAATTAATATACCAAATGTAATTTTACCCATATTTGAAATATGAATGGATCAATTTATTTATAACATCACGCAGTGCACAAAAAATGGTAATTAAATCTTTGTCTAATTTAGCTATTTTTTAGTTTTTTTTTTATATCAATTTAAAATGGGCATAAATAAATACTGCCTATATTTGTTCTTGATTTACATTATTAATCATAGGATTACATTTTTGAAGCATTAAAGAGTACATCTATAAATATATTTCGTTTTAATTTACAACACAAAATAATTTTTAATCGTGTTACTTGATTCATTGAATAAGACAAAAGACAATAAATTTAGTTAATGCAAAAACGTTTCATTTTCAAAAATAAATTAAAGCGTATTTTTTTAGATTTATACTAAAACACGTTATTAAATTATTCTTAAAATAATACATTTATTTATTTAACACTTTATATACATATACAATATATATTCATATAAGGGCGGGCATATTGCCTTAAGGCAATTTCTTCCTACCTACCCAAAACAGTTCAGTTTGAGAAAATTACAAATACATGGACATATTGTTATTTTATAAATGTAAATTATTTTGTTTAAAAATAAAAGCGATTTAAAAAAAAACAGGACTTAAATATTTGATTCGATTCGACAGATATACAGATCTTAAAAATTGAATGAACGTGATTTTTTCAATTACGTTACAAAATTCGCGATAAATGTAAAAAAAACATTACTTTTTAAATAAATATTTACACTAATAAAATAAAAGTTGACTTTGGAAATTATAAGAATCGGATTTAATTGCAACATAAATAAATCTTTTTTAACACTCTCCGTCAGGTCAAGCGTGGCTAAATCGTTAGTGCATTTACGTCTTGATATAATATTTCGTTTGTAAGTGGCCGGATATTTATAACTAGTTAGTAAGTGGCCAGGTAGTATTAATTAGTATGTAAGCAGATATTTGTAGTTCAAGTTTAAGGGTGAATTAGGGAATTCTAAAATCTGATATATGCAACAACTAAGGGGAATAGGAAACTAAAATAAAATAGACAGAAAAATACAAAGATCAAAGTAATATGTATTATGATAATATATAAAAATATTAATCGACCTCCACTATTATGTAACACCAGCTTATTAACTGTTTAATAAACTGAAGTTTTGAGTTCAGAAAGGAATAATATTCTTTCGCAAAATATTATTATATAACTCTGTGGATGCCCATGATATCCTTGCTAAGATTAATCTTAATTTACCTTTTTTACACTTTTTTTTTTTTTTTTTTTTTTTTTTTTTTTTTTTTTTTTTTTTTTTGCACCACAACAGGCCAGGAGGCCTAATTACAGTGGTGAATTACATCACAGAGCACCCAGGCTTGAGAAAAATCACATTTTTAATTTTTTTGTGTTCTCACCGGGAATCGAACCCGGAACCTTCCGTGCGTGAGTCAAGCGTCTTGACCACTACACCACGGAGGCCGCCACACCGTAACTTGCGTACCTATGTTGTCTTTGCTGTGTGAAACTTTAGAACCAACGTCAAACTCTTCTCCCTCCTACCAAGAATCCTCAGAACAGTTAATAAAATCTCACTAAACAGTACTGTCGATGTATTCCTACAGCAAGGGCGGGCATTCAAGAAACAAGCGTTCAAGAAACAAGTGTTATCACTCCTGACTTGAGATGACGCACTTGCCATGTCTGCCTAGATCATGCCATGACTTTACCTATTGTATATTTATATAGATTCTAGGATCGTTCAGGTTAAGTTAATTCATTTTATTATACATCATTTATGTCAATCTTTAGGGGCTTTCATAAGCCCGTTGATTAGATAAAAAAAAAAAAAAAAACGTACAATTTAAAAAAAAATTGATATAAACACGGACACTATACGAGAATATCAGAACAATGTTACATACAAAATTCTAAAACGAGACAAGGACAGTCAAGTAAAAGTATTCAACAAGCTGCCAAACAAAACTAAACAAAAGACTCTACAAAACACGTTAAAAAGATTATTATTAACAATAAAGTATAAAAATATTTTGCCAAATGGGATTATCTGTAAGGGTTTAAAAATTGATTTCAAATAAATCAATAAAAAAAGCCTTGCGTAGCCATGACCGATTTTTTCCGACTCGGATAAGGCCAGTGACGCGGCGGTGAGAGCGCGCGTCCGAATCTCGTTTGTGCATATTGTTTTTAAAAATATTTTTGATGAAGATTTCATCTTTTTGGGTATGCGTTTTCTTATATTTTTATTTAATTAAGAATACAAAATGGTATGGTTGATGTTGTTTTTTTATGTTATTCTTAACATTGAAGTATTAATACAAAATTACTATTAGCTCTGTTTCCTATTGCAGGATTTTTACCTGAGAGAAGCCAATTTAAAAAAAAATCCACCATAATTCTACCGTGTCGTGTACATTTATACGAGACCGGAGTGAAATCAGTCCTATACACTTAACTGCCTTGGAAATTTAGACATTAGCTTTCAATTTTTAATACTTTATTTTATTTTTAATAGAAAAACTTGAGCACTTCATAAATTTCAACGACATAATTGTTTATAATTTTTATTGCCATTTACAGATTTTTAAATATGATAAACAATTTCATCAAATGCATAGTAAATTAATGAAATACCACTGCATAAGTTATTTCATGGAGCATATTTTTTCAAAATTTTTTTTTTTTAAATGGGAAATAAAAGTGAACTTATATGATAAACAAAAACAAATAAAAATAACAATAATACTTTTTGGTTTTAAGAATTTCCTAAATTAAGAATGTAGCTAAATATTACGATAATGGTGGTCTTAGCAGTGTGTTGCTACACGTAAAAATTTAATTAAAATAAATCAACATATACAAAAACTTAATTCAAAAAATGAAACGTTCTTGGGATTGTTGTTTTTTTCCTGTTGTTCATGATTTTTTTTTATTTTTCATTTATATATTTTATAAATTTATTGCATAAAATAAGTATCTAAATTTAATAACAGGGAATCTATATAAAACTAGTGAATATAAAATGAAAACGGAGTGTTCTCTGTTTAGGATAGTCTCCATCTAACATGGCTCAGCCTGTTCTAAGATGGAGAATTTTTATCTGTTAAAGCATAAGTAGTTCTATACTAATATAACAATAACAAAAAATAAATTAAAACCACTTAATCATAAATGCTTAGCTAACCAAATGTTTAAATTAAAAATCGTTATTTTACAAATATAAAGTAGATATATGTGCCAAGAACACATGTTACTTAAACATAAATAATATAGTATAGTATATAATAAAAAACCAATATAAAGTAATGAAATACATCAAAATAAAAATAATATTTCAGTGTAAGAGGCATTTTCTTTTAGTCGTAAAAAACCGTATAGGAAAATAGAAAACACGTTGTCGGAGAATCGCATTTGAACCTCATTATTCAAGCACTGAATTAACATTATCTACAATATTTAAAAAAAAAACGATTGTTCATTTATTATTTATCAAAGTCCAAATGAAATTAATTTAGTTTTCGTGTTGCTTAAACCACATCATAATGATACTTGTACCAAGTATCTTATTCCGGAGAGATTTTCCGCAGAATCCCAGCTTATAAATCATTTTAATTTATAGCATTAGTCTATTTAAGTTTCACAGTTCAGTATACTCGTACATGGCGTTAGCTCATCATAGTTCCACGGTTATAGACAGTTCTGGTTCATCTTGTTCCTAACAGCACACCCCCAGTATGTTTCACGTATGCTCATGTTATAACACTTCCCCTTAAATTGAGTTATCTGTAACAGCAGTGTGTTCCTTGGTAGTTATGGTTTAAGATTATTACTTCGTAAATCCAAAGCGTTGTGAGCATTCAAATCAACTGGAAGACTTGGAGGTTTCTTGTTGCTTTTCGCAGTCAATTTAAGTAATGTCATTTAAATTTAATTAAATTGGCATATTTTAATTAGTATCTGTCAACAGTAATATAACAATATTTATATCAACACATGTTTAAATTACCATGTGAAGACTACTCACGTATAAAAAACCAACGATTAATGAGGTTTCATTTACTACAATGATATACATGAAAATAAATGTTATTTTAGGAAAAAAATTGCCAAACTAACATCAGGTACAAAAACGTTATTAGGTTGTTCATAGATTTGAGATTATAGTTGATATTTTAAACACAAATCAATAGATGCCTCGTCACTTCCTTTTTACCTTAAAGACTTGTTTTTTTTTTAAATGTTATTATTTTACAATTTTTCTATTTATTTACTTAAAATGAAAAACAATGTCCCCTCACTAGGTTGTCCCATGCCGAAGTAAACCTTTAACATTATTATGAAACATCCCCTAAATATATTATACGATTACATTAGACAAAAAGTTGCTTTTCATATTTATTTTTACCTTAATTTTTTCTTCACGTGTACCACCAGTATACTCATTGGACATTTTTTATACAATCAAAAAAGCTTTACATTTGTGTTTATTATTATTAACAAGAGCAAGATGTTTGTGTTGATGGGGGTTTGTTTTATTATTATTTATGTTACACGCTAAAAAAAATTTACTGGCAAAAATATTTAAACAAGTATATTTCATTACAAAAATTGATCACGAAAGTTAGGATGAAGCAGTTTTCGTTTGAATTTTAAATTAGGATTTGAATACTTTAATATTTTTAATGCAATTTGAATTGTAGCTGATCAAAATTCTGTTTTGTTGTTGCACCTATGCACACTTAAATCAAAAGTAAATTCGGTTTATTGTAAATTTTATTAGATATGGACTTTTTTCTAAAAATTCTTCTACCATAGATTCTTTTTTTTAAATTTCTTGTACTGTACTATTATCAAAAAAATCTTTAAATACTTTAAATAGATATATTCTTGGATTTTAAAATTATAATTTCAATAATGTTTCTTTGTGAAATGAACAAGGCATAAAAATGAATGAAATAAAAAAAAAAAAGCATTCTCCCCATCTCACAATTAAATACTTTTTACTGATAAAATATTTCTAAGACTAAATATGCATATGAGTTTTCTAATATTTTTAAACATTTTTGTGTCATAATAAATATATATACATATATAATCATAATTTTATATCTATGCACTAACTACTTAAAAAGCAAATAGTTTATTTTTTAATATAATAAATGCCGAGTGGTTAGAGATGGTTTTTTTTTGTTTTTGCTTTTATAACCCCAATAGAAAAATATCACATACTACGTTTACGGATAAAAATATACAAAAAAGATTAAAAATAATGAATTGTATTTTAAAAATCAAATAAATGTAAAAAAATAATTTAATGTAAATACGTTGCTAGAAAAACGCAACAGATTTTGCCTTGGTAGTTGTGACGTCAAGATTCATAACAATGTTCTAAACGAACTTAAATATGTGGGAACAAATAAACATAAATCGTGACAAATTAGGGGCGTGGCTAATGGAATGACTGTTTTTGCAGGAATTCAAAATTACAAGTTTAAAAATATTTTTTATGCTACTAATAATTCAACAAGGACTGGTTTTAACTCCCTGGGGAGCTGTTAATATTAACATATTACAACAGAGATGAAGAACATTTTAGAAAAAGTAATATACGAGTCTAGGCATCTACAGGACTTATGACCTGTCATAGGCTGGTTTAAGTACCTGTTGAAAAATTTACCTGGTCCATGAAGAAGTGTAGAAATTGAAAAAAATATGATTTTCATGCGTTGCTTAGTATGTAGGTGAAATAATTCAATCAGATAAATTTCACCCGCATAAATAAAGGTTTCAGCTATTTAGCTTCACAAACATCAACAGATGAAATAATTGAAGGAATATAGATGTTAAAATATGGGCAGAATGGTGAATGTTACACAGTGTGTAAAGTGGCTACTTAAACCAGCCGATGACAGGTCATAAGCCCTGTAGATGCCTAGACTTCTATATTACCTTCTCTAAAATGTTCTTCATCTCTGTTGTAATATGTTACTACTAATAATTAACAAAAAAAATATTTTTTTCTACACAGTATTTAATAGACCTTTATTACTTTAAAAATGTAAAAAAAGTGATATTTTTAATATAGTTAAATTTTTATTTTTGTAATTCGGTTATTTTCAATTTCTTGATCGTATCGCTAGGATGCAGTCAAAGTTCGAATCAGCGCCAGTTTTGCGTCATTCGCCGTAAACTTTGACCGCGCGAGGTGGTTTGAAGGTAGTCGACGTGGGATAGTGGGCCTACCCCTGTATGAGGTAGTTTGTATTCTATTAGTTACTAAAGCCAGTTTGGTTTGAGGCTTCTGTAAAACAATTCCATTCCACTGCAAACTTTGAACGAGACCTCTAGTCCCAAAGTATTCCAAATAAATGCAATTCGCTCAACCCATTTTAATTGTTAAACTATTTCATTTTCTATTTGGTTATAGCCTTATCTAGTTAACGCTGCAAAGTTGAATTCCTTTAAATTCAAATTTATTGCCTCCGAGAAAAAAATATGGTAAGAGATTATGGAAGTCTAGGCATTAACGGGGCTTATAGTTTTAACCTGTCTTTGGTTTTTGTAAATTTAGTTCGTATTTTATGTATCACGAACAATCAATTTTGTCTTATTTTTTTTTTTTAATGAAAATTGAAATTTTTTCGTTAGCATGTCTAGAACGTATCTAGATGTTTTTAGCACCATAAAAGATAATGAGCAGTTTTACAGTTGATAAAACAAGTTATCTTGTGACGATGCGACTTTTGATAACTAATAATACGTTATTTTCCCATCAACAATGAGGAACTTCAGCCCTACGGGAAATTGGATACAAAAAATGTTTTCTTACGCGGGGTAAAAATTAGAGCATTAAATTGTACTGCAAAGTTTCTTGGAAATGTACAGAAAAAATAATAATAAATATTTTTATAAAAACGCACTACTTTAAATGACGTCACTGGTTCATGTGAATCAACCTATAATCTAAGAGCTATGGAAGATTTCCGGTCTGCTTGTCGCTTCTGGACCAATGGGAAGAACTGAATGAGAATAAGCGGAAATGAACCTCTGACGTTACACGCGGAATTATTTCAGAAATACAAAACTTTGAAAAATCGTAGCGCCGATAATACGATATATAAAAATTTAAAAAATATATATTTTGACTTAGTTTAACAGTCTATTAACAATTTTTTTTTTTTTTAAACCACTGAATTTCCTAATTAGAATCCTAAAACAACATGGATCGTGAACCTTATTAAAAATAGGATTTCCAGAAAAGAAAGGCACTTGCTAGAAAATTTGCTGTGAAATGAAGAAGTGCAGTAAAAATAAGACCGAGGATAAATAAAGTGATTCAAATAACAATTGATACGCGTTGACAGTTCACATTATCACAGGCGTAGGATGTACGAGCACATTGGTTTGATCAATTGTGAGCGCACAGATCTTGGTTCAAATATTTGTTGAAAAATAGAAAAAAAAACTGATTTTTCTGAATTTGATCATAGATTTTACCAAATTTATAGATTACATGATACAATTTTCAGTAGGCCACATCTTGCGCATGATCTTGTACCATTTACATGTAATACGAGGTTAATATTAAATTATACTTGTGAAAAATACAATAATTAGTAACCGGCAACTACTTTTGTGGAAAATGTTCTTCCATTCTATGAAAGCGTGGGGTATTTTAACGCGACGTATTGCCAATAGAAAAGTAATAGCAGACGGTCTGTAAAAATCTTGAGGGGGTGAGTGGGCATTTAATTTTATCACCCCGCTCCACCGCATTCCCTAAGCTCATCACAGGACGACCACCCCCAAGGATTGGAAATAAAATACTGATCAAATTCAATCTGGGTAAAGCTTTCTATTTTATTAGCCTGTTTGTCGCTTAGTCAAGGGCCGGCATAGTACTGAAAATTTAGTTTTGAAATTAACGTGTTATTTTAAGATTAACCGATACCTTCACAGACACGGAAACACTCTTCGATAAACCCCATTTAAAAAAACCCGTATTAACAAATGACGATTTTCGAGATGAAAATTCCATTTTTTTTCCTGAAAGACTTCAAAACAATGTAATATTTGAAACCCAAAAATGGCTCCCAGTCTTTTTGTCGGTTCAAAAAACAAGTATTTGAAAAATTTAAAGTAGACGTTTTTGTTTGATATATAAACAGGCTGATTGGAAGATAAGAATAAAAAAAAAGATGGACAGAGTTGACGTTTTATTAGTGACTCTGCCTAAATTTCACAAATTTTAAGTCGCTTTTTTTCTTCGTTTTTTTACATTGCATTTAGTAAAGTATAGAAAACTATAATTGGCCTATAATTTTGGTTTATTTGTGTATATTTTTTTGTTGTTTTAATGGCTGTTGTTTTCATTTAATAAATAAATAAATTTAAAAAAATATTATTACGATTGCTTGTGCCTTTAGTAAAAAAAATCTAAGGCTTGTATCAGCTCCAAATAAATTTTGTTTGCCATAGTAGTGTTTTACCGTTGTGTGCAAATAATTAATTTTTAAAAAATACCAAAAACATAAACATGAACTTTGAGTCGAAAAAAAACAAAACTGATCAAGATGTTCAAAATCTTTTAAAAACTTATTTAATCTATTTCATTTCATACGGTAGCTACATGCAATACAAAATCTAGGAGTAAAAGTTCAAATTAGGGATATACTTCACACAATAATGTTCTTCGAATGTTTATCAAATTCGCAATACCAATGTTTTTAGAAAATGACAGTAAAAACATAAAAAAATCGTAAAAGTAAATTCGTGACATTTAGGGACGGGCCACTACAGAAAATTTGTTTCAAACCCCCCTATCTACCATTATTTTTTTCCATTCTCTACCAAACACCCTGGTATATTGAAATAATTACAAACATTTTTTATGTAATATATACACCCTCTCACAAATAAGGTTTTTATTCGTCTTTTTAAAATTAAATCTAAAATTTGTTATTTTGTTAATGAGCACATTTTTGCCGTGTACCCTTTAAATGCCCAGACTTCCATATTTCTTTCTCTAAAAAGTTCTCCATCTCTGTTGTTGTATTTAAACATAACATTGTAGATTTGGGTATTATACTTGACAGTAAACTTTCTTTTACAATTCATATTGAACATGTTATCAATAAATCCTTAAAACTTCTTGGATTTATTAACAGAAGCACAGCTGACTTCAAAAATATCAAAACCCTTAAAACTCTCTTCTGTTCCCTAGTTCACCCGCACCTAAAGTATTCCTATGTTATCTGGTCTCCATATTATGATATTCACATCAAGAATATTGTTACAGTTCAACATCGATTTTTAAGAAAGATAGGCTGGAGGTTGGGCTTATCCAGAGACCTATATACGTATGAGTTAGAAACTACCTTGAATATATCTTCTCTTCAAGACCATCGAAATAAATCCGACCTTATAGTCCGATTTAAAATTCTGAACTCACTCTTTGATGCGCCTGAACTACTGAGCTCAATAAAATTAAATATCCCAACTAGAAACCTCAGACAAAACTTACTCTTTCATACCGATATCCATAGAACTAACTATGGTTTTCATTCCCCTATGCCCAGAATCCTTAGGTCTGCCAACAAACATACCATTCTTGATTTCTTTGATAAAAAGTTGTCTTCTTTCAAACGATCACTGAATCAAATTCAATTATAAACACCTCTCTCCCGCTTCCACTCCCATAAAGTCTACTATAAACCATTGAGTCTTTCTAATTTGTTTATAATAATTTTCTAAGTGTAAATGTGTCAATAAAAATGCCCATTGTGCGTATATAAAAAAATAAATAAATAAACATAGAGTTATTAAACATTTGAATGCACTGTTTGCTGTTTGATCTTTTTAAATATTTTTTATTGTGTAGATTCCTTAACATGTACAAAATGCTTTTATTGTTAATGTAAAAATGGCGGAAAACGCGTATGCGTGTAAATTCTCGTAAATGCGCTTTAATTCGATAACGATTTCGGGTCTGTCAATGGCTGTCCAATGTAAATTCAGTTGACTATGAGTGTATAAGTACGGACGTTCTGATGGGGCCCAATACAGAACGATGCCAAATGAACTATTGTTTCACCTCCAATTGGTTTCCTGTTCACACTTTTCCACAACCAACGGCCGTTTGTCGGGAATTATTTCCTACCCCATGGAAATTCGATCCAAATCAATGATTTTTTGTTTATTTATTTACCCACGCGCACATACAAGTTTATTTATGAATTGACGGTGTAAAAAATGAGTAGGTGAATTTTTAGATCTAAATTTAGAAAAAAAGAGGGTAAAATTTTTTGAGAAGGGAATATGGAAGTCCAGACATTTATTTATCTACTTTTTTGCTTAACACTTTATATACATATACAATATATATACATATAAGGGCGGGCATATTGCTTTAAGGCAATTTCTTCCTACCTACCCAAACCGTTCAGTTTGAGAAAATTACAAATACATGGACATATTGAATCAGTTTAAATAGTTAGTAAGTGACATTTCAGTCTCGACTTAAATGTAAATAAAGAAGGGGTCTCTTATTATCTTTAATCATTAGTGGGTTGATTATTCCACAATCGAGTGGCTTCTACTGTGAAAGAGGAGGCAAGAAAATTAGAGCGATGACAGGGACATATAAAAATGGTTCTCTCGTAACTAGAACGAAGAGGTAGTCCGTGTCGTGAAAGAGGTTGGAAGAACTCTCTCAGATAAACAGGCGAAGTGATATTATTAAAAATATTGTGAAGAAGTGATTTAATGTGAATGTTTCTTCTATGCCTAATACTGAGCCAGTGTAGTTGCGTGCGATACATTTAGAGGGCTAATGGCCTGTCCTTGATTCAGCCGGATGAATCTCACCCACATGATAAAGGTTTCAGCTCTTTTACTTCACAAAAGTCAACAGATGGAAGAGTTGAGGAAAATTTGATGTTTAAACTAGTGCAGAATAATATTTTTGTTTTTTTTTTGCACCACAACAGGCCAGGAAGCCTAATTACAGTGGTGAATTACATCACAGAGCACCCAGGCTTGATAAAAATCACATTTTAATTTTTTTGTTATCACCGGGAATCGAACCCGGAACCTTCCGTGCGTGAGTCAAGCGTCTTGACCACTACACCACGGAGGCTGCCAATGTTACACAATGTGTAAAGTGGTCACTCAAACTAGCCGATAACAGAGCATAAGCCCTGAAAATGCCTAGATTTCCATATGTATTCTAAAGAAATGTTATTTGAATAAAAAATTCCTAGTTAATTGGCAACTGTCAATAATACCTACCTGCCTAAAATATTATTAAATACCATACGATAGCTCTAAGAAATTTTAATATTTTAAAGTGTATAACGGCAAAACTATGCATCGTTTTGACATGAGACGGGCGTGGGGCAAAAAATAACAATAACTCATAATAGAATATATTTTTAAAGCCGTTTAATGAGATAAAACAATTCATAATGAAAAAGTCATGTATTTTTTTATAACGTTAATTGAATTTGGAGGCCAAATTGATTTTTCCTCCTTTAACTCTCTAAAACTAGGTGTCTGTTATTTCCAAACTATTCCCATTGTAATGCTCTCGTACGTATAATCTTGGCTCCACGAAAATTCCAATGCAAATTTCCGAAGAGTTACGATATTGCCTCCGAGTTCTACCGTTAAGAGTTGAGAATTATTATTCAATTGGCTCAAATATTTATAAAGAGAACGCATTGAACGAAAATAGACTGAGAATGATTAAACATGGTTTAAATTGTATAATTTAATAAATAAAATGAAAGATGAAATTGAAAATGTTGATGCCAGAAATGCAACTAATTCATTTTTTACTATTTTTTTTGTCCATTTTGATAGTAATATTTACAAAAAATTAAAGTTTTTAAAGTTTATAACGCAAAGAATATGTTTGTATTTATATGGAGTAAATGATAAATAAATAGTTAAATAAGATTGCTTTTTTGCAACGTTATTAATACTCAATATGATTATAAAAAAACAATATACTTAATTAGAATCGGGTTGTGGTCGCGTGGAAAGTGTCACGGACTCGAGGACCAGAGGCTACCTAGAAATACTACCTTAAAATTTGAATATTTGGGTAAAAAATAAGAACGCAAATATTAACTTCTCCTTTAAAAAAATGTTACCCAAAAGCTATAAATTTGTAAATAAAATCCAACCTTTCCTACAAACATTTGAACATACTCAAAATGTAATTGACTCAATTAACTGGCATAAAGAAGAATATTTTTTAAATTATTTTCAGGCGATAACTTGTGGGTAAAATAAATCAGCTAGATGAATCTCACCCATATCAACAATGTGTATCCATACAATTTACTAAACATTAATTTTTAATTTAAAAATTGCCTAGTTTACAAGGGTACATAACATACCCTTTTGTAAGCGAGCAACATTTTAGTCTTAAATTATTTACATTTTAATTTATTCACTTCTTTCAAGAATGAAAAACAACAACAATACGTATGTATACATAAAGGATACACAATTTGACATAATAATTTAACATATTGATTTACTTCCTAAGTTCCGACATTAAAACGTGTACTTACATAAGCCGTTTATTGACTATTTTTTGCGTGTAAAATATGTGTCTTAATATTTTTTGAACTGGAATGGACTTTAAAATAACTTCAAACGCAAGTAACTGAAGAGTTTAAACTCAATATCTCATATACGATTGTGCGATTATCGTAAAATAAAGTAGGATTGATTTAATTCACAGAATGTTAGTTCGAAAAATAGGCAACATCTTACCAAAGTTCGCGTTATCTAAAACATTTAAGTTTTTAAGTAAAAAATTTTGATGGAAGTTCATTGTAATTTATTATAGAAATAAAAGACGAGAAATACTTTAATATACAAATTTGGAATATCCAGTGACTGGTTTCATCGCTTTCGATTAGGTAAAACTTTCGTATCTTGGAAAGACTAGTGATAAAATTGGACACATAATAAATAAAAATAAATGCCCGGCAGCACTTTACAATAGTGATTCCTAAGTGAATTTGTCAGTTAATAATAAAAACAAAAAATTTGAATTATCTAACTCAGGAACTTACCGTCTTAATTGTAATGACTGTAAAAATACACGCTACGTAGGCCAAGCGGATAGAGTCTTAAAACACGCATAAAAGAGCGTATACAATCATGGTCTAATAATAAAGATAATTGAAATTTTGAGAATCATTTAATAGAAAATAAACATTCCTTTGATTTAAAAAACAATGTAAAAATAATTCATATTGCACTTAATGGCTATAAACTTGACAAACTAGAAATTCTCGAAATTAATAGATTAAAAAATAAACCCGACCTAGAATTACTCAATAAACAGATAACACACGTACATATACAATATATAAACTTATAAAAATAGCATTACATCAACTCATTAGCTAATCCGAAAAATTTCGTTAATGATCCTTAAGATAAAAATAATTTTATCTAATTTACTTTCATATAATTTTGAATTCTTTATCCTTACCTCTGTTTTGTATACATACATTGAACTCTTTAATAAAGATACCAGTCTCAAAGATCTCGCGAAAGCAATGAAACCGGTCACTGAATATTGCAAATTTGTGGATTAAAGTATCACTCGTCTTTTGTTTCTATAACAAATTACATAACTTCGTTTGAATTTATTTTAACCCAAATTGAAGTCAAGCCGATAACTTAATTTTAAATTCACAACCTCTCACGCGTTCGTGAATAAATTACATCAAACCGAAGGCTCTACCAAAATACAGAACGAATTGTACGAGTTCACATTTCACGAGGCATAAATCGTTAAACTTTCTTTCGAAATCGATGCAGCTTTGCCTTTTGTGAAGGCGAATGCCTTATTGGTATGAAACGAAGTTAGAATGAACAGAAGCAGGATGTAAAAGTGAGAAATACGAAGTAGTGTAGTTTTATTATTTATTTTATAAGCTTACCCATCCGCGCATTAGCAACAAGTAACTCCACTGCATCTAATGGCATTTACTTCATTTTACAAGTTCTTCAGCTTCAACAGGAATAAGTTGCCGAAGTTTCACACAATCGTATCTTCCAATGAACACGAATCAATAAACGAAGATAATTATCAAAGAATGCATGCAATATATTGTATAATAAACATATGTTTTTTTTATGATAAAATTGTATTTAGATTTATCTAGTGGGTCTTTATTCTTTCGAAAAATTGCTACCCCTCATCCCATTTACTTAATGCAGCTCTACGACACTCCACGTGTCAATTAAAATGCGGGAGAGTATTTACCAAGTTAATATTTTTTTTTTTCAAGACAGTCTTATGTCAACAGGAAAACTAAAAAATATATTAAAAAAACAATACACTGATTCAATTCGTATGTGTCCGGATGCATAAATAATAGAGCTCTGTGCCTGAAATATTAGATAAGTTGGGTCCATTTTTTTCCAAAAAAAATTAACACCAAATATAAAACAAAATGGTAAAAGTTATATGTCATTAGAAAGAAAATTTTTAGCTATAATGTTGTGTTCACTTTTACGCTACATATTCTTATATTTGGTGGGAGTCAGTGATATTCAAGCTTCTGACGTCACTGCGACCTATGAAGATCTATTGTGACGGGTCTCCGTGCATAGTTATAATAAATACATTACGCTAAATAAAATATTTTATTTGATTACAAGCTGTTAAAATGGAAAGAAAAGTTGATGAATGTGAGCATTTTTGAAACCCATTCTGTTCGCGGTCAATCGGGGGATTATAGCTGCCTGAGCTGCTTGCGATATTTGCGTAGTGCACGATGAAGATACCACGAATTATTGACTAATTTGATGTAAAATAATAAAGGAGAATGCATTTACTTATTATTTGTTTATTTATTTAGTTATACATAGGTAGTTTATTACACATAATTTGAGACGTATAAGTCTCAACTCTATATGACTAAAAGTCCAAGGGACGAGAAATTAGTTCACAGACACATAAGTATATCATCAAAAATATTTTATACGGTCAGAAACACAATAATAATAAAAAATTAAAATATACGGCACATCCATATGGTAAATAGTAAACTCAAACATTCGTAAAATCATGAAGGAGATTCCCACACAAATCCCTCCCACTAAGGAAAATCCAGTCCTTAACTCCTCTCTTAAAAATGGTTTTTGTCCTTGAGAGATACACTCTTCGAAAATATTGAACACTCTCCTCGAGTGTCTCTTCATCAGAACACTAAAAAAACCAACATGCAAAACCCACTATACGCATTCACCATAGTTGTTGCACAAAAATATAAAACCAACACAACATGCATTTTAATAAGCATATGCACTGATTACGATAAACATGCACTGATTAGATTATGAAAATGGTTCATGTTGTTTGAGAAATAGTCAATCGCCTAGTAGATCCCCCTCCCCTTTTTTTTTCAACTATTTCTCAAACAAAATACAATATTTTCATAATCTAATCAGTACATGTTTGTCCTAATCAGTGCATGTGCTTATTAAAATGCATGTCGTGTTGGTTTCATATTTTTGTGCAACATGCATAGTGGGTTTTGCATGTTGGTTTAATTAGTGTCCTGACAAAGAGACGGGTACGTCTCGAAACTGGTAGACATAAATAAGTCGGTAAGTGATTACATACAAATATTTCATAACATTTAGTAAAATGTTTGATCACTAAGTTAATACTTGAAATATAATAAAATTATTTGTTGATTAACACATAACAGACATGCACACAAAACAAACCAAATCAAACATGGAAACTGAAATTAGAATGAACTAAAATATAGTTTAAAAAAATACGTAAAAATAAAATGTCCCGAACTGACAAGAAAAGACGGAGAAGATGATTATATTTTGTGTTTATTAAATAGCACTTAGAAGGAAGACTTTTTTTTATCAATTTTGTTTGACTTAATTTGGGAAATTAACAATTCTACATCGATATTTATAATAAACCGCAGATATATTGTATAAATTCAGAACAAATAACAGGTTTCCACAAACTATATAGTTTATAAATAACATATGTAACATTCAAATTACAACTTTTATTTTGTTTTTAATAATGATAGATGATATATTTATGTATTTGAATGAACAGTTGTATTAAATGGGGCGGGATTACAACAGGGGTGCATGAAGAAAGGATAAGGAAGGGAAGGTATGTAATAAGTGGGTTATTAGGGATTAATTTATCGTGATATAAAAAAGTAAATAGTTATGCATTTTGTTGACTCCAAGCTGTAATCGGTTTTTAAAATGTTTTTTTTTTTTTTTTTCTAACTATCCTCTATTATGATATGAAATTCAGCTAGTAGCCATGTTTATTGTCAATAAACTTTAATTATCATGAATTCCATAAGATTTTAATTTCTTTTATTGAACCACGTTTTACAAAAAAGTCTGATTTGCATAGGAAAAGCATAGCTCAACGTGTCTCGAATGAAATTGATTCAAGGCGTGGAGATGCAGACAGTCTTTTAGTGTTAAGATAATAAACAGAAAAAAATTTAAAAAACTTGCCCAAAGCAATAATGTTAAAACAAAATATCAAGCAAATTTTTTTTTTTACTGATGAGCGAGCACTTTCGTAGACATTTTCGTGTAGACACTTTCGAACCTGGTAAGTTGTTTACAACATTAAATACACGAATACTATAAAACGTGTAAAAATATGCATATAAATTTAAATAATGTTGTTAACTATTTTGTCTGTTTTAAAGATATTGAGGCAATAGATTCAACATAAACGGTTGTATCAGTGCACAGAACAAAATATTTCATGCTGTTTTGCCATATTTGTTGCATATTTTAGAGGTCTTTAAAAGGAGACGCGGTCCAACTTTTTTCACACAAACGTATTTCTGTATTGTTTCCATGAATTGTGGTAGGTACTGGAGCTATGTTTTTTTACAATATATGGATATTTATCATTAGCGGGACCGTATCGTTTGGCTTTTTGATAAATTGTTTCTTTGTATTTAATGTATTTCTGTGGATATCTGTCATTGGTTTTATTCTCTGTATATTTTATTTGTTAAATTTTTGTTATATCTGTTGATATCCCCAATAAATAAAAAAAACTAAAAAAATATGGGCGCAAGAACAATCCGCAAATCCTTAAAAGCTCCTTCGTCTTTGAACGTACCTACGGTATACAAATGTGATAAATATTTTTTAAAAACGCACAAGCTTACATACTGAAAATTTCATGCTGATACTCAATCTTAAAAAAACAGTAAAATCGGTTCAGTTTTGGGGTGTGGAAAATGGGAATACGATACCTAGATTTTGTCGAATATAGTTAGACATAATAAGTCTGACCTACAGTTGTCTTTTGCGCACCGTATATGGAATACATCTGCGAAAGAGTGACAGATAAACTATCTTCAAATATCTATTCATCAAACTTTTCTTCCTCCGCAATTCCTCTAAAACCTTCGTTTTGCGTAAAGCGCGTATTGAAAATGTTTTTGGAAACATGCATTTTTAGTTTATTATTTGCTTATACGACTAAAAATAATTTTAATAAAAATAATAATAATAATCCTTTTTCTTTTAATAAATCAAATTTAATAAATAAAATACAAATAAATGAAATTACGTCATTAAAAAATAGTAAATAAACACTAAATAAAACAAATTATTTTCTAAGGTATTTCTGATAAAATATATACTCACAAGATTGATTTTAATTTTTACTTAACATAAATATTCATATAAATCTAAAGTATTTGAGTAAAACCAGAAAAATATTTTATGCCTACAATCAAATAATCATCAATAATAATGTAAAATATTTGTAGGTACTAAATGCAGTAAGAAAACAAATTAAAAATTTGAAAGAAATTAAAGTAGATGAAGAAAAACATAAGAAAATTACAAAAAAAAAAATTAACTAACTAGAAAAGTTCCTTTGCCCTAATCAATAAAAGTTGGAACTTCGTCTTATTTAATTCGGTTAAAGATTAAATGCTCTCTCTTTTTATTTTCCATTTGGCGTTTAAAGGTTTTATTTGACCCGGCCCTTAGATTCCCTCCGTCTCGCCTGGACCTGGAAGGACAGAGAGACGGCCACGTATTTATTTCCGACGACTCTCTCATTTAAATAAAGTGCCGGGGAGTGTGAATGCATAAATATGCACTGGGGTGGCGAGACACCCCTGCCAGCCGAAGGTTGAGTTGCGAATGCACCAGCGCATACAAACACACGTTTTCAAGAATACGTTGAATTTTTACTAGGCTGACTATTCGTTTTGGGTAGGACAACAATTAAATCTATTCTTCTAAAATCTGTAGAATTTCAGTCGAATTCGGTAGATCGGAAGATTTTTCCCGAAATCGGTAGGGTTGCCAACACTGCTCTCAGGTAAAAGTCCTAAATAAGAAAATCAAGTCGATATAGGTAAGCTTGGTTTTGTAGTGGTTGAAGCATTCGCCTACCATTATTGGTGTCCCGGTATCGATTCCCGGCAAGGTGAACGTGAAATATTAATTTTAAGGCTAATGAAACCGCAATATTTCATTGTTGGACTGGATTTTGAAGCGGCATATATTTCTACCTTCTTCCACACTCATAAATTTTGTCATACATGCCCTTTCGGTTCTGCCTGCTTTTGACATAACCAGATTTAAGATTTTGGTTTATCTAATCATGCCACGTCTTCCTCAGTCATCCTCGTCCCACTTTAGCGTTCATTATTGACGTAAATACCTGTTTTACCGTACTTTTGTCATCCATTTGTTCTACATGACCAAAAAGTCTGATCATTTTACTTTTTATGTAACAGATGATCAAAATTCACTGAATTTGGTTTACAAATGTTGTGTCTTATGCACCATTGGAGACGGAAATAGGGATGATGTTGATAATACAGGTTTTACAAATTGTTCTGTATTTGTATGCCAATGCTGAGTACTGTATATTATGCTCGCATGTATTTGTATGTATATCGAGGCCTATAGGGACTCCGCTTGCATGCTAACATGCTTAATACGACGCCTTTGATTATGCGATTGAGTGCAATTTGCACTCAGTTACATGTGCGCAATTTAAACGAGTGTTTCTCACTAGGGTGGATTTAATTGATTACATTTATTTGTCATTTAAAATTAAATAAACGCGCAGGAAAAAAATAGCGTTCGTAACTAGTTAACGTAAATTCCAATAAAATATTTTATCAAGATTATCTGATACTAAATTATTGAATCAAATCTGCTGGTCGGACACATTTCGAAGTAGTGCGGGATGAAGATGGATTAGCATGATTTTGCTCGAAGGCTTATATGTTTTTCGTGTATATGAAAATATTGTTTACCATTATTTGATTGCTCTTGTTTGCCTTTGCTAAATAGTTTTATGCTCTTTTTGTTTAGCTGCTTGTATATAAGTTTCTTCATATAAATAAAGTAAAACTTAAATTATCCGGTTTGTTGAGAGCCAGACGTTATCCGGATATACAGATATCCGGATGGTTTGATTTATCATTAAATTAAGGCAGCGTTAAAAAAAATACGCAAAATTTACTCTAAGGTAAAAATCCTTTGCTTGTTAACATGTTTACATCTCCATAATTTTTTATTTTTAGATAACGATCCGGTTATTTGGCCACCAGGATGACTGGAGTTTGGACAAACGAAATTCTACTAAAGTTTAAATATAAAGTAAGTTTAAAAAAAAGCAATTTGAATATCAGAAACCTCACTAATAAGCCTTAAAAAGAGCATTGGAAAAATTTAGTTTTAATTATTGTTGTGCTTAATATTCTTCTTATTTTATGTCTAAGTAAAAGAAAATTGGTTGGTAAAGTTCAACATTTTAATCTGAATTAAATTGAATTGCTGACAAAATAACAATAGATTTTTATCTACAATATTTTGAGTTTATCCAAATGTTGCAGCTACAGAGCTCACGCGCGGTTAGAAATCCATCTCCTTTTTACATTTGTCAAAAAACTACTATGTATTTTTAATGAAAAAATAAACGTGTACTGATAGAATCTAGATTACAATATATTTAGCAGCTACAGAGTGCATGGGCGCGGGCGGTTGGAAATCTAGAACATTTATACAGTTTTTACCTTTTTATAAGCATAATGGATTATTTATAAAATAACAGAATATGTATAAATAATTGAATATCTGATGACCGCTGGCTAGCAACGTTATTTTTTTATTGTAATTTTTATTTCAATTTTTTTTATTATTATTTATAAATCGTAAAATACAAAGTATAATCCATTTATATTACATTCCCAGGAGTTCCTATAACTTAATTCGGGACTTAAATGTTATTACAATTTTTTTATCTTCTTGTTCTTCAGCCTTCTGTCCTCCACAGCTGAATACAGACATCTTTCATATCCTTCCATTTTTTTCGGTCGGTTGCTGCTTGCAGACAATTTTTACCCCCCACAGCGCCTTTGTCATCGAACCATCTTTTTTGAGGTCTTCCGACGCCTCTCTTTTTCTCCCAAGGTCTTCATCTTAAAATTTTAGTTCCTAATTTCCTCATCTCTTACTCTGTCTCTTCGGCTTATTCCAAGCATGGATCTTTCCATGGATCGCTGTGTGCATTTAAGCTTTTCTACATTTCTTTTTGTAAGATCTATGGTCCCTAATGCGTATGTAGTCACTGGCAGTACACATAATTTATATATTTTCCTTTTCAGACAGATTGGAATTCTTCTTGGCAGTTCCGCCGTTTGATTTTCTTATATTGATATATTATGTATTCATATAATATTTCGAGGTTATTTTTTTATAACAGTGATGATTTTGTTTTCTAAACTTATAATTTTTGTTTTTGTAATGTTAATATTAAGACCAATTTTACTAGAAGCCTCATGCAATTCGTTAATCATTTGAGTCAATTCATTAATGCTTTCACTTATAACTATTCATTTTTTATGAAAAGCACATATCAAGAACAACAATGAAGCAAAGCAAGTTTAAAAATTATAAAAGTAAAAGTAACACGACAATATATGAGCTAAAAACCTTTTCTTAAACCAAAAAAATAAATATATAAAACGCTTTTAAGAAGGGAGGAAGTGGAAGATGAGAATAAGGAGAGATAAGGTCGTTTACCCCACATGCTACATAGACGACGCAATTATAGTGGCAGTGACAATTCCTCATGATTTGAACAAAGCTATCTCAGTCAGTAAAACAAAAAGGTTGAATTTTGTTTAGTATTTAGGTTTTAAAATCTCAAACCACAACGTCCTAAACTCTGAAGGCAGAGAAGAAACGAGTACAGCCTCTGGAGCATCTGAATGCCTAATAAATGTCATATGGTACGATAAGCACATGGATTAGGATACGGAAATACAAAATATACGGAAATACAAAACAAGATTTTATTTTAGTGTAATGTTTGAGGGTATAAAATTAATGTGCTTTCTGTAAAAATTTCTACAATAAAAGTAAAGTTTGTCTACGAACATTTGGATAAACTCAAATATTGTAATGAAACCAACTGGTCCAAGAAATTTAAAAATTGAAAAATTGTTTTCTGGTTTTGCCTAGTACATAAAATAATTCAGTCAGATGAATCTCTTCACAACAATAAAGGTTTCAGCTCTTTAACTTCACTAAAATCAGCAAATGGAAGAATTGGAAAAATTGGATGTTCAAACATAGGCAAACGGTGAATGTTACACAGTGTGTAAAGTTGCCACTTAAACCAGCCAATGACAGGTCATAAGCCCTGTATTTTTTTTTGTTTTTTTTTTAATGTTTTTTTTTAATTGTTTTTTTAATGTTAATGTTTTTTTTTTTTTTTTTATGTTTTTATTTGAATGTTTTTATTTTTTGTCCTAGCTTTAATTTTATTAAGTTGTATTTTATTTTATTAGTGCCTGTATCTATTATAAGAAATTGTATTTACCATCGTTAGAATGAACTGCATAAGTCCGTAAAATAAATAAATAAAATAAAATAAATAAATGTCTAGACTTCCATATTTCCTTATTTAAGGTATTCTCCATCCCTGTTGTAATTTGTTAATTAGATATCATTAAAGTTGTTTTTGTAAAAGAAGAAGAGAGTGACTACACCTTTCTCATTTGTTTTCGCAGAATTCGGTTTTGTATTACTTAAATATATCTCTTGCAATTTTCAGGAACAGCAAACTTTCAGTCTGAAATGCCTAAAGTTTCCCAGGACGAAAGACACTAGAAGTATTTTCAGTTGCATAACAGATGTATATTATAACATCTTACTGAAGATATTACCAAACTTTCACCCGAATTCGTGTAATATTCTCAGTATGAAACACACTCACACTTTCTGCAAATATTTTTCTTCCATTAAACAAATATAAACATTTTTAGGGATATTTTTCGTCGGACTTGTATTTTGCTCTTTGCTATGTTTGCTCAATCAAATCAGAAATTATTTGATACCTATGCGAATGCTTTTTGTATTGCAAACAATCGAATTCTAAAAATTGTTGACTTAAGTTAAATGTACTAAATATCAATCAAATAATTTGACACTCGAATCATTTAATATCAAAACTTCGTTACATTTTATCTTGTATGAAAAAAGTTTTCAGCCGATGGGCAAATCAACGTTTTAAGCTTTCAGTTTCTGTAAATCTGAAAACATTATTTTCTTTCTGCTTTTCATAAAATGCAAATAAACTAATGTAAATATGCATGGGAGTATTACACAAGAGTGTTAGGATGGATGTTGAGAGCATAATAATACACATTACATAAAATATGCGCCCGGCCAAAGCTTTCATCCCCATTGCTAAGAAGGCTAAGGGTAGTTATATGGTGTCAGAAGTGCATTAGCGTTGCGCGAAACTGCAATAATTGCATCTATCATATCCGATTTATCTTGAACAACCGGTTGCAAAAATAAACATAATTATCGAATGAGATGGTTCTGATGCATAATAGATATTTGTAACAATAATTATTCGGAAAAGCTGACTAAGCGAATATTTTGTTTAGTAATTTATGCGTGATTATACAAACATAAATTAACGTTTTTTTTTTAACATAGGTATTGTAGATATTTTGATAAAAATAAAAAATATTTTTAGAAAAAAAAATTACTTTGAAATTGTTATAACACGAGTGTTATTTTCTATATTTTAAAACACAATATTTCAATATATGTTTGTTCGTCACAAAAATTCATACATGTTAGTTCATGTACTTGTCCTGGTTCATATATAGGTCAAAGCGGAAGAGCTTTTAAATATAGAGTGAAAGAACATTTAGCTACACATAGATTAAATAACGACTTATCAAACTATGCACGACATTTAAATGAATTTAAACATACTTTTGATAAAGAAAAAAACATAAAAATTTTACATGTAGGACATAAAGATCCAAAGTTAGATAGATTGGAAATTTTAGAAATAAATAGGATAAAAAATAATAGCGATAGAATTTTAATAAATCAGCAGATATAATTTAAAAAATTACCATTATAAGCCCCCTTAGTTAGACCATGTACGTTGTAATAAAACAATAAATATTTTTCATAACATAGAATATCCTCTTAAAGTACACCGCCAACACGTGTTTCGATCATTTGTCTCACCCTGTTCCATTGCAATATTGCGTATTGTATTTTTTTCAACTTATTTTTAAATGTACCTACACTTAAGATAATATTTAGTTTTATATAAATTATCCATACACTGTATAATATTCACCATTAGAGGGTGACAGCGCTAATTGGTCAAAATAAATAAGTCGAAGTGTACCAAGTATTTTTTAAAATTAATAACTTATATGTAAATATAAGTTATTACATCATTACAATAGAATTCCATTAAGAATTGTCAATAAATAATGTAAATGAAAAAATAGTAGAGTGAGTTTAATTTATTATTTAAATTATAAATATTAACAATATTAGAGGTTTATAAATACACTTTGAGTTTTATTACTTAAGAGATAGAGTGGTATTTATTTATTTATTCTTTCAAAATTACACTCGTTTAAATATTAATGAACTTATTTAGGCTTTTTAGGCCGTGTCCATGTTAAGCCATAATAATTAGCAATAAAAAATACATGGCAAAATTAATTCAATTAAATTATAATGACATATGATGCTATACAATTACAATCCAGATAAACATATATATATATATATATATATGAATCAGAGATGGAAGACATCTTTGAAAACGTAAAAAATATTTTTTTGTATTTAAAGGGGTCATAAACTGTCGTGGGATGGTTAAACTTTGCACCTTTTATATATTTCAGTCTCAATTCTTCCATCTCATGATTTTTTTATAATATGTTACTGTTAAGTATAAATCAGCATTAATCGATATTCTTCCTGGCCAAATACCTTTCTTTTCAATCCTTCCTTTGACCAATTCTTATGATACCTACCATACATCAAGATAGAAAAAATACAAAAATAAGTATTTAGATTTGGAACATTATTTTAAAAAATGACATTACATTTAACATTACCTAAGAAATCTAGAAATCGTCGCGCGTCGTTTGAAAGTCACTATAGTAAATAGTTTATTATTATAATTCGTAGCGAGCTGTCATCATCCAGTGCCCAAAATAAAAGAAGACCCTTTTAGCATCAAAAGTGGGTCCATTTCCGAGCTCCTTTCCTTGATTCAAATATTTCTAACCTTTTACAAAACTGAATTAAATTCATTTTCTTACTACAGTCCGCTTTTCGTTAACTGTTACTACCTATATATTACTTTCCCAAAAATGTTCATTCGGTTATTTGTATACAATTTTCATAACCAAATTATTCGGTTTTTGATCATGATATTAAATGGAATTATTCGATTTAGTAACTAGTTGTTCCATCCCTAGAGCGCATCCTTTTTTAGGCTGAAAAGCCCTGATTGAGGCCGCGGGGTTAAGGCTTTAGGGAGAAAGCTTCACGGGAAACTGGCTTCACATTCACACATCAAAATCTACCATTTCCATCGTAGTGGAATAACGTCACAACTCTACATAGGAGATATACCACGACTACGGAACGGAAATACTTAGGTACAATTATGTACAAGAAAGAGCACTGAAAATTAATTAAATGGTAATAATATCATACAAATTTATTGAATTTAGAGTAGGCATTTACAGGACTATAACTTTTTTTAGCTGGTTTAATGAATCACTTCTCACACTTTGTAATATTTAACATTGTACCTATATTTCAACATTCATATTTCTTCACCTCATGTACTTTAAAAAAAAATACATATTTTGCAATTTCTTGCATTGGAAAAAGCCTAGACCAATAAAAGCCCTATTTTAAGAATATATTGGAATTCTTTCTCTTTTCATAAACGGTATAAATATTATGAAAATGTCCAAAATTTTAAAGACTGGATTCAACCCCCTTGGGAGTTATTAATATCAATATATTACAACAGAAATGAAGAAAATTTCATACTGGGCGTATGACCAGTCATTGGTTGGTTTAAGTGGCCAATTTACAAACTGTGTAACATTTACCGTTCTGCTTATGTTTGAACATCTACATTGCTTCAATCTTTCATCTGTTGATCTTTGTAAAGTAAAAGAGCTGAAACATTTAACTTCATTATTCATAATTCTTTAACTTCACAAAGATAAAAAAATGGAAGAATTTATAAATATATTTAAACATAGGCAGAATGGTGAATATTACACAGTGTGTATAGTGGCCACTCAAACCAGCTTATGACAGATCATAAGTCCTGTAAATGCCTGGATTTCTATATACCTTTCTGTAAAATGTTTTTTTGTTGTTGTAATATATTGGTATAAATGTCTTTGGAAAAATTGAGTTGACAGTGCGTCATCAGTTCACGTTTGAACTACAGAACGCAGAGAAGAAGTAACCTAGAAGTAATTTTGGAAACATATAGCATATTTCCTTCTTAAAAAGATGTCTGCGGCATTTAATGAGTTTTTTTTAAATAAAGCCCCTAGTTTATTAAATTCAGTTTTTTTCTTCGAAGATTTAAACAAGGCTCAAAATATTATCATAAATTTCGACATTTAAAGAAAATGTAATTCAAGTTTGTATTTATTAATTAAAACCTCCATATATTTCCGTTTCCTGGTTCTGCCCTCGGTTGCGTGTCACGATTTTGTAAAAGCTGTATTACAGCCCTGAAAAGTGTTTCTTGAGGGTTGCAAACTGTGATGTCTAAAGTAGCTTAATTACATTTTTTGTAAGGAAAAAGTGTCGAGCGTGTCATTCTAGCGACTAAAAAAGGCACAAACAAATTCATAAGTCACTGTACAAAAGCAAACTTCTATCTGGCTCACCCGCTTTGAAATTTGCAAGAAAATTTAAAATTTTAATAAAATGATAATAAAATAATATACGAAATAGAAATTTTAACAGTTCATTCTGAATATTGTTTGTTATTATTTTATTAGCACCCAGTGGTGCATACGGTGCTTAATTGATGTACAAAATGGTGATCAGTTTGACACTTCAAGTGCGTTCAAATCTATATTTCAATTCCACCTTGCCAGGGATCGAACCCAGGACCTCGAGTATGGAGGCGAATGGGATAATCATTAAACTTCGAGGCGAGCATATCCCCACTTGATTCTTGTATTTGGATTTTCATTTGAATAATGATGAAAGCCTCCGTGGTGTAGTGGCTAAGACGCTTGATTCACGCACAGAAGGATCCGGGTTCGATTCCCAGTGAGAACGTAAAGAGTAAATTTTATTTTTATTCAACATGGGTGTTCTGTGCTGTAATTCACTACTGTGATTAAGCCGTCTGGCCCACTGTGGTGCAAAAAAAAATATAAGAAAATGACTATAATGCCCATGTTGGTATATCCTGAGACCTTTATTTGACGTGTGATCAATCACAAAACCTCGAATTTCCCTGGAAGTAAACGTCGAAATTTGTCTACAAAATTGAATTACACCCAAAGTAAAAAAAAATAGCATTTGAATAAATAATAAAACTAGACTTAATTCGTGTTTTTAATTATTTAGTAAAATAAAATATTTCGATCCATTATTTTTAGGATTATCAAGTTATAAACAGTACAAAAATGTTTAAAATTGAACATGGAGAAAAAAGGAAATCAAATTGTGTAAACCTTTTTTTTATGTAACAAAATTAATGCCAAATGTTAATTTATAAAAATAATCTCTAGTCAGATTTAACATTTAGGAGTTTTCAACCAATCTTTAAAATTGCTTATTTCATGTCAAAATCGTGTTTTTTCTCAGAAAGTATTGATAATTTCCAAATGTAAAAGAAGGGAACAGAACATTTAATTATCCGGTAAGCCACAGCGCATTGCCTCTAGCCATCGCAAACAATAGCTATCCAGATTTTTTAATTAAAAAAATGCGAGCCGATATGCCACATTACAGTGGCCTGCCATATTATTAGACTTAGTGGAATAATAGTTCAAATCTTCGAGAAAAGTATCGGTACTTGTCCCAAATGCAATAGAAGAAGATTATTTTTACTCTGATATCACCGATGAGTACAAATAAATCTATGGCAATACTGCTTGTGTCTACTTTTCAATCTTTTGTGACGATTTAAATCATTTTTTGGCGGTCGGCGTGATTTTTACACACAAATAATATAACGAAATATTCGCTTTAATTTTTTTGTGACATTAATAAGATTTTTTTAATTTGAAAGGTATCGTAACGAATTATTTTAGGAAAGTATTTTGTCACATAATTTTTGGCACTGACTACACTCACCGATTCACTGTGGTGCGGTTTTCGAGCGGTTTGTGACAACGAATGATATTTTTCCCGTGGCATTGATAAATTAAGAGGACGGTGGGACACCGCCCGCACATAGAGAAACCATTTTTTTTAAACAAAGTATTCCCTTTCAAGTAAAGACTTTAAGCTTATCTCACCTGATGGAAACCTTTCCGGTGAATACAAGGAATCTAGCTGTTGGTATGTGGAAACATTACTTATGGCCACAAAGAACAAAACCGCACATATATTAGACCACGTGGCGTGGGACTAAATTAATGCATCAAGTTTCATCTTCTCATTAGTTTCCTTGCAATTTTCGAGAATTCAAATCAATTTTACACAAGCATTTCATCAGATAGATGTCTCCATTCCACGCGAAATCATTGTTAACTGCAAATTATTGAATGCAATCTTTATATGACGCAGCGAATCGCCTGGTTGCAAACCAACGCGTGAAAGATGGATCGCAATTTTACTGGTCGCCGTGTCAGATGATGAGTGAAATATACTACCATGTTACTACCATGTTTTTTTTATAAACTGGTTATAATATCTGATCAGTTGTGATGCAGTTTGATTGTACGTATGTATTATTACGAGTAATAAGTTGCGCACGTTTATTGCTCTTTGCCTATATTATGTTGAATACTGATGTAAACAACTCAATCCTTAATGGATAATATGAAATAAAATTAGAAAGTTTATTTAATCTAGATTTGTAGAAGATATTCCATCCGTATTTTATTCACTTAGATACGTTGTGAAATTTTTCACTAAAATTTTTGAAATATCTGTTTTGTTTTAAACACTTTGAAATTCGAATGTTACATAATTTGATGCAGGTCTATCAACGTTTTTATTTAATAAACAAATGTTAATTGAGAAAAGTTTTTTATTTAAATATTTGTTTTGTAGTGCGATTCCACATGAGAGAGTATGTTCTATCTAAGGTTGGTTTTGTCTCTTGTTTTACTTGACTAATCTGATCGGTGGGTGATGAAGCTTGGGTGGGTGCTTAACCCCTAAAATTCACAATATACCTGATTTTGTTTTATTTTAATTTAGTGTAATAATGAGAAAGGATGATATGTTTTTATTAGGTCATAACATAACCTTACTTTTTATAATATTTTTTTAGCTATGGGGGAAGTACATGATTTTTTGAATAATATTGAAATGTTTCAGTTTAAAATAGCAGAGTTCTTTTTATTTCTTACAGTACCAACAGTTAAAAGAGTTAAGCAAAAAAATGGATTTGGGTGTATCTTTAAAACCTGCCGTCATTTGCGGGCAAGTATTAAAGATAAGTCACTTGGTTTATGACAGAAAGCGGATTAGAACACCCAAAACTAATAGAAAAATTAAAGACATGCTTGCAAAACAGAAAACATCCGGTTAATTTAATAACCAAACAGGCAAAGAAATAGGGCATTAAAATTTCGCAATATTCAGTGCAAAGAACTAAGGTTAACTTGTCGTCACCCACACTCAAAACTCAATAGTCATGAAACGTCTGGAATGGGCAAAAATATATATATAAACTTCAATTAAGATGACTGGAAAAGAGTATTGATACTGACTAATCATAAATAATATATTAATTTACCTTTCAAATATATTTTTTAATACCCTCACAAAAACTCTTTTCAATTGTTTATTCACATTAAGTCAAATAATATGGCAAGCCACTGTTTATATACACACAGTTATTTTGTTTAAGTGACAGTGTGAGTTTTTACAATGATGACGTAACCACTGCGTTCATTTGTTTTGGCATTGAAACAAAATGGCGGCGAATGTAACAGTCAACATTTTGCAGAAAATGGCGAATAGTGTTTTGCTATTATTTTACAAACACCATCCTTCCTAGCCATATGCGTCACGTTTTAATGAAGCCATTGCAAACGTTGTAATATAGAAATCTGCGGTTTATAAACTGGCGGAGAGACATTTTAATGGGGTTGGTATGCAAATTTAGCCGAAAAATTCATAGCACACATATGCGATAATTGAAGCATTGCCGCTTTTAAAATTATTTATTCTGTAATTCGATTTTGATTAATAGATAACCGAAAAAGGGCGTTATTTTTTACTTATATTCACTCGTTTATTTTTCTACTGTTCATTTTTTTATTAAATAATATAGTTACATAAAATGATACATATTTCATTTTCTATAACAAGCTACTTTTATTTATTTAGTAAATCATTAAAACTGCAACTTTCTAAACGAAGAGACTGGTTCTTGTGCTCGAAAAGTGAAATAGTTATTTTTTAATTTGAAGATATTATTAACTTGTAATATTAGATGCAAATATATATTTTTTAACGTTTTTAGTTTTATACTTGTAAGCAACAGTTAGCCATTGGCAATGTTGAATGTTACAGTGTGTAAAGTAGCCACTCAAAATATCCAATTAAAAGGTCATAAGCCCTGTAAATGCCAATACTTCCATATTCCCTTCTCTTAGGTGTCCTTCATCTCTGTTGTTATATATTAAATAAATATATATTTTTTCTGTACTCACATCTCAAAGCTGTGTTTTTTATTGTATTTGATATTGCCCAAAAAAAAGACAAGACTACTATTGAGGAGGGTCTCAAAACTCATTCTACAAGGGATTGAAGCTGTACAATGAGTTACTTAAATTACTAATAACATAAAAAAATACAATAAAATATTTCAAATAAATTTGAATGTTATCAAAAGTGTATATATAAGCTCTAAAGATGTTACAAACTAACTTAATAAAGCATAAATTTAAAATTAAAATTTGTCCCCGAATAAGTGAATGTAACTCCTGGAAATTAAATTTATCTTTGTATTTATGTTTAAATAAAGTAACCAGTTCATTTTATGGTTAACATTTTTCATAGTCCATCTTTTTTTAAAAACATTTTTGTAAAAGTCCATAAAAATATGAAGCTGCCTGTCTTTGATATTATTTTTTAGGTGATTATTGAACCGAATACACAATTAGTATATTGACGTAATTTTGATGACGCTGTCTTTCAACAAAATTTACATCCAATGAACAACCAGGCTTGAAAGGGATGTAAATTGTTTAGTCGCTGAGCGGCAGGAGGTGCCTCAATCTCCCTCACCCCTATAAGGAGAGACCGTCAATAAAAATCAGCAACTAGAGGGTTGTTCAACTCAAATCCGAGATAATTACGAAATACCTTTAATGAGGAAGTTCAGTGGTTTTAAAAAAAATTAAAAAATATGTACGATTAAACTAGAGCCATTTTTTTTTCATGTGTCGTATAATCATCGCCATGATTTTTAAAAGTTTTGTAATTTTGAAATTACCCAAAAATATATTTTTTGTATTTAATTTCCCGTAGAACTGAATTTCCTCTTAAGTTTAAAACACTTTATAGAACAGTTTATTTGATGTCCCGACTATTCTCCAACAAATATATTTTAATGTTCCTTCACGTAGACTCAGAAATAATGAAATTCTGTTCCTCGGCCATCATAATACTAATTGTGGTTTCCATGCGCCTCTACCCAAAATGATTAGATTTGTAAATAAAAATCATGATCTAAATTATATTGATTGTAAATAGATTTTTTTTACAAATAAACTGAAAAAATATTCCCGATAAATTTTCTGTATATTTGTAGAATTAACCTGGATTCCATAATGCCTGTCTAAGGTATAATCTTATTTTAACTTTTCTTTGCTGTATTGCTTATATTATTTATTACTGTATTATTATTGTTTTTCGTTGTTTTTATAAACATTGTCCGTAAATTTGTTCAATAAATAAAATAAAAATACTTTTATTAACAATTTACGACCGGTATGGAAATCATTTTAGAGAAGGGAATATGGAAGTCACAGCATTTACAGCGGGTGATGGCACATTGACTTTATGTGTTTGTATGTAGCAAATTACACTAAGTTGCGACGTTAACTTTATTTGCTACCTACTGACTCCTGGTTTTAATGTTGCAATTATCCTACTGCGGGTACCAATATTTTTCTCCCCGGCGGAATTACAACCAAACTATTACCAAGTGAATGAGATTTCATATTCCGAGCGCGGTCGCAAAAAAGTTGTTTTAGCGATCATAAATCCACTGTGTCGTGTTATCGCATATTAATAATCAAGAAACCGACAAGTACAAATCCTTCCTGACCACAGAATCTGATTCTGTCTACCACGAGAGAAGTTCCGAACAATAAAGTGCTAAGAACCCCAGTACATTATTTGGTAATTGCATTCATTTGTATTAGGGTTCAGTGGCAAATAATGTAAAGATAACGCAAATCCGCGAATCAGTTATTCGAGCGTCCATCAGTTTCTGGCCAATAGCGCGATCAACAGGGCTTATGACCTGTCATTGGCTAGTTTAAGTGGCCGTTTTGCACAGTGTGCAACATTCACTATTTTGTCTACATTCGAACATCCATATTTCTTTCATTCTTCCATCTGTTGATTTTAGTGAAGTTCAACAGCTGAAACCTATATTGTTGTGAAGAGATTCATTTGATCGAATTATTTCACATACTCGGCAACGCCTGAAAACGATTTTCCATTTTTTCATAGATAGACATCCATATTCTCCTTTTTAAAATGTTCTCCATCCGTGTTGTAATTCGTTAATCTTAATGACTCCCTAGGGGGTAGATTCCAGTCTTTTGTCTACAAACATTTGGGCATAATCAAAATATTTTGATTTTTATTATTATTATACGAGTTTTTCATGAAATAAAGAACTCTAACGGAAGCTTTCATTTAAGTTAGAAAGCTTTTGTGTAACTATGTTCAGCGTGCAAGGTTTGAACAAGAGAGTCGGGTGTCCGAGGAAAACATGACACGATCAGATACTATTTACAACCGGTCGAGTCAGGAGTCTGCACGTCTAAAGAGAATGTATAATGGGTGTCTAACAGTTAGATAGTCGGTTGTGTGAACAGAATACGTATGTTTTGAGTAGGTTCTCCAAGGTTGTAATAAAATGAAAGCTAATAAGTTTATCAATTTAGTGATTTGGCTGATTTGACAAACTTTTTCGCAACGGAAAAACAAACCGTCAAGGCATACGTTTAAAAAAAAAAATCACTTGAAAAAACATATTTTGGAATATATATTTTTTTTTATGTTTGTAGTATTAACTTTGTGGTTATTCATTGTTATAAAATATTTAAAACAACTTTGTTTTTAACCACTAATATTTTTTTTTTCACCGAGCGGTTTCAAAGCAAATAAGCTTATAATTAGAAATCAAACACTGATTTGAGTCTACTGAACACTTTATTTTATTTTTACAAATATAAACATATAAAAATAAAAACTTCGTGACAATTGTTTCGCCTTATTAAGGCATTTTCAAACGAATTTTGAAAATGTTATATACGTTATTATATTAATGTTATATAATTAATATATACATAAAAACCTACTTACCTAAAGTTTAATCCAAAGCCGTCTAAATCTTGCAAAAACATATTTCAATTATTAATTTATTTATTAACGTACATTGTCCATGAATACAATTAATAGGTTTTAAATATTACAATATAAGAATAGTTTAAAACATAAAAAAAAGCATTGACAAACATAAGGAACATCGAGACAAGATCTGGACTATTTATTTAGTGCTCGTTTAAATGGTTTTAAACTTAAACCAAAAGAGTCCTGATCTTGTCTTGAGTTTACAATACGACAAAGACGGGTCATTGGAGAATTAAGGCCATAGTTTGTTCTATGCTGATCGATGAACAGTACTTCATTGTTTCTCAATCTACGAGTCGGAATATTGAATTTTACTTGTCCCAGTAATGATGGAACATCGATTATACCATTACACGCCGAACATAATTATACTACATACATGACACCGCAAACTAAGCATTCTTCATTGAACAATGTTTGAGTATGTCCAAATGCTTGCAGACTGGCTGGATTTTAGCCACTTAAACCAGCCAGTGACAGGTCATAAGCCCTGTAAATGCCTAGACTTCCATATTCCCTTCTCAAAAATGTTTTCCTTTTCTGGTGTAATAAATTCTTCATTGAGTTAGTAAAGCATAATATTACAAATCTCACAATTCTCTTTTCAAAGTTTTTCGCAAATATCTCAGTAACTTTTCCAATTGAGATTTCTAAATTTGCTTCTAAGACCCCCATATATAAATGTTATTTTGTTACACGTAAAAGAATGAGAAGAAATGTAATGATTCTGTTTATTTTAATTTACTAACAATGTCATGTATAATATTATTCACAATAATGTTGATTCAGTGTTTTGTGTTGAAAATGTGTCAATGTACGTTACCTGTAGGCGTCTGAGATCACTTGATACATTTTCCCTTCCATTTTTTACAAACAATATGGCACATTTTAACCCTCTTGCAAGTATGTTAAGACTCTTTGAAAAAAAAGTTAACATTGACATTTATCATAATAGAGCAAATAATTATTAAAAAATAATACTATGCGTCTTAAATCAAATGCTTAATCTTTATTTTTGTGTATGTAAATTAATTTTAATTTATTTTATTACACCTTATATGTGCTAATTTTCTCTTTTCTTTTCTTAAAAAAAAAAAGTAGTTTCTTATGTTGACTCAATTTTATTTCTTTAACTCAATCTATATTCTTATCTTTTACTAAACTTAATATTTATTATTACTTAAATTGATTTTACACACTTATTATATATAATTTATGAAAGATGGTGGAGTTCTATAATTGAGGATATGTATAAAGAATGTTTGTAATGCTTACTTAAAGATTGTATTTATTTTATGTATCCTGGTTGAACTTCCAAATAAAAATTAAAAAATTAAAATGAATGAATTTTCCCGAAGAAATTGGTTTACCTAAATTGCCTAAAATGAATGTTTTTGATGTCACGTGTTATTCCGTGGAATATGAAATAATATCAAGTGATTGTAAATGTATGGTTAAAGTGAGAGACGTATTCAATTTTGTGGTGTCAAAGTGAGAAAAGATTTCATTACAAATCTGTAGCTGCCTGTAATTTCCACATTTCCGTCACATGATTACAGGCAGCGGAATTTCCCACTAAATTATATCCCCTTTCGTAAACGAACTGTCAGTCACACGATGTAAAAGCAAACCTTTTACATATGCTCGATGTAGTGAAAATGAAGAACATCATTCTGTGCTTTATAATGAAATAAATGTCATTACGTCTCATCGTTGCGTTCGACACATCGTATTATTAAACACCGGTAGTGTCCTGATGAAGATATGGGTACGTTACAAAACCGATAGTAAGGTTGGTAAGTGGTTATCTACAAACATTTATTGAAACATTTGAACACAAGTTAATGTTCACAAATTACAACAGGGATGGAGAATAACTTGAAGAAGGGGATATGGAAGTCTAAGCATTTACAGGGCTTATGACCTGTCATCAGCTGGTTTAAGTGGCCACTTTACACACTGTGTAACAATCACCGTTTTGCCTAAGATTGAACATTCATATTTTTTCGATTCTTCCATTTGTTGATTTGAGTGAAGTTAAAAGGCTAAAACCTTTATTGCTGTGAATAGATTCACCTGACTGAATTATTTCACATACTAGGCAACGCCGAAAATCAATTTTCCATTTTTTTTTTAATCTTCTAAGACCAGTTGGCTTTATTAAAATATTTCCGATGAAATGAAATCCAGTCTTTTGTCTACAAACATTTGGACAAACTCAAATATTGTACCGAAGTTAATGGTTTAAATATTAATAAGTGATAAACTATAACTGTGCAAATATTTTTTTGTCGCAAGAGGCAAAGTTAGCAGTTCACAATGGAGTCGTGGTCCCGACCCTGATGTATGGGAGTGAAGTGTGGACTTGGAAAAACAGGGCTTAAAGTAGGCGGAATGCTGTTGAAATGCGATCTTTCAGACAAATGTGTGGTAAAACTATGTACGATAGATGCACAAATGTTGAGATCCGTACATTATGTCAGGCTGAGATAATCATTATCGACCAAATCAAGAAAGGAGCTCAATCCTCTCTACCCATCCTTACGGGGAAACGGCGTGATGGTTTGTTTGCATACACTATAAAATGAATTTAAGGCTGTAATCTGACAAAAAGTACGGAGATCACTAGCAAGCCGTTAAAACGCTGTTCCTTTAAAATTGTACTACTAAAAAATTAAATTAGTAAATATTAAATAAATGCAATTGTTTTCAAGGTATGTTTTATAGTGAAAATGCTTAAAAGTTTTCTATAATTAAATTAAATAATTTATTTTTGACCGGCAGATTACGCCTTTTGAAATTTTGACTAACATATGAAAACTAAATATTACAGTAAAATTAGTTTTATAATATATAGATAGTAAATTGAACAAGAAAGATATTTAAAAAAAACCACTTAAATTTCGGTTTTTAAAAAGAAATAAATGGATTTTAAACCACGCAAATTTCGTATTTTATTTCTTAAATTATGGGTAAAGTGACGCCATCAATAATTATTTGACAAAGAAAATACTTCAATAATTTGCGTTCATATAAGTTTTTTTTAAAGAATAATATTTTGTATGTTAAATTTCGTTTTTCAGACTCGTTTTTATGAACTGGACGATCGATGTTTCGATTTATTTTTTATAAATAAATACATTAAAAAGGGGTTTTCATTCTTCCATAATTCGAATTTATTTCTGTGTATCTCATTATCATACGTCACGTGCCGGTCAGTGACTTTCAAAATTATAAAAAAAAATATTTAAAAATTATATAATTTTTTACATATTCAATAAATTTGATTTTATTCAGGAATGAAACGATATATCTATGAATTTTTTCTCAGCTGAAGTGCAATTAAAACATTAGTTCATAACGCACGATAGAATATTTCTGCTAAGCATTACGTTTGATTTTGATGAATGTCCGTTAGAAAATAAACTCAACACAAGGCTCTTGGTCTCATACAAAAGTCTATTTGTTGTACCCCTTATCGTATCCCTTAGTCTTTAGGGATACGTTATTATTTGTTTATAGTACATGTATTTCTGTGAATAAAAAAATAGTATCAAGCCACGGAAGGCGAATTGAATTGTCATTTTCTTTGCGCGAATAACGTGTCTATTTATGAAATCCATCATTGATATAAACGGCATAAATTACATTTAACATAATTTTATACCGAACGTGAAAGCTGAACATTTATCATCTACTTGTATATATTTCATTTTTTTGCAATACAGTAGGCCAGGAGGCCCAATTTCAATGGTGAATTACAGAACAGAACACCCGAGCATTAGGAAAATCACATGTAATTTTTTTGTGTTCTTACTGGGAATCGAACCCGGAACCTTCCATCTGTGATTCAAGCCATATCAGAATTGTACCAATAATTATCACCCATTAATCTTTAAAAATATAAATAGAACAAAAATTCAACATAAAACCGGGTAGGTAGGGCGTTCTGTTAGGAGTAGGAAAATGAAGTGAGAGTCGTTTTATAACTAGCAATCTTTCTTATATTTTTAATTCATCATCTATTTGATATAATGAGGAAGTTCAGTGTTTTTTTAAAAAAATATATTTGTTAATAGACTGTGAACCTAAGTCAATTTTTTTTTTTTTAATTTTTGTACATCGTATTATCAGCGCTACGATTTTTTAAAGTTTTGTATTTCTGAAATAATTCCGCGTGTAACGGCAGAGGTTCATTTCCGCTTATTTTCATTCAGTTCTTCCCATTGGTCCAGAAGCGACAAGTAGACCGGAAATCTTCCATAGCTCTCAGATCATAGGTTGATTCAAATGAACCAGTGACGTCATTCAAAGTAGTGCGTTTCTATCAAAATATTTTTTATTATTTTTTCCGTAAATTTTCAAGAAACTTTGCGGTACTATTTAATGCTCTAATTTTTAACCCGCGTAAGAAAACATTTTTGTATCCAATTTCCCGTGGGACTGAAGTTCCTCATTACTAAAGAAATCAACATTAAAAGGTATACACATATATATATAATGTAAAACAGCGAACACCATCACAGATCTCTTTTAAACTGGATCAAACGCTGTCTGCTTAATTTTAAAAGTTCGTTTCCGCTACAGTTCATTATCGATTTTACCGGCACTTTTGTGCAAGTTATTACATAACATACTTCATGTGACGCCATCTGTGTACGGTAAATTAAAACGGGGATAGTTGAGATCAGACATAGGATAATAGACCATTTATTTATTTAGGTTTACTAAAAATACGATTCAAATCATTAATTAAAAATATTTGGATATACTCGTATTGTGATTAAACTGTTAAACATAATCATTTTCATTCCGTTTCACACCTCATGGTCCATAGCATTGGTTCACTAATTGCAGCGTATCTTGATCATATTTGATACATGAAGGTAAGATGATCAGTTTTACGCTTAAGGCACCAGTCCAGGGACAATGAAATATTCCAGTGTGAAAACACCCCTTTGAATAAATATTTGATATTAACCATTTCGGGAATCGAACCCGAGACCTCTTGCACGGTAGGCAAACGCGCCGACCATTACACCACGAGTCCGACAAAACTGTTAAACAAGAAGTTTAAAAAATAACAATAATCATTATTAAGCATACTCAAGTGGGTATACAATGTAATTAGAAAGAAGAATAGAAGAAAGAAATAATATCGCTTTAAAAAATAATTAACTAAAAAGCAGAGTTTGAAAATGTCATGACCTTTTTTTTATTTTTTTTATTTGTTTATTTTTCCATACATATATTATTTACATAGAAATATAATTACAAAAATACACTTTGGAAAAATACATCTTAAAATTAAGCTATAACATGAATTGGAAAAAATGGCCACAAAGACTACAGCATCTGAGCGTGGGTCATTCTTTTTTCAATTATTAAATAGTTTATGGCACATATATGACATGACCATATATATGTTTATATTTATATGAAAATATTGGATACATCGCGATATATAAGTTGTAACATAAATTGTGCCGTCAAATGTAAGAATTAGCACCAAAAGTAAAGAAATGTTAAACGGCATTCAACAGAAAATTTTCTGCTCTGCAAGATATTTTATTAAATTACATTTTTTTAATACAGAATATCAATAAGCTAAACGTTAATTATTGACATCTTTTGTTTTTTTATTTTATTTATTTACAATTTTAAAAAACCCGTTAGGGTTACATTAGAAATTTTATATTGTCTAGTCATTTTATGTCTCGTCTAGTCTAATTAGTTCAGTCATCATGTGCTTTTTCAGATTGATTTTAAATTTGTCTCCAGTAAAAGTTTTCAAGTAGTAAGGTAAGTCGCTGTAGTGTTTAAGTCCATTATGTAGTATTTTTGACTGTCCTGTGTTTGTCTTTCCTTTTCAATATGATAGTGTTGTTGTTGTCTGGTGTTATATTTGTGTATGTCAGCATTTTTGACTAATATTATGTTGTCGTCTTGTACGTTTCCCAATGTTATTTTGTGCACAAATTTTGAGGTCTCAATTTTAGTCAAGTAGTATATGTCAAACTAGTGTATTTTTTTGTACAGTTCAGTCGAAGAGGTCAGGTAGGGTAGGTTGTATGTTAGTTTAAGAATTTTATTTTGTTGTCTTTGTTTTCTTGTTACCAGTTCCCCAGAAGGCGATCATGTAACTCAATTTACTTTTGACATAGGCTTCGTGCATCATAATTTTTTCCTTTCTTGGTATAAAATCTTTAATTTTGTAGAAGAGGCTATGTAGTGATGCCATTACTTTAGTGAGTCCGCCTATGTGTTTTGTCCATTTTAATTGTCTGTCCATTGTGAGTCCTAGGTAAGTCACATGTTCTAGTTCTTTCAGAGTTTCGTTGTTTATTTTTATGTTCATGTTATGGTTCTTCTTTTGTGTTTCGAAATGTATTATATTGCATTTCTTGGCATTTAGTGTTAAGAAGTTTTTGTTTGTCCATTCTAATAGTTTTTGCACGTCATTGAGGTTCACGTCGTTAGCGTTCAATCGAGGAAATAAAGCTGCCTAAATTGTTCGCGATATTTGAGCTGTGTGGGATAAAGATGCTATAAATTATTATCTTTTTTTTGTTTTTTTTTGTTTTTTTTTGTTGCAACTTGTAACTATAAATTATATATTTGAAGCACTAACATTGTGGTTATTCATTATAATAAACTAAATAAAAAACTTTGTTTTTAACCACTAATTTTTCTTTTCCACCAACCGGGTTTAAAACTAATCTAGCTTTTTTCTCAAGGTTTTCTTTACTAATGAATTCTTTTGTATTTTATTTTATCAGTATGCTGCCTATTAAACTAATAAATCAAATCTTTTTGTCTTGAAAGGTTTGTAATGTGAGATGGATACGTTCAAAGCTAGACAGGAGTGGACTAAAAGAAATATTGTTTATTTGGTTAAGTATTACTTTTTTCTTATTATGAATCGCTTTTTTAATTTCTAAGATTTCTAAATTAGCAATCCATATGATAGAAAATAATCATGATTTCAATAAAGGCACTGAATTAAAAGTTCTTCGTGTTAAAAATAAAATATTAAAACTAGACAACTTAAAAAACTTAGAAATAAAAAAAGCGATTCATAATAAGAAAACGATAATAAATAACCAAATAAACAATATTTCTTTTACTCCACTCCTGTCTAGTTTTGAACGTATCCATCTCACATTACCATCCTTTGAAGACAAATAAAGTTGATTTATTTGTTTTATTGGCAGCATACTGAAGAAATAAAATAGGAAAGAACTCGTTACTTAAGTATGTCTTAAGAAAGCAGCTTGTTTAGCTTTGAAACCAATCGGTAGAAAAAAAATAGTTGTCAAGAACAAAGTTGTTTTATTTTTATTTAAATTTATTTCAACAGAGAGGGGAAACATTTTTGAGAAGGGAATATGGAAGTCTAGGCATTTACAGGGTTTATGACCTGTCATTGGCTGGTTTAAGTGGCCCATATTCAATTATCAAAAATGTTTTCCCTCTCGGTTGAAATAAATTTAAATATGAATAACTCTCTAGGGAGGAAATCCAGCCAGTCTGCAAGCATTTGGACGTATTCAAACATTGTTGTTTTAATTATATTAAAATAGTAAAACTTTGTTTAAGAGGCAAATACTCTTGATATTGCAGAGTATTACCCTTATAATTTCAAACCATTGCTCAAGGGTTTCTGGTTTGATATTTTGTCCACATTTTAACGCCTTAAATATTTTTTTTAACTGTGATGTTATTTTGGTAAAATAAATTAATTTAAATTTGAATGATTAAGTATAAGAATAAAAATTCTCAAACATACAAAATATGTTATTGAATAAAATGAAAATTACGTGCATACATAAGAATGTGAATTATATTTGTTTGAAGTTTATTACTGAATTTATAATGTTGTTGATTACGTTGAATGCATTCAAATGGAGCATGAAAAACAGGGTTGATTATTATTACTTATATTGCAATCCAGGATTTGATTAGCATTGTAGAGTTGGCTACGCAGATAGAGGGACGTGCCAAGCCTACCAACTTTATGGAATAAGCATAGAAGTTGGAATTTCACTTGGGAATAAATAGTAAGGGATGGAATTGAGAGAAATACCATTGCGTTCCTACGAAAGAAAACAAGTATTGTCATATCTACGTGAATTAAAAATGTAGCATTTTTGTTAAAAATTTGTTTTAAACTTCTTTATTAGTGTTTTTTTTTTCTTTTTTCTTTTCTTTTCTTAATTATTTTATAAGTAAAAAATATTTCTCTTTATCATTTTTTTTTACATCATTATATATTTACATACATAAACATATACTATTTACCTAAATATTAGTTTTCAATAATAATACATATATATATATACACATTTTTAATGTTATTCAAAATTTGCTTCTTAGTTATTTTTTTAATTGGTTCAAAGTATTTCTAATACAGAATTATCTTTTTTTAACCATAATTCTACAACTGGTAATATTTTATTATTTTATATAGTTTATATTTCTTAGACTTTCTAAATTAATCATATTGTTTTAAATGCTCTGTATTACTTATAATTATGCTTACATGTATGTATATTTAATTGTATTTGTAACTTATATGTAAAAGGCACTAAGTGCCGTTTATTTCAATAAAATAAAAAAATAAAATAAAATTACTGTGAATTACACTTATTTATTTCAAATAACATTCGTTTACATATTCACAACATATTAGGGCTTTTTAGGGTGTGCCCGTGTTAAGTTATAATAATTAACAAAAAAAAAACAATTAAAATGATTGATAATTACACATGATACATTATATAATGTAGGAAAGTGGAAGGCTGAAAATAGACTAACACTTAACCTATCTAAAATGGAACAACGATGGATGGCTTCAGCCAGACGACAGAATTTGATTCAGGATACGGCACTACCCGATGTAAGGAGTACCGCTTTACCCACCGTTAAACTACTGGGAGTCATCCTTAATTCTGACCTTTCTCTTGACGCTCAAATTAGTAGAACGATTAGTTCATGCTTTTACCAGCTGAGACAGATTAAATGCATACGCAAAAATTTGCCAGTTGATGCCGCCCGACAATTGATAAATGCGTTTGTAATGTCTATAGTCGATTATTGTAATGGTATCTACGCAGGTCTACCAATGAATAAAATGACTCGCCTACAGTCTGTATTGAATGCCGCAGTGAGATTAATTTTTGGAATCTCTAAGTTTAGTCATATCACTCCACTACTTCGGGAATTGCACTAGCTACGTTTTCCACAGAGGGTGGAATACAAACTCTGTTGGCTTATTTTATTTATTTATTTTATTTCATTTTATTTGGGATTTTTACAGCTATTACATAAACAAAATAATTAGAAAAATCTTAAAAATACTAAAGCCAATTAAAAAAATCCACTGTAAATATAATGACACATAATATATAAGAAAAGAAGTTTAGTAATTGTATTTGTGTGACGTTTGTATTCATGTGTATGTGAATGTGTGTATGCGTGAATGAATGAGGGAGAGGATACATGTGCGTGTGGGAATGAAAGAGGGAGAGGGTGCGTTTGTATGGGTACGTAAGTATGAAAATAATATATTTGCTTAAAACTTGTAAATTGTATTAAAAATGGTACAATAAAGAGCTTAGTAAAAAGTTAGAAACCTTTTTGTTAAAATTCAAATGACGAAATGATATAAATTGTTTTTTTTTTTTTTTTTTTAAGTATGTTAAATTTCAAAACCGTATTCTGAAGAAAAAAAAAGCATTATGTATAAGTCACTGCACAATTCTGCTCCAGAATATTTAAGGGGACTCTGCATTCCAGATGAACTAGCTGACAGACGTCTTACGCTTAGATCAGCTACATCTACGTCGAAAGAAAAAGTTATTATACCTCTACGCAAACAGCGCACTAAATTCGGCGAACGCGCATTTGCGGTCGCAGGCCCTACGGCATGGAATGCTCTCCCAGCAGAGGTCCGAAACTGTGAGAGTGAAGTGATGTTTTGGAAGAAACTTAAAACCCACTTGTTCTCTAAACCATTTGAATAAATTATTAGCATGTGGTGAAAAAGTCTTTAAATTAAAAAGTTAAAATTAAATTTTCATCTTTACATAATCACTTTGTAAAGCGCCCTTGAGGTATTATATGACGAAAATGGCGCTAAAAGGTTATCCATTATAATAATAATAAAAATTTTAAAACAATCCTAATACAATAAATATAATTAAATACTAAGATAATAATGATTCGGTAGGCAAGTTATAACCGACGAAGTCTTACAGGTTCGTGGGTCTGTATTTCAAAAACTGATTTTATTATAGTGAACATGATTAATATTCGAATTTTTGTATTTGACGTAGTTAAAAATATTTCAAAAGAAGCCAATTTTGTTTTAAAGCAAAAGTTAGATATTTCTTGAACGAGCCATAATAATGGCGACCGCAGGGAATCTGACCTACAATACTAGAATTGACTTGGCCACGTTTCCAATCTACGATGTTCCAGAATAGATCAAGAAGGGAAGAAGAAAGAAAACTTACTGATGTAGGGATGCGAATGCTAAATGGAATAATCGAATAGCCATAACGCATTAATAATAATTTAGTCTTATTTACTAAATGTACGGCCTTAGCCAATGAGTAAGTCCATTGCTACGGAAAATTGTATATGTTACCGGAAATCTGTATAATTCAGGTATTCTATACAATACCTAGGAAATGTATAGAATGCCTGTGGAGTCCGGGCAATGTATGAAATATTATGAATATTTTTGTCGGTTACAGTTTGTCAGTACCGAGGTTTGTAAACAAGTATGGCCAAAGAACACTTCATTATACAATTACTAAAATTTTTAATAAGATTCCAGAGATGATTTTAAAAGAAAATGTTGACAAAGCTTTTTAGAAAAAAAAAATTAAATGGTTGATGTGTAACAAAGCTTTATATTAATTATCATTTAATGTCATCTATTTTGTTATTTATAAATAAATTTTGTGTAAAAATTAGGTATGCTTTTTGTTCTTAATAATGTTTTTATTACTTTTTTAATTTATATAATTTCTCTAACGTTTCTCTTTGTAAAGGAAAAATAAGACACCTGCTGACCAGCCGGCTTCGCGGTTTAGTGAGTTTCATTATTTTTTCTTTTATATTTTCTGTTCATGTTTTTACCTTCTTTAATAATAAAAAATAATTACGTTCTTTGCCTAGGTAACGTATACATTTCCTAGGGAATGTACAGAGTACCTGCTGGTCCATCGGCAATGTGTAAAGTAAATATATTTGGTCTATCTTGTTCAATGTTAGGTTATGCTACCTATAAAATGCTCAACAAACAAATAAAACAGCTCATGTTTCCTCAAAAATAACTTGATTAAAATTAACAATTACTCATTAAAAATAATCTTTATAGAAAAGGTAGGTTAGGTTAGCTTAGGTTAACGTCACGTGGTGTTTACTGCCTGCTCGCACATCTTTCCCTTCTCCGCTCTTGTCTTTTTCACACATTACTGGCTGCACATTCGGGTACTGTATAGAATAACTAAGCAACGTATAAAATAAATCATATTTTATACATTACCTAGATATTGTATAGAATACCGGATTATACAGATCGCCGGTAACATTTATAATTTATTTTTTTAAAGTAATAAAAACATCGAGCTAAAATTAAATAAAGATGACGCTTCATAAAATGCAAATTTGAAAAAGTGTTCTAAAAATTATCAAACAACATTGCCGTGCAAAACACGTAGTAGAGTAAAAAGGACTAACTGTTTATACCGCTTACTCTGAATTCAAAGCTGTACGTCGCGCCCTCTCGCACTACTTCACATTTGCTTAGCGCATACAAGGAAAAACACTATTTCTTACCAAATACTAGATAAGCTTCTGAACCTATCTTGGATGGAACACAAAGCGGGTGCTTAGTGCCGTATCTAGTGTTTACATATGTATCAATTAATAAAAAATTACTGCTTTGAACTACGTCACAAGTGCCTTAGAATCAATTAATCGATTTCAACGTTGTCATGTGTTGTAATAAATTTCCGGTAGCCATTTTTTCAAAGTTTGGTGTACTTTTACGTTACAGAGCTCTACTTTTAAATGCCCGCAGAACTCATCAACGAAAACTTGTGACGTCACAGGCGAAGTAATATCAATATAAGAAATCCTTTAAAAAATCTTTGCAATAATAATATAACGATGCATAATTTTTATTTTATAATTTGGCTTAGTTTGATAGCCTAATAATAATGATAATAAAAAAATCACTATTTTTTTTTATTAAAACACTTGCATGAATAAAAATATATACCTACAAGAAACTGCGCAAACCGAACATAAACCTTTTAGATATTTTTATAACGAAATTTTGTGACTTCAAAAAAATTTTTTTTGAAACAGCAAAATGAAATATTTGTCAGTGTGTAATGAGTTTATGTTCATTTAAATATGTTTATTTTATTATGATATCAAAATTTCGAATTTGTCAACTATATTATGAAAATCCCTCTCCTCCAATTCTCCACTCTATTTCCTCATCCCTTAACCTTCTTACGAGCTCTTTTTTTTCTCGTGTCTTATATAATATATTATTTTTCTCTTTACTGTGTAAAATTTTCTCTCATTATATTTGTGAAAAACTTAAACTGGATTTATGTGCTATTTTTTATATTTTGTATTTTTATATAACAACTGTTGTTTTTCTTTAATAAATAAAAAAAATAAAAAAAAGTTTAGAAAAGACAAACAAGGGCAATCAAATAATAGTATAGAGTACATTTTCAAAAAACATAACAAGAGCAAAAAAACATCTTACTGTTTCCCCATAAGGGTAGGCATAGAGGACAAAGAGATCTATATCACTCTGTCTTTGCATTCATACCTCGCTGTCTCTGCTTCATACGTCTTCTCAAGCACGTCCGCTGAATATTCTGAGTTTTGACATATCCATCTTCAAGTAATTGTTGGATATAGTCGCGTCATAACTCTCTCGGTCTTCCTCGTTTTCTAAGTCCATCAACATTTGCACCATAAATCTTTTTAGCCGTTCTTCGGCCGATTTCTAGAGTCCAAATCAACACAGAACTTCTTTCTTGAAAAATCATGACAAAGTCCACAATGCTCATCGCAACTATACATAATGCGTAGATCTCGACGTTTATGCATCAACTGTGCATAGTTTAACCACGCATTTGCCTAATATATCGTATTTCGACAGCATCAATTCTACTTTCATCCTTTAAAAGATCTCATATATTGCTTGATGTAACACGACATTACAGCACCGTCTCCAGAAGATTTTCCTAGCACGGACATTTAAGAATTGAAACAAGTTGAGGTAGAACGGGGTTCAAACATTCAAACATCAATATCACCCTCTCGATTAATTCAACATTAGTATGAATATTTTTTTCCGATAGTTTTTTAAATCGGTCTCGCACATCGCTAAGCCGTAGGAATATTGTCTCCGATGAGATGTTAATTCAGTTGCATGAGACGCACCACCATGAAGTTGGCACGGATAGTGAGCTGACTGCGCAAGACTTCACTTCAATCAGCCCTGAGCGCTCACGCCCCACGGCCCTGTGGGGGCGCAGGCGGGGGTAGGAGCGGGGACGAAATTCTAAACTAATGCGAGCTGCGAAAACGGACTTGCGCCATTATCCATTTATGCTCAGATAATGTTGTTTTCCTCGAGCAAATAAGACAAATTCTATTTTTATATTTTCGTTGATGTATCAGCGAAAAAATATTTTTCCGTGTTCGTGAATCTTTGAAGCAAACGGGATTTAGAATTTTCAACAAATGCGTATAAAATTAACAAATATATTTTTATTATCATTTACAGTCAGGTAAAACATGAAATATGAGGAAATCATACGATTTTGCCATTTTGAAACGAATGTTTTTTTTTAATCGCGCAATAATAAAAAATAAAAAAACATAGATTCGATACAAAACAATAATTTTAAAAGGTATTTCTATAAAAATATACTTAAAAGTATAATTACTTTTCGAGCGACAGATTACGCCATTTAAAATTTAGACTAAACTTTGGTATCTCAATTCTCATATAAAGGCTAAGTATTGAACTAAAATCAATTCTAATGATTCAAAGATAATAAATTAAATATTAAAACAACGGCAGCAAAATCTTAATTTTTTTGTTTTTGAAAAAAATACAACCATTTTAAATCACATAAATTTTTGTGACATTTTTTTTTATTTCTATGTAAAATTATACCATCGGTAAATACTTTAAAAAAACTGTTTATCGAAATATTTTAGTTAAAACCCTTTTTTACAGAATTGTATTATTTTTTAAGAAGATTATTTTGGTTGATATTCAATTTCTAACAATATCTTTCTGAGGTGTTTATTAAGTAAGGGCCTACTGATTTATTAAATTAGCGCGGACGTATGTATGTATAAATAATTTACACATGTAAACACAAATACATAAACATACATACATTAACATATATAAATACACATGTAAACATTTATTCATACTAAAATATACATAAATACACATACACATATTTAAAAAATAAACAAATATTTTAGAATAAAAAACAAAAAATAAACATTTTTCAGTGGCAATTTAGCCGTAGTAAAAAAGGTACATCTCTTTCCATGGCCAACTTTTAAAAACAATGTGATTGGTTAATTACATTACATACTGAGTAACATTTACTATTCTGCCTATGTTTCAACATCCACATATGTTCAAATTGTCCATCGGTTCATTTTTTTAAAGCATAATGGATGTTCGATTAAGGGTTTATTGGGGAATATTTGAAATGAGGTCACAAGTCACAGGTCACGAAATTTGAAATTGCTTAGATAGTCAAGACATTCGAATTCCTTACTCGAAGACTTTACATTGAAGAAATCTGCAAAATCTAAATACTTCTGACATTTACAGAGATTATGCCCTGTCATTGGCTGGTTTAATAATTTAATTACTTAAACCGGACAATGATAGGTCATGGGCCAAGTAATTGTATAGATTTCCACATTCCCCAAAACTTTTTTGTATCAATCAAACTTATTTGCTTCGTCTCTGTTGAGCTACATGTATATTTTTTGAGATTCGTTTTTTAAAAAAATAATCTTCCTTTTTTCCACATCCGCCACTAGGTGGAGCATGTGGACATTACCAGACACCTACAGGAGATCCTAGGCACTCTCGCCTCCTCGCACTGTTATCCTGCATCCCTTAGATTTACCGAATAAAGCCGAAAGATCATCATCGATGACCAACTTGGATTTAGGTTCAAGCCAGGATTCTCAGTACGCTCGTTACAAAAGGCTGCTGTGTCCGATCTTGGTCTTCAATGCTAGTTATGAAATCAAACCACCTCATGCTTAATATCCTCCTCAAGCGCTTACTCTCAAAGCTCAGAGTTGGGCTGATTGAGTTTTCGTGAGGAGCCAAGGTTTGCACCCAAATTGGGTACTGGCATTTCGGCGTTTCATTTTGACCGAGTATAGATATTCATAATTATTTCTGCTAATTATTTCAATAATTAGCGAAAGCAAAAGGGAAATATCACTTTTTTTACAATCCTAAATTAATAAAGGGGCTTTGAAATACTGTCCAGTCAAAAACAAAAATTGTACTCATTATTGGCATAAAAAATATTTTCAAACCTATAATTTGAAATTCCCGTAAAAACGGTCCATTGCATTGGCCACGCTCCTAATACGTCACGATTTGGTTAAATTTGGAACTGTATGCCCAATGGGCATTTTTATGGACACATTAACATATGGAAAATTCTTATAAAAAAAATAGAAAGACTCAATGGTTTATAGTAGACTTTGTGGGAGTGAAAGCGGGAGAGAGGTGTTTATAATTGAATTTGATTCAGTGATCGTTTGAAAGAAAACAACTTGTTATCAAAGAAATCAAGACTGGTATGTTTGTTGGCAGACCTAAGAATTCTAGGCATAGGGGAATGAAAACCATAGTTAGTTCTATGGTTATCGGTATGAAAGAGTAAATTTTGTCTGAGGTTTCTAGTTGGGATATTTAATTTTATTGAGCTCAGTAGTTTAGGCGTCATCTTGACGTCACAATTATCAAAGCCAAACGTGTCGCGTTTTTGTAGAGACATTTTTAAACATTTTTTAAATTTTTAATATGTATGAAAACATTTCTCCTTAATATCAATATTTATTTTGAAAATGCAATTTATTTTTCTATATCCATTTTATATGATTTTATCGATATTCGTAGTATGTGAGGACTTGATACAATACATTTTTACTGTCTTCTTTACTCCTTATGTTATATTCAGTACAAAGTGGACTTTTTCTACCAGGTAGATAAAAATACAACGCTAGATCTTTGCCAATTAATTATTTACGTTCATTTCTGTAACAGGCATTGCAAGTCTAGTATTGAGAGAATGGTAGAACTGATAGAATTAGTAGACTAATCGATGTTCCTTGAAATAAAAATTCAAAGGGCTGCATTGGGTTGCAATCGGAAGTTCCCAGATTAACGATTCAAACAATTTCCTAAATTAAATTAGCCTTTAGAAACTCGCAGAACATAATTAATTGAATTATTATTTGTCAAAAAAAGGTAATTCAATGATTTTTTTAGTTGTCTCGGGTTCCGTTCCCATTCAAAGGTGTTTTTACATTACAATATTTCATAGTCCCTGGACACATAACCTTAATCACATAAATATGATGAATAGGTATTTAAACATTACTTTTCTGTCACTCTCTCGCAAATACCTCCTCGATACGTTGCGAAAAAGACAACTTCACCTTTAAGGACACTTTATTATGCGTATAGGTGGCTTATTACATTAATAGCTTATACTAGGAAGCTCATGGGATATAGTATTTGAAAAGGCTGTAAATTACTTAATCTTGGTAAAAAAAATGGTAAGACTCACATTATCTAACACTAAAGCACTCGAAAACCAAATACAAAACATTTAAAATTAATAATAAAACTATATTTAATCTAAATCATTCCTTAACTATTCACAGCTGTAATTGTAATAACCAAATTCCAAATATCCCTCCATATATTTATTTTATTTTATTTTATTTTATTTTATTTCATTTTATTTGGGATTTTTACAGCTATTACATAAACAAAATAATTAGAAAAATCTTAAAAATACTAAAGCCAATTAAAAAAATCCACTGTAAATATAATGACACATAATATATAAGAAAAGAAGTTTAGTAATTGTATTTGTGTGACGTTTGTATTCATGTGTATGTGAATGTGTGTATGCGTGAATGAATGAGGGAGAGGATACATGTGCGTGTGGGAATGAAAGAGGGAGAGGGTGCGTTTGTATGGGTACGTAAGTATGAAAATAATATATTTGCTTAAAACTTGTAAATTGTATTAAAAATGGTACAATAAAGAGCTTAGTAAAAAGTTAGAAACCTTTTTGTTAAAATTCAAATGACGAAATGATATAAATTGTTTTTTTTTTTTTTTTTTAAGTATGTTAAATTTCAAAACCGTATTCTGAAGAAAAAAAAAGCATTTTATTTTTTAAATTTAACTGATACACATCGAATGAATAATGTGGGACGAGTCCTATACAATGCAGTAGGTAATCACAAAATGCAGTAAATACGAAATAATGACAACAATAAAATAAGGATTGACAATACGCGAACGTTGATTCAAAACGAACACACAAATGCATATTATATGCACCTACATAATATATAAATAAGAATAACATATAAGTTTAATAGAAATGATTCGGATTATAAAAATCAGGTGTCACAAACAGTTGGCCCGCAGTACGGGGATACATAATTATATTAAAAGATCCAAAATATTATATTAGATATTCCAAAATCTTAAGTCTGGTCATGTCAAAAGCAGACAGAACCGAAGGGCATGTATGACAAGATGTATGAATGTGGAAGAGGCTAGGATTGTATGCCAGGATAGACGTGTGCGGCGGTCCATTCTCTCTGCCTACCCCTACGGGGAAATGGCGTGATGGTAGTTAGTAGCAGTAGTAGTAAATTCCAAATATTAAATGTATTTGTAAATCGTTGGACAGAGTAGATTCAATTGAATATTTAGGCATTTATATAGATGGGAATTGGATGGAAAAAAATGGACTAATTAAATCGAACATATTAAAAATAAATTGAAAAAACAAATCGACTTTTTTAAAACAAAAGAAATATAATTAGCCTAAAAGAACTTATAAAAATATATTACGAAATAGGGCAATCAGTTTTGGAATATGGAATAATTGGATGGGGATGTGCAAATGAAACACTGATCAAACAAATCATTATTGCACAAAAAGCTTTAATAAATTTATCTTTAGAGTCCCAATCAGAACTAGCTCCCTCGAAATATTTGAAAATCTTAATGTAAAATCTATAAAACAACTTTATGTAAAAGCTCTGTTACTATACGCACACACACATTATTCTCTACCTTCCATAACTTCTTTCACAAATACAAGAGTTACTAAATACTCCACCCTGATGATGCAAAAACAATTAAAATTTAATACAACTTTCGGTCAAAGAGGATTGGCCTACTACTCAGTTAAAGTGTACAATCTACTTCCAGTATCCATAAGAACAATTAGTAAGTACTCACAATATAAAATTGCTATTAAGAAATGGATAGTGGAGGTGGGTTGCGCACGGATCTATAAGTGGATCAAGCCTAATAAGTAAAATGTGTGTACTGTTTATGAGTTTTGGTCTATTGGTCTATATAAATCGGTTATGTTTTTTATGATTATTTTAGTTTATATTGCTTATTATGTTAATGATAATTAGGTTAATTAGATTAATTTCGTCTTTTTATTGTTATTATTATGTTAACTTTGTTAAATAACTAATTTAAGGCATGTTTCACTTTTTGTAAAATGTTTCGCTCGGCACGGGACACCCAGTGAGGGAATATTAATCTTGGTTAAAATATAAGAATACAAATAATGTAAAAGTATAAATAAATAAATATGTTTTTTATGATTAACTCAAAGATGCATTAATTTATTATTTACCATTTTTATACGAACAGGTTGCATAATTCGTGCACAGGAAAACACCCGCAATATTTTTTTTTTCTTAGTAACTTAACCTGGTAATTATTGTTAAAAAATCCTCTTTTTCACTTTTTTATTACAACTTCTTTTTTGTATTTGTATTACTTATGCTCAAAAATAAATTTACTTTGATATTGGATTTTCATAAACTAATTACATAGGTGCCACATATACCTCAGTTGCTGGTGCCATATTCCCCGAGACTTAGGTAATGTGGTACATTTGAGTTATTATTGTTAAGTTCCCATGAGTTATTTATATTTCTTGATAAGAGATGTACTGTTCTTTACAGTTTAAGCAACGCACTTTCTGAAACAGAAAGTGTTCACCTTCACCACGTTCCGTTTACTTCAGTAAGTGCCATATTAACCCTTTTTTTTATTTTTAAAAAGGAATATTCGCGTTCTTATGATTTACCCAAATGTTTAGTTATGAAGGACATTTTCAACGAGTTGTAAATAACTCACTTTTAGAAAATGGAATCAAGCTAGGGTATAGTGGGATTCGAACCACGGACCTTTAGTCCGTGAGTCCGAGACACTAGCCACGGGACCAAACCCGATATTTTGCCTTACAAGAATTTAATTGGCCAACTGGGCGTATACATATTTATTTATTTTACCGTTCATTTGTTTTTGTAATATATTATTTTCTTAATATAACTTAAAAACAATAAACTAAAAGCACTCCTTCCACATACCCGAAAATAATTTTACGGGTCTTATTGAATTCGCTCATACTAACTAACTAACTTTTCTTTGTCAAAATCGAGTAGCTTGATTAATTTTTAATTACATAAACTGCTTTTGAATAAAATTGTGCCGCTTTCATTGACCCTTTTACTGTCAATTTGACAAATTATACAAAAGGCATATTTAGAAAAATGGCTTAACCATCACCTGAACCCCATCAATCTTAAACGAAAAGTTTTTGATTCCTGTGTTTTGCCAGTACTCACATATGGGTTTGAGACCATCACACTATCCAAGAAAAGTGCGTGAAAACTAAGAGTTAAACAGAGAGCCATCGAGCGAACAATGCTGGGATATATATATTTTTTTTTTTCCCTCTTGTTCCCGTTATTCATTGCTTTGCTTATGCATACAAAGCTTTTTTTCCTGGTATGTATATTTTGCACAATAGTTATTTTTCGCGGGTCTGAGTCAATTCCATCATTATTTTTTGTCATTTTTGTAACTATGGCCTTTAGAAAGTCAATGTATTTTTCGGCAGTAGCTTCATTTTTTATAACTTCCTCTTGGTTTTCAAAAATTCAGCTGTATTGTTTGTATGCAGTTTACGCACATTTGTATGCAGTTTAACCTCTCGGCGTCAAACATAGGACAATCTAGTAATATATGGAGGACATCCTGAGAGCTGAGTCCATCGCAAGGGCAGCATCGTTATCTCTTTTTTTAAATCTATGAAGATACTTTCGAAAAGCACCATGACCTGAAAGCATTTGAGTCAGCTCGTAAGTCCGCCCAAAAGTATCCAATATCTCGGCATCTTTTATATTTTTAAAAAACAATTTCGTTATTTTGCCTGTATCACTTGATGAATATCTTTTGTTCCAAGTATCGTATGATGTTTCTTGCACTATTTTTTAAAAATATATGATAAGGGAATATGGTCATAGGTAGGAAGAGTTCTCATTTTGGAAGCTTTTTTTACATTTTTGTTTTTTCAATGCTGGGATTAGTCTTAGAAATAAAATAAGATATGAAATTATCAGAACTAAAACAGGTGTACCGGACATTATTAAAAGAGTCACAAGTTGCTCGCACCACAGACAATACGAGTAGATGGACAAAACGGCTCCTGTGCTGGCGCCCTCTGACTACTACCAGAAACCCAGGACGATCGCAGCTTCGCTGGAGAGACAATACAGTGCAGTATTCGAGAACAGCGTGGATACAAATAGCCCAAGACGGGTGGAGGAGGCCTACGTTTTAAAGTGGATGGCCACAGGCTGAAGAAGATGGAGGGCTTATGTCGGATATTGTCATTATTCAAATTGAAATCACACGAACAGTAGCAAACACTGTTTTTTCATTTGTGTGATCTTGTAACAAAAATCCATTACCATTATTAAATTATTATCGAAGGATTCATGCAAATCACAATAAGATTGATTCCGTAATAATTTAATTTAACACCGCTTTAATTTCAATTTACTTCAATTAAATGTAGTCACAGAGAAAGGATTGTTAGCGCTATCTGTATTTAACATTTATACTATAACCATTAGGATGTGTCTTTTAGAAATTAAAAAACGCATCCTAATAGCAAAAAATACCATGACTCGACTGACTAAAATTTGACGAAATCAGGGCATCTCGAATAAAACTAAAATATTCATAGTGCGTACGCTTGTGTTCCCAATATTCTTGTATGGCGCAGAAACGTGAACAATTAAAACACGTAAGCAGGAGAGAATAGCTGCATTCGAGATGTGGTGATGGCATCGAATGTTGAGAATACCATGGACATCCAGAAGAACAAATGTCTCTATACTGGAAGAACTCAACATAACTGTTCGCCTATCGGCCATATGCAGCCAACATATGCTGCAGTTCTTTGGTCACATAGCTAGACGTGACTTAGAAAATCCGGAGAAAATAATAATCACGGGCAGTGTGCCAAGACGAAGAAGCAGAGCTGCAGCTCGATGGATCGACCAGGTGAAAACAACCTCACGGGTATACTATATAGAGCTGTGAAAAGAGCGCAGGGCCGTGAAGAGTGAAGAAGCTTTATCAATGGAATGGCTGATGAGAGTACCAATGATCACGACCCTCAGAACTGAGAAACGACAGAGAAGAAGAAGAAGACTATAACCATAGAATTAAGAATAGTTTCTATGATTATAACATTACATTAATGATTAAGGCAACACTATTTCTCTTTGACGATAATGGAAAAACACAATAGTTTTTCATGACAGCACAAAATATTAAATAAAGCACTTATTCCAATATTTTGATGTGGCTAAGGTAATCTTAGTATTGACTACAAACAAGCAACAAAGATTTATAAGACCTAATTGTTTGACGTGTGGGGGAAATTGTCTGGTAAGATTTATCATTTACATATGAAATGTAGTATGTAATTGTTTCTACGTACTGCCACGTGGTTAAAAACTCGGTACACGCGATTGGTACGTACCTACGTATATCGAATCGGTTAAAATTTAATCGATGCATTGTTTGGCGATCGTTCGCAAATCTAGTCCTACCAATTCAGTTCACTCAAGTTGTTCCGCATCGTAAATCGAATATGGATCCAATCATAGACAATATACGAGAACTGGGTCGAGATGAAATCATTTTGATATTGAATTAATTTCGTAATTATTGTAGGAGATTTTATAAAAATGAGATTAATTACCGTCAAATTTTACTAAAATCAGAAACTTTAAAAAATAAAATCGTTTGCCACTTATATTATGCATTTATTATTTATACTTTATTTATTTATGAGCATTCTATTTTTTAACCTAAAATGTACATCAAATGCAATTACATGCAAATTGAAGCGTAAAACCAATTACCTTTCCTTCTATGTCACAAAAATGATCAGCTACGCTGCACTTAGAGTATTAATTCAGTGTCCTATGCATTATTGAGTTCGGATAGGGAAATAATGATGATGATGATGATGAATAAGTATGCCTTTTTTAAAAAAATTAAATCATTGTGATCGGGTTTAGCTTTTTTGAACCGAAACGTTTTATTTCGTCCAAATTAGAATTTCATGAATTGAAAATAAATCAAATTTAGTATGTGTTGTACTATCATAAACTACTTAAATCAGGTATTGCCACGAAAGTTGATAGGATATAAATGTTTCTACAACTAACTACAGTGCACACTAGCCTATAAGGAGAATTCATGAGTTTGCAAACGAATACGTAAATGATATAGATATATTTAATACAACACTTTGCATTTTAAAAGGCAGTGTATCAATTTACTATCTCCAAATTTAAATACTTAAATAATACTATCTTGTTTTATATTGTATACCTTTTATCAACTTATATCTGTATTCTTAATTATTATTTTTCTATATTCTTCTACTTTTAAAATTCTTTTAATAAAACCGATGGGAAAAAATGAACTTTTGTTCTATCTACTGCAATATGTATGTACCATATGTAGGATTAGTTTTTATATATTTTTATTTTCTTATTTTTATTACTTCATTTTCAATTTTTTGCTACCTTTGTGTAAAATATATATCTATTCTTTATATACAAATATATGTAAAAAAATTAAAAGCCTACAAGGCGTTTAAATAATGAATAAATAAATAATACCTGTCGAAGTTCGATCTTTAAAAATAGTTGTTACGCTTTTCTCGAATTCAATTTTTGTTTTATTTAATCGTTTAAGCAACATCGTCAAACTGGTACAGTTTTTTGGGAGTTTTTACTTCGAAAAACTATTAGTCAAAAACTCAACGAATCAAAGTGTCACCCTTTCATCAATAAAAAAAATCCTAAAAATTCCAATGAACGCTCACTAAGACGTTTCAATAATAAATAAATTAGTAATTATACATAACAGTTAGTTTTATTCGGTGCACCTGGCCCTTAGGGCCAGTTGCATCGACAAAAGTTAAGTTAAAGTCAAGGCTAAAGTCAAATAAAAGTTACTTTTATGTCAAAATGCGTTGCATCAAAAATAGTTAACTAAATATTAACAAAAAAGTTACTTTTATTTGACCGGCCACCAGGGGACCGTTTAAAGTTAAGTTTAAAGTTAAATGCGATCTGCCATCTGTCAAAAAAGTGTCGTGAGTGTTGAAATCTATTGATCGATCTGTGAAAAGTTGCACAAAATGTTCATTTTATCTGATTTTTCGTCTTCCGATGACGAATTTATCATCGAGTATATTCTAAACCGAAAACAAAAACTGTTCAAACCACGAACGGACCATTTTTTTGTGGGAAGAGTCCGACTTTATCGCAAGATTTCGAATGTCAAAAAAGTGACGAACTAATAATTATTTGAATTTTTAATTGTTAATTATTTTTCAAAACACGGGACTGTAACGTAACGGCGTGGTGTAAAATAAATCTAAATCATCACTGTATTGAAATGCTGTTTATTTATTTTTAAATAGAGCTAGATTGAGTTCAGCTAACTCTTTCTGGGCATTTAAGGCTGCCATAGTCGCCCGAAAAATGTCCTTTTTTTGCTCTATTTCTAGAGTAAAAAGTTCTTCATTTTGTTTTAGCTTTTGCTCTTTTAATTTTTTATCTAGTTCAAAAAGGACAATGTCCCTTTTGTTTTTTTCTTCTCCGAATGCGCAGTGTTGCTTCGCCTTTTCGCACACACTGAAAATTGGACCGAAATTTAAACGTTTGTGCCCAAAGACGCGTCGCGGGGCATGTGTATTGCTACATGTAAATAAACAAGTACGTGCTTGCGTAGAAATCCCAACAGTTTTTAGGGTGAAACTTGAACCTTTACATTGGCAACATTCTTAACTTCAACTTAACTAAAATAATGTTCATGCAACGGAATTTTTCAGCTACCAGATTTTGTGCCTTAACTAAGTTTTAATATTTAACTTCAAACTGAATTTATACCAACTTTGATGCAACCGGCCCTTAGTTGGTAGTAATAGGAAATAAATGATGAAAATAATATAAGACTTAAGAACAGAGAGAGTGACGACAATGAATAATCATTGTCTATGCGCGTGGTTGGTACTTGATGCAACTTTACAAGGGCGCGTGACACGTCACTCGCCTTCTCCCCTTCTCTGTCTGCACTCTACCAGAATTGCTATTTACAACTTACTGAGCGTCTCTATTCTATCTGTGAACCCACTACTTTTTTTGTGGGTGCAATAAATTTTTATTGTAAATAACCTTAATTCCTTTTTTTTCAGAAGTTCAAATATCATATAAACTATAGTCGTTTAATTTTATGTTTATAATATTTCATGTTATTGTTTTACCATTTTGTATATCCGGAAACTAGCATATAATCAAAGGTAAATACCTATATAGGTACATATATTACGCGTGGGAAAAAACGGTTGAAAAAACCATTCGTTACGCCGCTTTTTGGAAAAATTATTCAAACAATCAAAGCTGCTTTTTTTCCAATCCGCTTCAGCGCGCCGGAAGTTCGTAAATCTACTCTCATCAAAATATTTCTGCATGTTTGTGGAATGCATCGTTTGTTTTACAGAGCCTGTAATGGTTTAGCATCTAGATGCAATTACTCTGTGGATAACCGACGCGCTCTGCTGAGGTGAAAATGGTTTGTAACGCGGCAAATTCATTATATCGTTCGAAAAATCAGCTTGACATATTTGCAACAACAACAATAATAACAGTGATTTTTTTAAATTAAACTTTTTGAATGTAACAAAAACTAAATAATGTGATTCCTACATACTTTTTCCTACGCTTTCAAAATCAGAATCCACTTTTTTTTTATAAAAAGAGAAATATTAGAGTTCTTATAATTTACTTAAATATTCTAATTTCCAGACCATTTCCTAAAAGTCGTAAATAACTTGTGCTGGAAATCGAGTTGTGGTAGAGTGAGATTTGAACCTGGGACCTTTGGCAATACTACCTCGGGACCACGACCCGATTTACCCGCACATAAGGTTTTAGAGTAAAACGCGTAAGAAAATTCATCGTTTTTTTCAGGAATAACGTCAGTGGTAACATACACGATTTATTTACGAACCATAGTTTTATTTCATTCTGCGCATATTTCATTGCTGATTTATCTCTTTCAAGATCCTGTTAAAATTTCGCAAGCATTGTTGTTTTCGTTTCATTTCCCTTGTGGGTGGTTCAACAAGGCTGATTTCTTGGTGAAATCTCTCAACACATGGTAAGCAGCTGATACGTGAAGCCTAAACCTTATTCTTATTTCCAACATTACACCTGAAATTCAGTACATAACTTTTTATTCAATTGCGGGGTTTTATTTCTATTTTCACTTCACCACAGACGTAACAAAAGTTGTCAGGACTCTTCACACTGTTGCTTGGCATGATTACGTTAGACTATATAGTGTACATAGTTAAATTTGTCTACAAACTCGATTAGTTCATGTGTGATACTAGTGATTATTGAGAAAAGATATTATCTTAACAAAAAGTAATTTTTCTTACATAATGTGCGTCATTCTGAAACATGTTTAAAACCTTGTAATTACTCACTGTCGGGAATCCTAAAGTCATCCATTAAAGAAATTCTGGGCTTGGAAAAAATAGAGCATTTAATGTAACGCGAAATTTTGGTAAAATGTATGAAAAAATAAATAAAAACGATTTACATTAAATGAGGTAACAAGTTCTGATAGTGATAGATTTACAATTTCAGATGTAGTGATAGATTTTTTATTTTTGGGATAGCCATGTTTTTCGACGTTTTAAGTATTTTGACGTTTAATGGGCACATTTTTCAATAATTGTAGGGGGTTCGAAAATTTAATTGACTAAAATAAATAATATAAATAAATATATAAATTAATACCAATTAAAGCAAAAAGTGCTGACTTAAACATGATTTTTATATGAAAATTGCCAATTCTTAAGACGGTATGGTTAACGAATTAAAAAGCCGGCTCCATCAATATGTCGATACGTGCTGTCAGGAAGATAATAAAAAATGTGGAAAATATACAAAAAATAAATTTATTTTTCGTAATTGCAATATTTTACCAAATTTCAAAGGTCTTCCGCGTGGGCTCTTATTACACTGAGTTTTTAAACAAACCGAACGGCTAGATCAGCATCTAGCAGCATCTAGCCATTTGGTGTGAAAATTGACAGTTAGGTTAGAATGTATTCGCGTTCGAAATTGACTATTTTTTTATAATACTTGAAATAGGCTTTTAAGAAAATAGTGACCTTCTCAAAAATATTAAAAGTAAAAATTGTTTTGAGTAAAACTAAAATTTTGTCACTTTTAATGCGTAGATATGTGTACCGTGAGGTATTTGAGCCTTCGGTACATATCGATGTAGCTACCTCAAAATTTGAAGATAAAAGACTAATTCTTTCTGGCTGCGATACGATCCCACTTGCTATAAATAGATATAATAGAATCATTAAAATGATGCTTACACTTACACACACCTGAACACACCCTCTCACACAAATACACACAAACACACCTCTACACTTACTCTCATATAAATACACATAAACACACCCTTTTGTTGTACCACAATTTAATATGTATGTTTTTTATTTAGAAACTTCGCCAGCCTGTCTTTAAACCGTATCTTTTTATGTTATTATATCATTGTCGACTGTTTGTTTCCGTAAAAATAAATAATATATTTAAAAAAAGGTCGGTAGTGTATCTTCGTAATCGCTCACGACAATTTATCTTAAAGTATTCTGTCACGGTGAAGGTGGGGCTTTCGTATCTTCTGATTGTAAATGCCTCCCAGGCCCGAAGCATCTCGACACATACAAACTAGCTTAGATTAAGATGGGCCGGACATATTCGGCGAATGCTTGACTCACGCGTCCCTAAAATACTAATAAGCGGACACCCATGCGGAAGAAGATTAGTGGAAAGATCTAGGCTGCGATGGGACGATGGAGTGGAAAGAAGCAGCACAGCCTCTCCAGGTGGCGAATTGGGAAGGACAGACGGACTTGGAGGCGAAAGTTGCAGCAGGCTAAATCTCGATATGGATTGCAGCGTCATTAGAGAGTGGAGAGGGAAAATGTAGATAAAATGGCGTATGTATGATATACCCGGCTGCCTCCGCGTTCATTACAACTGAATTGAACTGAATACTGAATGCGTTTTCCAGCCGGCTTACGTTGAATCTCTAAGACGGGATAATATAAATCATCTCTGTGGCATTGGCTCATAGAACTTTATAATATGCCTACAGCAGATACGTGAATTATTAATATCAGTATGAAAAAATAATTTAATCACTTGAAAATAAGTTATATCTGTGTCTGTAGAGATAAAAAGCATTAATGATTGTAACATTTTGTGCCATAATTTTTCCAAATTAAACATATTGGATGCCAACAATATAAATTGCAACTCAATATAAGCAAACGTCAAGCTATGAGATTCTATAAAAATGAAAATCCTATTCTATTTAATTATATGTCAAATCAAATTAAAATTACTGATGTTTCTACCGTGTGCAATATGGGTGTTTTGTTCGATTCGAAATAATTATTTAAAGAACACATTACTAAAATATCTAACATGGATTTAAAATTATTTCGATTTGTACTTAGAACCGGAAAAGGTTTTAATAATATAAATACGTTTAAATATCTTTACACGTCTCTAGTAAGGAGCCAACTGGATTATAATTCTCCAATATGCTGACCTTATCAAATCACTTTCTCAGAGTATATTGAGAGAATTCAAAATAAGTTCCTTGGACATAACAACTTTAAGATGGGTTTTTTTTTGTAATTAATTAAATTATAACAAAATTCTAGACTCTCTAAAATTAACTTAATTGAAAGAACAAAGAACATCTACCGATCTTACTACTTTATATAAAATAATAAAACAAATATTTGAGACCCCTAATCTACTAAAGTTAATTTCGTTCTATATACCACCTAGGTTAAGCAGAACATCCATCATCAAAATACTCGAATGAATATGCATCATATTTTAATATATTTAGTTAATTTCTGCCTTACTTAAAAAACAAAGTGACCAACATATTCTTATCAAATGAGCAAATCAACTTCAAGAGATCGGGTTAGAAAAGGTTTAATTTAATCGATTAAAGTATTTTGTTATTTTATCGGAAACTTATAAATTTAATTACTTTAAAATAGGTATGTATTTCAAGTAATTTATAATGTGTTGTATAGTATATTAATATATCATTCTCGATTTTTTTCTAGCACTCTTTAAACCACATATATTTAAATGGCAGAAATGCCGTATACAAATATATAAAAAAGCGGATTAAAAATACAGTTCTCTGTATGAAATAGAACCAGAACCGTGGACGAGTTTTTTTTAATTCGATGGCAGCTCTAAGCTAAAAGTTAAAAAATCCTTAATAAGTCAACTCAGTAGAGGTAAGTTCACCTCGTTGTGTAATGGTTGGCGCGTTCGCCTAATAGTAGGCTTGAAGTTGACACGAAATAATTAACCAAAGTTTTACTGCGTAATATTTCAGCGCCTCAACTGGTATCTGAAGCGCAAAATTGATCACTCTCCTTTCACGTAAGAGCACTAAGCACCTTTAGAAGCGGATTGACAGCTTTATATGCTGTACCTACATTATGACGCTTCATTAGCAAGCAGACATGATTATATAGTGTTTCTAAGGGTATTATTCAAATAGATAATGTATTATGACTTTTAAAGTTTTGATATAGCATTAAGTTATTTTCGTCTTTATCGGTATCTATATTTTAAGAAAATTAATATAAACAAATGTTGAACTCGAAAAATGTGTTTTTATTCGAGGATTTGTGTGGTGCATAGGTCACATGGGATGAAAGGGATTTGCCTTGGCAAAAGGTTTTAATGGTCTCATGCTTTACTCGGCTCAGCTGGTCGGTGGATGGAAACGTTCAGGTGGGTGCTTCGTCCCCCAGAATTTCTCCATCACACATTGTGTCACTGTATTTGTTCTGATAAATATGTAAGCTTTTTGTGTAAAATTTTATACATTTGTACACTGAATATTAAAAAAAAATGGTTCAAAAAAATTCGTCTGTCTTTCAATTACAAGTTACACGAGTCTAATGTAGCCAGCGATCTTTATGCAAGGAGTCTCTGATTTATTTTTACGAGTATGTATGAATACTTTTTTGACAACGGTGGTTCTAATGTGAGGCCCCCCTCTGTACTTCGTCACACTGCAGCCGCACCAGACCAGCGGATGTAAAGCAGACGCCTGTCGAGTCGCATTCGCAGTGTAATGCGGTCTTTACATGGCTGACTTTATGCGAGGCGACAATATTCACAGGTAAAGGTGAGTACACACTATCCAATTTTTCTGCATATCAGTCTCTGGAATTCTCCAATGGTATAAACAGGGTGCATTAAAATACCATCAATTTTTCAGAAATAAGCATAAAAGATATGTATTATTTTGGGTGTAATACAGATTATCTGGGAAACTATCGCATAAGTCAAAGTACCTAAATTTTCAAGAGATAGTTTTTTGTGTCTCAAACATTACGTAAATCAAATTTAACATTGAAAGAATGTTACAAATTACAACAGGGATGGAGAATACCTTAAATAAGGGTATATGGAAGTCTAGGCATTTACAGGACTTATGACCCGTCGTTGGCCGGTTTAAGTGGCCACTTTATACACTGTGTAACATTCACCATTTTGCCTATGTTTGAATAACCAAATTTCTTTCATTCTTCCATTTGTTGATTTTAGTGAAGTCAAAGAGCTTGTTCTTCGAGCTTGAGAGAGAGAAATGCTTATTTACTTTATAACCATGCAATTTTACATGCTAATAAACTAATTTTTTTATTTTTTTATTTTGCTAGAAAACACTTTTTTGCCAATAAATGTGGTACGAAACAGAATATTATAGCTAACTTTACCCCGCAGAGAGTTTTTCTAAATTATTTAAAAATACAAATGTTTTATTTTTTTTCGTTAGTGTTCGCCAACTGTGAGAAACATTTTGCTTTGTAAAACAATGACACAATTCAGATCTTTTAAACCATAAAAAGTATGAACTTTCCATGGTAATTTATTTTTTAATACGATTTTTTATTATTAATTTTTATTCTTTAAATTTTGTCACACATTTTTTATTTCGTTATCAAATTAAAAACTAACATTTTAAAAGTCAAAACCTACATATTTTAAGTATCTGTATGTTTTTTTTTTGTAAACGATTGTTTTGAATTTAAAACACTTTATTTGGAATTTTTTGTAAAATGTAAATAGAGACTTGATTTTTAACTGTCCGTTCACCTATAGCTGCAAGATATTATGTTGTAATCTAGCTCCTCTGAATAAATTAAATTTAACATAGGTTATTGGAAACAGGGAAATAATATCCCAACCGCCTATGCGCTCTATAGCTAGCGGCGGCCTGCGTGGTGTAGTGGTCAAGACGCTTGACTCGCGCACGGAAGGTTCCGGGTTCGATTCCCGGTGAGAACACAAAAATTAAAAATGTGATTTTTCTCAAGCCTGGGTGCTCTGTGATGTAATTCACCACTGTAATTAGGCCTTCTGGCCTGTTGTGGTGCAAAAAAAAATGTTAAAAAAAATGTAAATGTAAAAGACGTGTTTTAATGTTTACTGTGTAGCGCCTTTAAGGTGATTTTTACAAAAATGGCGCTACAAAAATATCATGAATAAAATAAATAAATAAAGTCTTTTAAACAGAGACATGTCAAATAGGGATCCAAACATAAGAAAAATTGCATGGAAGATGGGATTGGAAAGAGGAGACTATTCATATTCTGATATGGAGAGGTTTTTAAGCATATCAAGTCTTGAAAAACGCAGATGCATTGCAGATATAATCTGCATGTATAAAATTATGAACTGTCTCATTGATGCCCCTGAAATTTTGCAAAAGATTCTTTTTAACGTTCCCACCCGTAGACTAAGAAATAATGAAATGCTTTTCCTCGGTCACTACAGGACCAATTATGGTGCACAGTCGCCTTTGCCCAGAATAATCAGGCGGGTGAACGATCATCAAGATCTTGATTATTATGGTGTAAGGATGTCTTTCTTTACAAATCAGCTAAAGAATCTGTATAGTTAGCCTATGCTTTTTACTTAATCTAAAAAATCTATCATCTGTCTTTGCTGCTTATTTCTGTTCCTTATATTTTTTTATTCCTTTGTAAAAATTTCTTTTAATTGTAATGTTTATAATGGACTTTGTCCGTAAATAAATAAATAAATAAATAAATAAATAAATAAATGTCCAAATATTACAACACTTGCCAAAAACCTTTGTCAGTGTAACTTTTGTGGTCGTAAAGTAAAACAAGCAAAAACTTATGGTTATCGATTTAAAATACAAAAAAAGCGATGGCATTGCCAACCAGTCTCCAATCTTCTTAAAACTTATTGCGTTCATATCAAGCAAAAACAACACGCTGTAGAGTTGTATCTATTCCTTGTGGAATGGCTTCTAGATAACATATATTATGATTATTTGAACTGAACTTTTATATATGTATTTTGGTTCTTCGGAAACCGATGAACCGTAAGAAATATTTTATAAGGATTTATGAACAAGTTTACGTAGATTTTACATTTCAAAAAAGGTTTCATATACTTTAATGTTTTTTTAGACAAAATTTTCCACTTTGAAATTAGTGACACATGGAAATAATGAATTGCCTGCTAACCTCGCTCAGTTATATGTTTTAAAAACTTTATTATGTCTTGTAGGCAATTGATTTACCCATATTCAATATGTCGCCTTATGGTGTAGTAATGGCTAGCACGTTTAAGTCTTAAGTTCGATTCCCAAAAAGATCATCACGAAATATTCACGTATGTATTAATGTGATATCACTAAAATATTTTATAGCTTTTGTAATGGCACGGCGCCTGAAATGTAAAACTGATCATTTTACCTTACATATGATCGATGTACTTTGCAATTGATGTACCCACATCAATAAAGGTTTCAGAGTTTTCGTAATTGCTGTAATGACACCTGAAGCTCAAGACTGGTCATCTTAACTTAAAAAATGATGAAGATACGCTGCAACGCAGACAGAGGCCGTGGCGCAATTGGTTAGACGACCAACTGTAAAACTGTATGTGTATTGTGGTGTATTTTTTATAATTTTCCACCATTTTCACTCTTTCCCTCCTGCTGACAAGCCTCTAAAATAGAAGCTTAGCAGGTAATTACTTTTTTTGTTAATTAATTTAGTGTTCTATTCACCACGGGGCGTGGACAGAGAAACGATGATGACGTTTAAAAAATTGTGACTATAAGTTGAAATACGTTCAATTTGTCTTACGCATTTGATAAGATACTATTTTTCACTTCCGCGACATTTTCAAATGACAATTTGAATAAGTAACTCCGATGTTTAAATTGCCTTGTGAATATTACCCCCGCATTGCAAACAGAACCCTGATTAGCTTTTCAAGCACTGAATCTCCAGAGTAATAGGTAATATAAAAGTTATTTCAGAATCTCAGAATAACTGTGGATTATTTTTCTTTTTAAAATAAATTTCTGTTTTACAATTTTATCAATTTACTCATTTAAATTCACATTTACAATAAAATATTGTTGATAAACCCAGTGAATCAAAGAGAAATATTAAAATTGAAAAGTATTTTCAGGCGTTGCGTTGTAGAGTATGTAGGCAAAAAAAATAGTCAGAATCTCACGCGCATCAATAATGGTTTGAGATCAAATTCACAAAGATCAACTGATTGAAGACTTGAAAGATCAGGCAGAATAGTGAATGTTACAGAGTGTGTAAAATGGTTTCATAAACCAAAATTTTAGATTTTTGAAAAAAGACTCAATTATGTTGCTATTTTGCTTATTAAATTATTGATGTGAGCTGTCCGTGTCAATTGTCTGTCTATTGTAACTCCTAAATATTTTACATGTTCAACTTCAATTAGTCGTTCTTCGTTTATGTAAGCATCTATTTTATGTTATTTTTTTCTCATCCAAAATTTCTAATATTACATTTTTTTTCATTAAGTAAGTTTGTATTTGTCCATTTTGTCAACATAGTTAGGTCATCGTTTATGCCATTGTTAGTAAATGCGTCAGTTTTGTTTGTTGTTAAACCACACACAAAAATAAAAAAAAGAGCGAAATGGCATATCTATTGCTGTAGCGTGTTATTACTTTTACAATTATTTAACAAACTTCTAGTCGCATTCTCTTTCTTCTTCAATACAGTGATCTTTTTCATTACTATGTATGTAATAAATGTATTATTTTGATTTGTAAAATACACAGGCATGAGTAAGAAGCGTTGAATGGAAACAACTTAAGTTATTCTCCGAAATGAATTGTTTAGTAAAAGCTCTCACGCCTAGAATCCGATCGATCGTTCATTCAATTGAAACAGTCTTGGAAATCCAATATTGTTTGAGAAGAGACCTGTAGATGAAAATAAATCTTGAGTCTGGGTTCTACGGACTAAGTCCATATATGTTCATACACTTGTAAATTGTAGAGAATTTAGATTTTTTAAAGTAATATTAATATATACATGTGTATGATTGAAGTCTTTGGTGGATTTGTTATTGATACCTAATATATAAAAATCAATAAAGTATTTGGTACCTAATACTTTCAACCATATTGAAAAAAACACACTGCCAGTAAAAATGTCTAAAAATATTTTTTAAAAAGAGGAGAAATTTTATAATTAATCCAAATATTTCCATTTCGGAGGTCATTTTCAACATGTTGCAAATAACTCACTTTTAGAAAATGGAAATCTTAGTTAGGGTAGAGTGGGGTTCAAACTTTGGACCTCTGATACGTGAGTCCGCAACACTAGCCACGAGACCACAACCTGATTCCAATTTACGCAATATTTGTATATTCTTCTCATGCAATATCTTTTCTACTTTAAGTGCCAGACTTTTAAAATGAGCTTACTCTTGCTTGGTCACTTTTTAGAAATGCCTGAAACGTTATTATATATCTTTAAAATCCCAACTTCCCTAAATTTTCTTTGGTGCATCCTCTTCCAGTCTCCTTCCAAACCTGATCCCACATTCCTCATTATATGGTAAAAGTTTTTCGATTAATAAATTATACTCATATAAACAAGTTCTATCTGCCCACTGAAAAAAAGCCGTAATTCGAAAATAAATAAAACATACAAGTATATTTACCTATTTTCAACCAGTCTGCTTTTTGGTTGGCTGGATGATATTGACTATAGCAATAACCCTGCTAAAATGCGTTTATTCGTTTCTAAAAATATTATTTTATATCGTAAAAAGAAAAAAATTCAATAGTAAAAAAAATAAAATAATAAAGAACAATATATGCCCCAAGAAGTCAATTCTAAACTTAATTTAATTTCGGCGTGAACTTTCAATTAAAGTTAATCTAATTAATATGGAATCTGCATCAGTTATGTTGAACCAACAATACGCATCATAAATTGGAAGGATTGAAACTGTCCAATATAATTTTTTTAAATACTAAGATTAGATAAACAATAAAACTCTTTAAACCTACAGTTAATCCATTAAACTAAATGCGTTTTTTACTCTTATATACTACCGAAATATGCTATTTATTTTAATGAACAACCTTATCTTCAATGTGTAATTTCATTATGTTTGACTGTATGTTTCTATAAAATAAATAACATAACATAAGTAGAGTAAAATAAAAAAATATGCTAATTTAACAAAAAAAAAAATGTTTGTTTAAGTTACTCGTAAGTTTTGCAACGAAATTACATAGGAAAGAATACATTAGAAGAGTCGTAAATCCTACACGGTGAAATATTTTTCTTTTTGATTAACTGAGTAAATTTTTGCTGTTTTTCAGAATTGATTTGCGAGTTTATATTCTGATTGAAAGTGGTAACGTAATGATGTATGATAAAAATGTCGATTATGAAATAATAAGTCAATGAATTTTTATGATTCTGTTTGTCATAACACAAAAGATTCGATCTCAGTCATGTAAATTAACAAAAATGTTCCAATTGTATTTTTATACTAGGTCTACCTAGAGTTTAGATATTATAGAGAAGTTTTAGGAAAAGAACTGTAATTAATAAAGAGTAAGAAAATTTATTGAAAGTTGTAAATTTAAAATATGTTTTTTTGTAACCGCTTTGTTTTGCATTCGTTTTTGTGTAAATATTTAAAGAGATGAAAAAATTACGAAAATAGGAAAAAGTATTTTTTTTAATTTTAAATTTCATTGATAAACCCTTTTGGGTTACATACATTTAACAAAATATTTTCACTTTTAAAATTCACATTCTACTGTTAATAATAATATTTTTATCATCTTTTGTAAAGGTTGTCTGAGTCTTTTGTTTAGTTTTGTCTGGTAGTTTATTGTATGATTTCAGTTCATGGTTTATTAGTCTCGATTGTCCTTTTCTCGTTTTAAAAGATTGTATATGATATTTTTCTGATATTCTCGTGTTGCGTTCATGTTTACTACAGTTTTTTTCAAGTTTTAATTCTTCGTCTACAATTACATCAGTGGCTAATTAATGAATAAATTTTAAAGATTCTAGTTTAAAGAGTTCAGTTACATTTAATTGTTTAGTTTGTTCAAAAAGTTATTTAGTTGCTGTTAGATAGGGAAGGTCATATACTAACTTTAATATTTCTAACTTTATCTGTTCTCCATAGTAGTTGCATATAACATATTGTAGTTTTTACATAGGCTTCATACATTTTTTTTTTCCTTTATTGGAACAAAATTTTTGATTAAAAAAAAAAGACTCGATAAAGTCGCCACTTTGCTAATTAAATTGTTGATATGAATTGTCCATGTCTATTGTTAGTCCTAAGTATTTAACATGTTCAATTTCAGTTAGTCGTTCATTATTTATGCAAGCATCTACTTTGTGAGATTTTTTTCTAGATTCAAAAATCGGTAATCATTAAAGTCAAAGTCACTTAAAAAAATAAATATAAATGTATTTGAAAGTAAGCATACTTAGTTATTGTTAAATCCATCACAACGTTATACATAAAAATAATATTTTTCGCAACTTTCATTTGCAGTGAAGTTAAACCTCTAAATATATTTAAAATATGGTCATATGTATATCATACAGTATTTTCTCAACTCGAATGAAAGCGGAACTGTTTTAAAATGAGTAAATAAATGCTTTGAGAAAACCATCACAAACGGTATGAAGCCCTTTCATTTACAGTGCAAAGTTACATTTTTCAAAAGTAAAACATCACTTTTCCTACTACAAGCCGCGTAATTAAAAACCAGGTCAAGCTGTATGAGCCGAGCACAAATGCCTTTACGAGGGTTGATAGAGCACATATGAAATATAGAGATCTACATACCTTGCGGAGCTTTCAATTTCAGGCGTCGCGGTGTCCCCATTGCCGCGAAGGAGGCGTCGCCGCATCGGACGCCGGATGAACGCCGCTTTGGTGTGCTAGCACACCGAGTGCGCAGTTTATAATGCATCGCGAAACACAGAGGACAGTGGGCAGCCAGAGATGCGCTAATTTCGCTGTATTCAAGCAAATTCTGAAAACACTCAGCGCAAAATATAACACCATTATAACATAACAAAATTACATTTTTACATGAGTCCCGAGCAGTGGCTGTTAGTGATAATTTTGCAAGAATAATTTCCAAGTTTTAACTTAAACCGTAGCATAATTCAATTTTTACGAGCTTCAAAATTTTACCTTTAAAGGACAGAAGTCGTTTTTAAATATCTTTATGAGTTTACGCTCTTGGATAAAAAAAATGAACTTTCCAATTAAGATTCATTTTCAATTTAATTTATTAACCCCTAATAGTCAAAAAGTTCTCTGTTTTGATTTGGTCTGGAAATACGATCAATAATGTTAAATACATCATACATATAAATAATTTCATTAATATCAAAAAGTAAAAACCAGAACATATTCTTGATACAAGCCAAATATATTTTAAAATATCAAATTAAATATAAGTAAATGCAAAAACAAAACAATGACTGATAAACAAATGCACGATTTCTAATAATTTGTTTTCATCAAAATTGGTCATGTGAGATCCATCTTTTTGACCAGAGATCATAAAGTCGTCATAAAAATAATAGTTATCATAGTAAATAATATAAAACTCAATATAGTGAAATATTCACGTATGACGGAATAACATTATTATGTTCAATAATGCCAACCATCAGAAAACTCTTTAGAAAAAAGACGTTTCTACTAAAATAAAGGAATAATTAGCATAAATTTTATGAAAGATTTTCATTCATTTCCTTTTATAAAATTCTGTTTTATGCTGCTAGTTTTATTGACTTTATCAAAGAACTTTAAAAAAAAAACTTTTTTATGGACTTAAATTTTTGGCAGTGTTTTTTACTCAATTACTAATTTTAGAAACGAAAGGGGGGTAAATATTTTATATGTAAATAATACTCAACAAAAACATTGAAACAGCAATTTACTTGATTATTATAAACATTTTCAAATATATTAAAAGTCTTTCGAAAATTAATGCATGCAAAACACAATTCTGTGTTTATTAAGAAATCATCAAATAAAATATGAATCGTAACTTTTTATGTAGGTAAATTTTCACGTTAACTTTAAGACAAACACTTTTTTTTATAAGTCGTTCTCGAAGATAACCGCTTAGGCGAAAGTGTTTGATGGTCAGTCAAGTAAAACAAATATGAAAAAGAGTATATTTTTTAAATAAAAAAAATTGGAAAAACAAATAGTTTCATTAATTAAATAAATCTGTTTATTTCAAAATCGAAAATGTACAAATATTTTTGTTAATTTTTTAATGGTTCACATGAATTAATCTTTTATTTTTTTAAATTATATTTCGTACCTATTTGTAATTTTTATTGTAAAAAAATATGATTTTTCATGATTTTAAAATACTTCAGTAATTTTTATAATTAATGATACTAGTTTTCCAACTTATAGATTACGCAGATTTGGTATAGGTCCGGGTTGTTTTATAATTGGTAATAGTTTAAAATAAAAAGCAAAAAATAGACTGTGTTTTATAAATATTTTTTTATTTTCAATATTAAAATCTGTTTTCTAAATTGTTACCATTGCTTTTGATTTTGAACTATAACGAACTGTGCAACAATCAAATAATTGAGTTGTACATTTGGTGCGAGTGAGTACAATACATCGGTTCATCCCTGAAATACATTAAGAAAATTGTCTTAAATTTATTAAAATAAATAATAATGGGATATAAATGTTTAAAGCATAATCATATAATAAACAAAAAAAAAGATAAGTGCATACCGAATAAATAACAAGCCAGCAAATACATAAATATTATAAGGGAAAACTCTGATCTTATAATTATTAATTAATATCAATTAATCCACATACATCTTTTATAAACATGATTATCGTTGCTGGAACATTTTTTTAATTAAATTAATCTAATATTTTTAACAAAAACATGCTTTAAGATCTATGTTTCCTCTGAGTGAACTAATTATAAGATGCTTTGAGGGAAACTTCAGTCAACTCATTTGAATAAACTTCCTAATTACCTCAGATATGTGTAAACGAAATAATATTTAACGTCATAACTTAACTCATAAACACTTCCTATCATTATGCACTAATAAATTATGAAAACTAATCAAAACATTGTTTATGATTCGTAGATTTCTTCATTTAAATGTGCATTACTTTCATCTTTCAATAAATGGTGGGTTTTAATGAGTTTTACTATTTAACTAAGCGTGACAAATATCGTTTTCAAGATTCCCGCTAAAGTTTGATACTTGTGACGTGATCGATTCTTCGTAAAAGGATATGTTTATTAGCATTTAGATTTTTACTAACTGTTTAATAACGGCGGCCTCCGTGGTGTAGCGGTCAAGATACTTGCCTCGCACACGGAAGGTTCCGGGTTCGATTCCCGGAGAGAACATAAAAAAATCAAATGTGATTTTTCTCAAGCCTGGGTGTTCTGTGATGTAATTCACCACTGTAATTAGGCCTCCTGGCCTGTTGTGGTGCAAAAAAAAAGTGAAAATATCAAATATTTTATTGACAAAATTTGTTTGAGTCCTTCTCACTGGGGAGACCTGTTCGGATGAAGACGTGTTTGATTATTTTTTTGACATATTTCACATGTCATTCATTTTTTTTTTATTTCTTGTTTCTTAATTTTTTTTTGCCAGATTTTGATTTCTCCTCGAAAATATTGTTTGCTATCGGTTAACTTAACGTTGTGTGGAAGCATGTTAAACGATCTGGCAGAAAAAAAAAATATGTATCTTTGTAAAAATGCACAAGGATTGTTCATTGTAAACTATGGATACGTTGGCAACAAAGAAAAACAATAAAGAAATTAAGTACAACGCGAATTTGTATTATTAAACCGTTTTCTTGGATACAAGTTACGAGTACAACAACATGAACATCAATTTTAAAACAAAATTTTAATAAGTTGTAGTATAAAATAATTCAAATAGTATTTATTTGCCACATTTATAATACACGTACCTATGTCATTGCCATTTACGATAATTTACTTCGGCAATCGTAAAATCCTGTTTATCCATAGAATAAAAAAACAAAGATTTTGTATCTAGCTTATACCCACCAGAAATGGGCTAGATTAGTCCCAGTAATATTAAAAATTATCGATTATTTGATAAGCAAATTTTCGATATCATTTTCTTTGATAAAATCGTATAGTACGCAAAACTTTATAAACGAGCATATTTTAATGAATAATATTGAAAAACCCACAAAGATGTCACAAAAGTGACATTTAAAACTAGGTCTTATCTGACTTGCTACCTCCAGGCACGTATTTTTTAGCCTAAGAAGGCTTTAAGAGCTAGAAGTGAAACGTAACATTAAAAGTAAAATTACAAACGGGGAGTTAAAATATATTTGAAAAATCGTTAAATGACACAAAAATATTAACAATATTTTTAGTGAAGTTCCTAAGTGGTTGTTTTTTTTCTTCTTCAATATGAAAATAGAATAAAAATAAAATAAGAGAAATTAAAAAAGAGAAAAGAGAGAGAGATAAGGGGATACCGTGAAAACATCTTTAATAGTGGATGGGAGATAATTCTATAGACACTATATTATTATGGGTTAGAAAAAAACTATTTCGAATATCTTTATTATAAATATCACTATCTAAAAATAAATATCACTTTTTTTTATTTTAAATTAATAGGGGTCTATGAAATACTGTCGAGTAAATTATTTTTATTTTTTAACTGCTTATTAGTTGCATCAAAAATATTTTTTAATTTATAATTTTAAATTCCCACTAAAACAGTCCATTGCACCCTAATACGTCATTATTCGTATAAATTTTTAACTTTGTTTGTGACTTCGTTTAAATTTAAATAAACGTCACGAATCTTGACGTCACAATTATCAAGACCAAACAAGTCACGTTTTTTGTAGGGACATATTTTTTAATAATTTGTTTTATAAATTTATTTATGAAAACATTCCCCCTTATACAATTAATTTTACTAAATCCATTTAATATATTTTTATCGGTATTCGTAATATGTGATATTTCCCTATTGTAACGGAAAATGTTGTTTTTCTGGTGAATAATTTATAATTAATTTTGAATTACAGTTGGTTGCATCATGGAAAAAATAAAAAGCTCGGGGCAATTGTGGTGTTTGAAAGTCAATGTGTTTTTCAAATTAATTCATGGTCAATGACAGCTTTGAGTGATGCCGTAATCCAGTTAACTGATCTGTAATTAATGTTAAACATGTTCAATCAATCGGGGTATAAAATAATAATTTGGAAAACGAAACGAATACATATATTAGGTAGTTGAATTAATTATTATTGTCTGGTTCAAAATGATTGAATTTGCCCTCCCAAAAAAAAGACATTAAGTAAAGTAATTAATTTACATTGGAAATGTAACGGTCACAATATTAAAACATTATATATTTTTTATAAAGAAGCCGTAACTAGCGTTGCCAACCTCCATTAAGTTCAAATTAGCAGATTCTGAAACAAAATCGGTCAGTTTTGCAAAAAAAGATTAAACTGTTACTTGTAACGAGCCGCGCTGCGAAAAACTGTTATTTAAGAAACAGGTTCACATTTTTTTATTTTCATGGGGGTGACCACGATTTTGCCACACTTCTCTTAAAACAGTTTAAAATTCAAGGTTGGGTTAGATTATCGGTAGCATTTCCATCGGTAGCATTAAAATCGGTAGCATTTCCATCAAATTCGGTAAATCGAGAGATTGCTCCCAAAATCGGTAGAGTTGGCAACGCTGACCGTACTTTATAAAATCTTTTTTTTTATTTATATCAACAACAAATTTTCCCTTTTTCTAATTTAACTCTTAATGTGTCTATGCGACTCGACTGTTGAATCATCTCTCATCCTCTATTTAAGATATTTATACAATAAAAATGTTAGAATTACTCCTGAAGAAACATTTCCTTTCTCTTCCTTCATTTCTCCTCCTTTCCTCTTTCTTCATTTCCTTTCTCATTTATAAAATATTATTAATAATAATAAATTTATGTCCAAAACTGTTGCTTCTATTTATGAACCTATTTTGTTTTATTATTTTATTTTCTTTTGAAAACGTTTTAAAATTAAAATGATGTAAGAAACACTATTTTTTTGTTGGTGGGTTGGAAAAATTGCCATTTGGCAATAAACCTATCAAAGTGCAAATACACGTACTATGCAAGAAGTTCAATAAATAAAAATCAAGTATCTTATATAAGTGTATACCAAAATTAATAAAAAACGCTTTTCTAAACAATATTTTTATTCAAAACAAAAAGACTAACAATGAAAAAACATTTTATTGTTAATGAAAAAACCTTAAGAATGATACTTTATAATAAATAATGATATGGTTTTATATTACCTACTTCAAATTACACTTCATCATATTATTTGACATTGATTTCAGTATTTTATTCATATTTGAATTATATTTTCTTTTGTCAAGAAGTTTTTAATCACTCACTTAATTTATTTTTAAAAAATCATTTATTTATATGTATTATTTTCAATTTTTTATCGTGATGCTTTTATGGTAAATTTAAATCAGATGTTAGAACAAATTATATAAACTTAGAGAATTGAAATTGATAAGTTTGTAATAAATTTTATACAGGTCATGTTAAAAAGTTTAATTTAAATAAACATTATCCAGTTAATTTACTGTGGTATTTTACAAGTTATGATATATTAGATTAAGATAATTGTTTTGTGTTTATTAAAAAAAAAAACGAAAAATATACATGAAATGCATAAAAATACAAAATGTATGTAACTGAATAATCTCAAAGTATTTTCATGGAGAAATTGGCATTCATTTTTAATATCAAAGAACAAAAATCACATAGTTTTTTTTTTTTTTACTTAATTTTAAAATTTTCATTCTTAAAAAATGTTGGATCTAAAATGATCAATACATGTCTATTTCCAATATTACTATAATCCAAAATTAAACCATTTTCAAATATTGGAATATTGAAATAATTATGTAGAATTTTATTGAAATATTATGACAAACGAAAGCTATTTTCTTAAATTATTTTCACACTTAAAACCAAATTGTATTTTTTTATTTAAATCACTTGAAATTTTAAGTAAAAACATAGGCAATTTAAGTAAAAGCGATCTAACTAAAAATATGTATTGGAGATTTGGTCAATTTGTTTTTTTTTAGACTCCTCCTTTTGCTCAGCTTAGGCACAATATTTGATTTACAAGAAGTGTGTATACAAATTTTTACCCTTAAAGATTCAGAAAGTAATCTTAGCAATTTAGACATTTTAAAAATAAAATTATTCAATAATATTTTTAGGTCGCTCCCGCAAATCGCAAGTAAAAAATCAAATTAAATTCATTATCATTCAAAATTATTCAACATCAATTTAATTTGGTTTTTGAAAACAATTTATTTCCCGAAAAGGTTGAATCGGACCGGACGTTTTATTAGTCAGAGCTTATTAAAAACATTTTATTTTTAATAAAGACTTCATCGAACAACATTATTTTAAGTTTTGCAAAACTTACCTTGGATATTATAAAGTAGTTAAAAAGATAAACATACGATGCGTTTTTTTATTAGTCAATAAAAAAAAATGTAAAACCTTTAAATAACATTTTGTCGCATTTTTTCATAAAACGATAGTTTATTCAAACTTAAATACGTATTTTTCTAGGTCATGTAATAAGTGTTGTAACTTCCAATACTATCGTAACTGACAATATTATTGTAACTGACAATATTATTGTAACTGACAATACTAATGTTACTGACAATACTAATGTTACTAAAGAGTCGTAACTAACAAAGTATCGTAACTAATAATACTGTCGTAACTGACAATACTATCGAAACGTACAGTACTGTCGTCACTGATGATAGCGTAGAGTAGTAACAGACAATACTATAGTAACTGATTTAACGACTCTTGCATAATTGAAATTTGATTAAAATATTGATTATAGGAAAAGACAGAAATAAGTTGAAGATGAAATAACATAAACCAAAAAATATTTAAAATATTGAACATACTTTTCCACGTTACCCTTGTTATCTATTTCTCGATTCTATTATGTAACGCCATGAATATTATGCACACGTTTTGACTGCAGATTAATATTTGAACGTTAAACTTACGGACGTTAAATGAAAAGAGTCTTGAGAAAACTGTCTATAAGAAATCACAAAGACAGCAAAAAAAATCCGTTTACGTCTATTGTGCAAGACAATAACTGTGTCTTTAAAATAAATGAATTTAATAAATTAAATCCATAAATCAACTTTTAATGCTTAAAAAAATGGTTTTCATTTTTTATGCTAAATACAATTGAAATATTGAATGTAAGTAAATAATTGTACCTAACCACTTACCGACTTTCTAAAGGATTCGAGTCGTACCCGTCTCTTCGTCAGGTCACTAATTGCACTAACGTGAAAATCCCACCTTCACCATAACTCAGGTGTTTACCAATTACCATGCGATTCTTGTCCTTTAATTGAGATTATAAGAACACAAATAAAAATTTTATATTCTTGTTGAAGAACACATGGAGATGTTGGTTTTATATTTTAAAGCAACCTCTTCTGTGGTGTATAGTGGGATTTAAATGTTAGTGTAATTAGTGTCCTGATGAAGAGACGGGTACGCCTCTAAACCGGTAGATGTAGAAAAGTCAGTGTGTTGTTATTTATAATTAATGACTAACATTAGATAAAATGGTCGACCACAAAGTTGATGCTTTAAATATTTATAATACAATTTATTTAAGTACACGAAGCTATTGAAAGAATTATGACAGTCTGCCTAAAACATATATACGGAAAAAAATATTATTATTAGTTAATTATCGACAATGCAATTTTCAAGTTATTGAACATGTGCTAATAATTATAATATAACTATGATTTTTCTGATAAAAAAGTAAATAAAAATAATAGCACAAAGCTAATGACGAAATAACAACAAAAACATGCTGTTTTTAATTATTTATGTAGAACTACGTTGCTTAGTATCTTAAAATAAATATAAAAGTATTTGTCTATGGAACCTACGTTTTTTAAATATTATCTGTATTATATCTATCTTTTCTACTTTGTATCACAATATGCTTGATGAGAAATGTTATATACAATATAGAAAAAAAAGTAATAATGTTACAATGTGCTAATTCTAAAGTACGCTAAACATGTTAATTTCAATATAACTTGCGATACAAAAATCTAAGTGAGCTATAAATATAACTATTTGTATTAAATTTAATATAATTATCATAATAGAAAATCTACTAAATTGAGTAGAGTTAATTTATTGTTTAAATATTTTAAACATTAATACAGGTAAATAATTAAGCTTTTATTCGTTTACCTTTTCTGTGAAAGTGATTTATTACCAAAAACTTTTTTTTCAGAAAATGATAACGGTTTGACGCAAAAAATGCTATGTTATTCAGGATAGTTGATAATTTTGACCTTAGAGTTGATAGATCAATTAATAATAGCTATCAAGCTTACATTTAAAAGAATGTATGAAATAATATTAAAACTTAAATTCTTTGCAAATTATTTGTCAATATTGTCAAGACCGTCCCATTAATAAAGGGAGTTTAAAAAAAAACATCTTTTTCAATTTTAGATAAATGACGTGTACATAGTATCTTCGTTATTAAAATACGGAATTGATTACTTACCTTTGATTTATATAATTGATTGTAATGTCTTCACACTTTAGTATAGGTTTTAAGTTTAACCGGGTTAGAAAGTTGGTTTGCCAGTTTGCACTAAAAAAGTTAAAATTGTATAAAAAATTTAAAGAAAAATAAATCATTGCTGCATTTTCATCAAAATTAGATAAATGGATCCCATTAAAAAGTTAAAAAACAACTTATTTTGACGAAAACGCAACAATAATTAAACGTTAATAATTTTCAACATAACTTTTAATGTGCAGTTTCCCTTACCTACGTGCTTACGGGTTTCCTCAAAGCTAACGGACCTTCTAAAATGATGAATTAATATATTTTTAAACCAGTATAATTTTCAAAGCAATTAAAACTAAGTACACACAAGTTTTAATGCAACGTATTTAAGTGTGCAGACTAACACTAGCTAAATATGTACGATTACTTGATTCACCGACATGCACTCACATATTATCTTAGGCTATTTAACATTCGAACGCACTAAATAAATATAAATCATTCTGAAGATCAATTATTTTATAAGTTTACGATCCAAAAGGAGACAGAAATATTTTATTCACATAAAATAAAATATAAAAAATTAGTGTAAATTATATTTGATTTAATTACAATAATTAATTTGTGTATCTACAGGCTGATATTTTTTAAACATTAATTTAATAACTCTGTTGAAAAATTCCTTATTTGGACTTAATTACCAATGAAGAATTGTTTATTAAGTAATCACCATGCAACCAAAATATTTCCTTTTGAAATAGTTTTTTACTGCCTAATTTAATTTACAATGTTTACACCTTAATTTTCATTACACATAAAGTAAGTTTAATTTATTTCACATGTATAGTAATTAATAAAAAAGCTTATTTGACTAAGGTACATATTGAGTCAGCGCTATATATAAAATATTTATAATTATTTTTTTAATAGATTTACAAAATTCTACATCTCAAGTTATTTACATAATCATAAACATTGAATAATTGGAATGTTTTTTAACCCTTAACAAAAGTCTAATTTACAGAAATATAGAATATTTTGATAATTATGTTAGCAGTGTAAATTAAAAGGCGATATTTTTTAATGAAATAGATAATGGCTGTAATGAAATCAGACGAGAAAGCGATGAAGTTGGCCAACTGTTAAATTGGCGTCGCGAGTTCGACCCTCGCTAGTCAATATCATCATTATTCCATGTCTGCTCCCTAGTTGGAACATATGGTCTCCACAGATAGCCTTAATATATCTCTATCGGCTGCCAGCTCCCGTGCATCCTCCCAAGCCAGATTCGCGTCCCGTAGTTCTGACAAAAACTGCCGACGAACAGTCAGCAGCGGTCGTCCAAGACGTTGAGAACCTGATACCTTATCAAGTAAGCAAGCGTGGTTAATGTTTAATTATTAATGGTATATTTTATAATTTATATTAATGCTTCAATTTTTATTATTATCGGAATGTTTTCATGTTTCATTTTCTAATTATTAATGGTGTATATTCAAATTTATATTTATGTTTCAATATTTTTATTATTATCAGTATGTTTTCTAATTTATTTTTAAGTTTTTGATATTATTATTTGAATTTTTTAGGCATCATTTAAATAAAAATACACATAAAAAGGGTCCTTCCTAAACACAAGAACTCCCTAGCTAGTTGGGACCTGAATCGAAGAACCTATGCACTTTTTAAAGCTGGGAAATGAATAAATAAATCAGCAAATGGCAGGTCATAAATTCTATATGCACCCAGACTTCCATATCACTTTCTTAAGAATGTTTTATCTCTGTTGCAATAAACTTCGAAGTTAACTTTGTGTAAAATTCTATGAATATCTTACTATTTGTTTAATTTACGAAAATTAAAATCAATAATATTAAATTTAATTGTTTTTATCCCAAGGGTCGTAAACAAAAACGCATTTTTTTAATACAAAAATTAATCCGTTAAAATAAATAGCATTCTTAGCGCCATCTATGAATCGAAATTTTGACAATAAACAATAGAACATCATCGTCTTAATTTCCATTTGCACGTGACCAAAATTTTAAAAGAGAATTTTGTTTTTAGGCATTGTGAAAACGGAACAAAAGAAAAAGCCCAGTATCTTTAGAAAACTATTTTTTAAAAGGCACGGGAGAATATTACATTATAAATTTCATTAGCGTCGTCACCGCCATTTTGAAAACAAGTGCTCGTTTTTCTATAAGGTTCTTCGGGCTTCTCTCCCGCCCGAAAGGCACATTGTTGCCCTAATTATATTCTACAAGCTTGCCAAATTTAAAAGTTCTTACCTTACGTTTAAATAGTTACCTGACTAAATTTCTAGGTTGAATGGCCGTAAATTGTGGGTCTAGAGTGAAATCTCGGTAAAATAATAAATATGATTATATCGTTGAGCGTTCATTGTGTATCGGATGTTGTAAGCTTATTAAAAATATATAATAATTCATTATTTCTTACATTTTTTTTTTCATCGGTTGTACCTAAACACATCTCTTTTAAAATGTCAGTGCATTTTAATAAACTCGGAAAGTTCAATATTATATTCTATCTACAGGAAATTTCGAAATGCTTTCTTATTTTATTGAGTTTGTCCAAATTTTTGTAGACAAGGACTGAATTCAACTCCCTTGGGAGCTCTTAACATTAACATATTACAACAGAGATTAAGAACATTAAACCGTAAACTTAAACCAGCCAATGACAGGTCATAAGCCCTGTAGATGCCTAGACTTCCATATAACCTTCTCTTAAATATTATTCATCTCTGTTATATGTTAATGTTAAAAGTTCCCCAGGGAGTTGAATCCAGTCCTTGTCTACAAAATTTGGACAAACTCAAAATATTATTGATAAATCCACCTGGTCCATGAAGAAGTATAGAAATTGAAAAAAAATCAAAATTCCGGGCGTTGCCTAGTGTGTAGGTGTAATAATTAAATTGGGTGAATCTCACCCACATAAATAAAGGTTTTAGCTCTTTAGCTTCACAAACATTAACAGATGAAAGAATTGAAGGCATTTAAATGTTCAAATATGGGCAGCATTCTGCCATTGTGAATGTTACACATTGTGTAAAGTGGCCACTTAAACCAGCCAATGACAGGTCGTACGCCCTGTAGATGCCTAGACTACCATATTACCTTCTCTAAAATGTTCTTTATCTTTGTTGCTTTCTTATTTGTTGATTAGGTACTGGACAAGGTTTGAATGAAATATTTCATTTAAACGAGTTTTTCACTGCAATATTTCGTACAGCAAATCTGATCATCAATGCATTTATGCACAAAATTATTGATTCACACTGCGTCTAGTGTCTTCATCCAGTATCCTATGCACTATTAGATGCAAATAGACATACAATCATCTGATAATAACTAAAATGCAATTACTCTAGTGAGTTAAATTTTGACTACCTACACAAAAAGGCATATAAAATACACTTATTTAAACCTACGAAATGGGTTTGCAGTGTTGAATTTTCAATAAAGAAATTCAGTTCATCAGAAAATTAGATATTAAGAGCCTAGCTCAGAAAGAGATATGTACCCTTGTAAGCTAGGCAAAGTATACAAAAAATGTATGAAACATGATCGTCATCATCATTATCATTCCCTTTTCGCACCTTATGGCATATAGGGCACTCCATTGGTACACCAATTGCAGCGTATCTTGATCATTTTTTGTTACATTAAAGATCAGTCTTATTTTTCAGGTACCAGTCCATGGACTATGAAATATTCTAGTGTGAAAACACCCTTTTAAATAAATATTTCATACCAAACATGTCGGGAATCGAACCCGAGACCTCTTGCGTGGTAGGCAAACGTGCTGATCATTACACCACGAAGCCGACTATGATAATATGTATAAATAAATAAATAAATCGAAATGTTTTCTTACGCGCGCTCAAATTATGGGCATTTAATTTTACGGCGATATTTTTCGAAAAAGTGTGAAAAAATTTAATTAAGGATTTACTTTGAACGAAGTCAATAGTTTTCCGAAATCAATCGATAGCAGAGTGTTGTAGTAAATTTCCAGTTACCTTACAATCAGAACAACTCACTGTAAACAACTTGAAACGTCACAGGTGGAGTTTTTTCAAAATTACATTTTTTTTTTTAAATTTTGACTTCGCTTGAGAGCCTATTAACAAATAAATAAACCACTGCACTTCCTTATTTTTCGAAAAACAGACGCCGTGACGCCGTGACGCAGTAAGTTAGACGGACAACTGTGAAAGTTGCGTCGCGTGTTCGATTCCTGCCGGTTTAAAAAAAAATCGGGGAAAAATTTATTCGCAATTGGTCCGGGTTTTCTTCCTTTCATATCCTCTCTGCGGCTTCGTGGTGTAGTGGTCAGCGCGTTTGCTTACCACGCAAGAGGTCTCGGGTTCGATTCCCGACATTGGTGACATGAAATATTTATTTAAAAAGGTGTTTTTACACCAAAAGGTTTCATAGATAAAAAAATAATTAAATGGATAGTGGAGCTAGGTAGAAGTTAAATAGATTGTCTCATTTGCCCAAACCAATATTGAATCAACTGCTCCACAAGCGTATAGCTAATGTTAGGTTTTTTGTTATTTTCATTGTGCGTTTTGTAATATAAATAATATAGATGTACATATATACCTAGTTTTTAAAACATTCTGAGTATTTTGTTAATTATCTATGTTTATTAAGTTAGTCTTCTTTGTTTATTCTCAATTTCAAAAACATTTCAAAAAAATAAATTATTAAGTGTCCTCGGGACGGGCAACCCCAGTGAGGTCACATTATTTTTATTATTGTTTTTAGTTTGTAAGAGTAAAATATGAATAAATAAACAAAAATTAAATAGTTTCCTCGATTGGCATCTGAGGCGTAAGACTCATTATCTTATCTTATGTAACAAAAAAATATCAAAATATGCTGCGATTTGTGCACCAATACAGTGCCTTATGCACCATTAGGTGCGGAAAGGGAATGATGATATCCTCTCTTTCCCACCCGCTGACAAGCCTCTAAAATAAGGCTTATCATACACCATCTGGTGCGGATTAAGGTTTGATAATGATACAATTTATGTATGACATGTTCTCTTTATTTTTGTATCTTTAATCATTAAAATTTATGTTTTTAATGTAAGAAAAATTATGACTTTAAATGTTTGTTTTTATATCTGTAACATAAAGGTTTGACTTGAACATTCTTGTACCGAGGCAAACACTAGAGTTTTTCTTAGCGTTGGGTACTTAATATGTCGTATGGTTGTATTATGTATGTAGTCGGGTGGGTGTGTGTATGGCCGGATAGGTAGGTAACTCGGCCCTCGCAGATGCTAAGCGCGCCTAGACAACGCCAAAAAGTTAGCGAATAAACACAGACGGAGACGGTACTTCGTCCGTTATTTGGCCTTTTAGCTTGTGTCTAGTATCGGTCGAATCGGACCTAGCAATACTAGGTACCGAGTACAGAGGTCACCAACTATACGAACCTACGGAACAGTTTTAATTATAATTAATTTTTGCATCAAAACATTTTAAGAGACATTATTGTAAAACAAACTCCCTGTCTTCAGAGACGTGTTTACACGCGCATCTTAATCTTAATCTTAAGTCCGATTCGTAGTTTAGCGGTTGGCGCGTTCGCCTGCCAATTAATAAATAAATCAATCATACCCATATCCGCATTAGATTATACCTTTAAAATCTATTTTAGGGCAAGGTTAGTTGTACGCTTAAGTTGCTAGTCTAGACATAATGAAATATTGCACCAAGTTATCAAAAATTAATGGCAATTATTTATTTATTCCAAAAATAAACAAATGCTTTAAAACACTAACTACAACAAGCTTAAGCAACGGCTTTGTAAGTTTGATGAACAAACACAAAAACATTTATATACATGTAAAAATAATTATATTTTTTAATGATGCAAGCAATTGTGGAGTATCATGGCAGTAAAATTTTACTAGCACATAAATATTTACTAAATCCTTTTTTTTTTTTTTTTCTTTTTTTTTTAATACACTAAAAAATTAAGCTTTAAATTCACGTGTTTCTACTTTTTCGCATTATACGCATTATCAGAAACAAAGTTTAAAAAATACAGTAAACCGCGTTTTATTTTTTATAAAATATTCATTTAAGTTATTTGAGAATCCCTGAGTCGTTAATATCTGGTAGATTAAAAATTCGAATGTTTTAACGAGATATTAAATAGTAAAAAGGCATACATTTTGCATTTTAACCGGGTATTATTAGGCAATTATTTTTATTACCCAAGGAAAATACATTTGCCAACGAATAATCCTCCATACGATATTTTGAAACATTAGATTCGCTATGTGCGGCATCATAGGAAGTTAGTAAAAAGTCTACTTTATGTGTGTTTTTTGGAATTTGTTTATAATTTAGCGGCTGACAGATTTATTACGCGATTTAACGTTAAGCATAGAAAAACGGAAGGGCATTAGTATATGTTTTCATTTTATTAGAAAAAAAAAAATACAAAAAAAAAACATTCATACACATAAAAAACAAAACATCCATTTTAAGATGAAACTCGATTTCACTTTTATTTATATTCCTGTATTTTTTCCCCGAATTATAATACTAGAGTAGTTATTTTTTTTAACATATTAGATATTTACCATCAGCGAGTCGTAATTCTTTTTGCTTATTTGATTAATTGTTTCTTATGGGGGTCTAGCTACAATCTAAAATCCAAAAAATCTCCCAGATTTATCTGCCGTCTTCGGACGTACATAATACAATTATGATAAATATTTTCAAAAGCGGAAAAACACTGACACAGAAAATTTAATTCTAAAATAGTCTTAGAAAAAAACGAAACAGCCAAACGTCTATTTTGTGGATTTTAGCTAGGCAAAATTAATCCGACGTGCAGTTGTCTTTTACGCACAGTATCGCGGAAGCATTTGCAAGAAAGTGACAGAAAATCAGTTAGTCTGCGGCAGCAAATTCATAGTAGAAAAAAATAAATTACGCCATAATGTTCATATATGTATCCAGGCGAATGAAGAATACAGTTCTGTGTGTAAAATAAAACCAAAATCCGAGACGAGAATTTTCGGCTCTCAGGTAAAAATCCTGAAAAAATACGAGTAAATCAAGTGGGAAAATCTCCACCGTGTAGTGTAGTTGTTAACGTGTTTACCTATCATTCTCGAGTTCCAGGTTTTTATTTTTGGCAAGGCGAAAGTAAAATATAGATATTTTAAATTTTTTTAACAGCCATGTTTCATTATTCTTGCGCTGGCACTAGAAGCGTGAGACTGATCGCATTACCTTAATGTAACGGTTGATCGAATTATGCAGCATTTAGTTTACTAATGCTGTGCCTTTTGCAACACTGGGTGTAGAAAGGGGGGCGATAATAATGATAACAAAACAGTTAACAGGACAATGAAATATTTCAGAGAAATCCGTTTTAAATAAATATTTTATATCGATCTAGTCGCAAATTGAATCTACAGCTTCTTAAATGGTAGTCGATCGTGGCAGATTAAGAAAAAAATGCATTTACGAAATACACAATTATAAAGAAAATAGAAATAAAAACTTTGTGGTCTTACTTTTAGCTAATGCAAGTAAATATTTGTAAACTAACCCATTTATTGTCTTTTAAATATTAAACGCTTTTGAGAAGTATTCGTCTCTTCATCAGGACTATCACCAAATTAACATGTAAATCCTTAAAATACACCGCCGCCTTCCATACTTTGTAACCGTAGTGATGGTGAAGATAGTGTTGTGTTTTAGTGTTTACATGTTAATGCAGTGAGAGTCCTGATGAAAATTAGGTACGTCTCAAAACTGGTAAACATAAATAAGTCGGAAAGAGGTTATGTATTAATATTTATTTACATTAATTAAAATATTTGACTACAAAGCTACTCCTTTAAATACCCCTAATAATATGGTCTTAGGGTCTTTTCGCTTTTAACTCAAGCTAACGGTATTTCAAATTATCTGAAAACGAGAAGTTACACGCCCTATAAGACAAACGACACGTATTACAATACCGCGCCATACTTGTACGAAATGTTTGTTAGAAGTGCACTCGGCGCGCATGACGTGTGACGTCTGTGTGACGTGACGCCAAGTGCGATCTGTTATGTGTGTGCACATTTTTAACCCCGAAAATTATAAATGTAATCTGATTTTCATACATTGATGGTTATGCATTTAGAATAGTAAAAATCCACTCAAAAAATTAATTACATTTTTAAAGTTATTCCCGATTTAGGTTATTTAATTTATAAATCGTCTCAAAAGATTTTTTTTAAGGGAATAAACCACTAGGCCTCTACTTAGAGGCTTGTCAGCAGGTGAGAAAGAGGAGGTGATGAAAATATATAATATGTATAAATTTGAAAAAGGCTAGCAATGTATGTATATCGGGATATGTTCGTGTGACGGTCAATCCTCTTTGCCTACCCCTACGGGGAAACGGCGTGATAATGGTAGTATTATATTAGAATATACACTTTCAATTTTGCAGAAAAAACATAAAATATTGTTGTATACAAATACATATACATAATTGTTATATAAATACATAATATTATGCTGTGTTTTATTATGTTGTTGTTTTTTTCAATAAACTCTCGTTGTCTATTTTCTGCCGTCATAAGAAAGAAGAACGCATGTAACATTTTTTTAGAAAATGAAATTAAATACATATTCGGCATCACGAAAAAAATACGCATCTACTAAAAATACATCTATCTTCCTAAAATAACCACAACTCTATTATTTTCACTAATAAATGAGACTAAACTGCTAAAAGTCTTGAAGATTACTAAATATAAAAGGCTTTTCTGACTTATATAATTATAAAAGACTGATCTAAATACTTAATTTACGTTTTTTAAAACAGCTGAAATAAATTTACGTAATCGTTTTTAATTAAATTTAAGATCTGCTGGTAATTTCAAAGCTAATTCGGTCGGCGTTACTATTTTGAAAAGCAGTAAATGGCCAGTAACGTCTATTTTATTTAGTGTAGTAGAATCAATTGGCATATTCACACATTTAAAAAGAAATATGTTTACTTAATTACTAAATAAAAATGGCGTTTCTAGCCAGGAACATTTTTTCATTGCAGTATAACATTTTTTTAATTAAAAAGAAGATGAAAATGTTAATTTTTAAATACATAACGTAAAATTTATTAAAATTAATATGTATTTCGTTAAAGCAAACCGTAATAGATACTGTCGCATAATAATAAACTTAATTTTTGTAGTATTTTTCACACAGAATTTTTTTTAATCTCTGAGTTACAAAATATTTATTTTCTCCGTTTGTTGTTTTATGTAGAAACGTCTTTTTTTCTTATGACGGCAGTATTATAACGTCCGCACATACAAGACATGAGACAATAATATTCTTTCTTCGAAAAAGATTTGCGGGCCTAAAGTTTGTAACTTCTGAATAAATACACTTTCACTGAAATCGGTTGCTCGCTCATAAATTTATTTGCGGCGTTGCCATTAAATTTGCCGATGATTTTTTGAAAATTGTTTAAAATCAAAGACGCGCTTCCATTCCTAATCAAATTTTTCACAAAATTGGATATATTCAATCAGCCGTGTTGTTTCAATTTTAACCATGCATGTTATTTAAAATTTGTGGATGTTTAAATTCGCGATAGATTATCAGATGCCTATTTCAGTACCTGCACTGCAACCTGGAGGTGATTTGCGGAACTACTTTTTACTAGTGATGATAGTAAATTATCGAATAACTTGATGGATTACTTCGATACCTACATTGTTCGATTTTATGTAAACATTATATATTACTTAGATCGTAAAATGAATTCTTTTGACAAGAAATATAGCAAACGAATATTTCTATATTTATGTCATAGTAGATGTATTTACTCATTATTTATTTACAACGTATCTGCTAAGATTGTGTAAGTGAGAACCGATTGTATAATATATGGCAAAAGTAGTAACAACATTTTTAAATAGTTGCTAAAATAGTTCATTTTTGTTAAAAAGTGTTCAAAATCTCACTGAATAATCCACAAATGATACAAATACATAGCTTAAATCAAAATTAATAGGCAATTATTCAAAATTTGGTTGGTTATTTTTTTATTAGTTTGCAAAATGGTTCGTGCGTTTGCACATCCGGGTTCAGTTTTTGACAAGTTCGACATGAAATACTCGTTAAAAAGGTTTTTTTTTAACTTCGCAAGATTTCATAATCTCTGAAATGGAAACTGAAGCAAAAGACTAATCATCTTACATTCTACAGATACGCTGCATTTGGTGTACCGATACGGTGCCCTATGCCTGTCTATTAGGGAATGATGGTAGTGATTTTTTTCAAAGTAAATTATTTAAATCTTACCAATATTTATGAAATATATAATACTAAATTAAGCTTAGAGTAATAATACGCTTCTGGCCAATAAAGACGCCCGTGCGTACAAAAACTAGTCTATGATTATCAACCATGAAATTAGCTACAGTTTACAGCAATACAACGAGCCATATAAATTCAGGTCGAGAATCGCAAGCGCAAACCAAAACCATCCGTTACACGTTTCTTGTTAAACTGAAAAACCAAACCAAACATTTTAAATGCTTTTGTACAATGCAATCTAAATGGCTTCTCTAGCAAATTTTTACTGTGAAAAATGAAGGTTAAATAGATATTTCTATCAAAAATGTTAATCGCTTAAAAAATACACAACAACAACTTTTTACACGGTTTCGAAATAACACGATACAAAAATTAAATAAAAATATATAATAAACAATAATTTAACGATGCGTCTAAGTGTTACCGATAATTATACTGGAATACGATACATCGAACTTTTACTTCCTTGGCGTATAATATTTTATAGAAGTATTTTGAAGACATGTTATATTTAAGAAAATGGTACAATAAATACTAAACAACTTCATTTTTTCGGAATCCTGAATCGATTCTATGTGGAACATATTCCTCGTGTAATAAGTGGTACTAGTGTATCGTTTTCTAAAATTCATATTTCTTTTTACGTGTTGCGAAAATGATTCGATTACTTAATAAAATTGTTTACGATTTTTCTTCCCATCACTACCGTACACGTGTTTCGTCCAAATTTGCAAAAAAATGGCGTGGATCTTGAAATTAAGACGTTAATAAAACAAATCGATTACGATACGGAATACAAAGTGTCTTGCAGTGAATATTCGTTATTTTTCTTTGGTACTTAGTTATTTTAAAGGTAAGTTGGCCATTATGAATGTTCCGGTCGGATTGTTTGCAAATTCTAAGAAGGGGTCATCGACATTAGATTATGCCTAGTTCCGCTTTTTAAAGTAGGTTCGCAGATAACTTTATGAACGCATCGTTCATAGATTCGTTATGAACTGTACCTACGTAACAACAAAAGTATGATCGCTTTGAACCACTTACATTATAAAAATGTACTCTTTAGCCAGATAAGAACAATGTTTTTTCAACTATGACGACTTTACTAAATTGCGCAAACGACCAAAATCAAGAAAATTTCAATGTTTTTTTATTTTCATTTATCATATTGGCATTTTTTGTACATACTTATTTATTTATTTATATATTTACTTACATTATTTATTAAAATACAATTTTAAATTCACTTTGCCCAGCTAACAAGGGTACATACCCTGTTCCAAGCTAGGCAATTACACTTTAATATATAATAATAGTTAACAAATGAATAGAGAGCACAGACAAATAAAAAATAAACTTATTCGTATATACATTTTGATACATATACATACACACATACACATATATACACATATGTTTATGTACATACACACATACATACACCCATGTGCCTACACATACATATGTACATTCATAAAAACATAGACAATTTATTTGAACGAAACTTCATGGTTGCCATCTATAAATATATATTTTTTAATTATTCCTTATTTTTATATTTTATTTTCGACATCCAGTAAGAATCTTCAATCCGTGGTATGCATCAACTTTTCTGACTCATGAAATGTCATAAAAGAACGAGGTCAACACATTCCGCAACTTGACAACACTCCCATCTTTCCACGATTCTGGCAAAAGGTTGTGGACCGTTTTGCCTGCGTAATAGTGTTGTCTCGATGCCAGAACAGTGTTGACCCCTTCACTTAGTATCAGATCCCTATTAGAGTATCTTGTATTATGGTTGTGGTGGACGCATGGGTAACCGTTCTCAATATATACTGTTGAATTATATTCAGTACTCTGAATTCATTGTAGAGCAAGTAATTTGGATAGCGAAATGTTTTTTTTTAAATTACCTTGATTAAAGATTTCTGTGCAATTGCTACAAGTTCAAGAGCGATTTATTCAAAAATGTTTTGATTATGTCCAAATGCTTGCAGACTGGCTGGATTTCCTCCCTATGGAGTTATTCACATCTAAATTTGTTGCAACAGAGAAGGAATTTTTTTTGAGAAGGTAATATGGAAGTCTAGGCACTTGCAGGGATTACGACCTATCGTTGGCTGGTTTAAGTAGCCATTTAGACACAGTGTTACATTTACCATTCTGCCTATGTTTGAACATCCACATATTTCCAACTCTTCCATCCATTGACTTTTGTGAAGTAAAACAGCTGAAAGCTTTATAATGTGGGTGGGATTCATCCGGCTGAACCAATTCACCTACTAGGCAACGCCTGAAAACAATTTTTCAATTAATATACTTCTTTTGCCAGGTAGTCAATTCAACAATGTTTTTAGTATGTCCTAATGCTTGCAGACTGGCTGGTTTTCCTCCCTACGGAGTTGTTCATATCTAAATAGGTTGCAACGGAGAGGGAAAACATTTTTGAGATGAGAATAAGTGAAGAAGTGAACATTTACAGGGCTTATGACCTGTGAAAGGCTGGTTTAAGTGAATGTTACACAGTATGTGGCTACTTCACTTCCCAAAATTTTCCATAATTCCTTCCCAAATTGTTTTTCCTCTTTGTTGCCACAAATTTACTTATTTATTGGTAAAACTCAAAAGTAAAAAGTTAAGTAAAATATCAGTAAAATTTATAATAAATTATAAACCCTAGACATGTGTATTTTCTTCATCATCATCAAACCCTTATTCACTCCTGATAGTGCACAAGGCACTGCATTGGTACAATCAATTATCATATATTACAGGAAGGTACGGTAAATCGGTCTTACGTTTAAGGTGCTAGTCTGGAGACAGTGAAATACATCATTGGAAAAAAGCTTTTTTTTTTTTAAATTTGTCACCCATCCAAAAATCAAACCCGGGACGGCAATTCTCGATCTTAGTACCTACGGCAAGTTGAATTGCTGTGATTGATAATCATGGAAAGGTTTTTGTCCGTATGGGCGACTCTATAAGTGAAAGTCAATTTTTACTCTGAGGGTTGGGTTGATAATGAAGCTAAGTATTTGTTCTTCAAAATCTGCTAATTTTTCCTTGATGGAGGTTGGGTACGCTGAATAAAGGACAGGCGCGGGTTGGACGAAAAACAAAATTGGAGAAGACAGTGGTTCAGGGTGCCGGGTGCAGCAACGCTGATTAGACTAGCCCAGTGAGTTTATTCTGTCACAATTTCGTTTCGTAAGTTCGTTCGTTCGTGTCCATCTCGTGTCCATCTCACTCTAACGCAATCGAAATCGTATTTTGCTCTGGTTTCCTCTCATACGACACAAATAAATTAATGACATTAATTACACACAGAATAAGGCCACTGTATAGTGGTGAGTTCAGAATGGTGATCTGTCACTTCCGGTAGGATCAATAAAGGATGAAAAAATTACCTTAATTATTTATTTATCAACGTTCAAAGGTCTTTTACATATTTAGAGTTTCAAAACGATTTACAAATTTAAAAACACAATTCACATGAGGAAAAAACTTATAAAAGTACTACTAAAAACTCAATTATTATTAAAACAAATCAAAAATAATATTTGGTTCTTGAAATTTGATAATTTTTTGGCGAATGCATCTATTTTTTGGTCATCTTTGATTCCAAGAGGTTGATTTCTCAGGAACAGATAATTAATGTGCGAATTTGACTTGAAAAAAAATAAATACTTACCTTCTTACGACCAAATATTTTAATTTTGGGACCATTTGTCTTAGTCGTAAATAACTGTGTTAAAAATAGGAAATAATTTGTAGTAGAGCGGGATTTGAACCTTGGACTTTCTGATTCAGAGTCCGCGACACTACCCACGAGACCACAAACCGTCTCTGTGGGTAATACATTTAATATTATGGTATACTGGTGAGTTACTAAATGTATATATAAAAAAAAGTATTCACGTTAATTTGATAACACAAATAATTCAAACGTGTATTCCATAATCGCCAGAAGCACCAAGAAATATATGTTATTTATCGAATTCAAATACAATTAATTCCAGATTGTGAGTTTGAATGCGTTATTTAATGACACGATTGGTAAATTGATTATGAAAAGTTTAATTAAAATATTCCATTTCTTGCACTCGCATCACGTGATGCAGACCTTCGGGGTATAAAAATTAATTTACGGCCATTCTGTTGGAAATTTTGCGTACAGAAAGGGATGCAATATTCTGTCAACCGCGAAATAAATTAATTCGGCCCCTAAAAATTCACCCTGTCAATAAGTTGACCGCAGCCAACGAATTGGAAAGATTTTTGACACTGTAAAGCCTTTTTTTGCCACCATCAAAATATATATATATTTGTTTCGAATTTTTGCCACCCTGATGATAAACATGTAATTATTTTTAATTATTACTATCATCGTTGTGTATCAGCATTGTGGTAAGCGAGTCCCTACAAATGTAATGGTTTTTGTCGAATTTTGCCAACCTGTTTTTTTTTGTCATTTTGAATTGAACCCACTGAAAATAAAACATAATATATGTTTATATATATACTAGCGGGCCCGACAGACGTTGTCCTGCCCAAACGCTGGCAAAATACTTTTCATTGATAAGTAGGTACCTAGGAATTTGTTTGTGATTAAATTCCAAAACTAAAAATTGTTTATATTCAAATATTGAATTCAAGTAGGTACCTAGATACTTGTTTATGGTTGAATTCCAAAACCTAATTTTTTTTTTTTTCAAACATGGAATTATTTTTGCCAACGTCAAACTCCGGTTTTCTCAACAACGATGGGGTGTACTTATGAAGGAATACGATTTTTAAAAATGTATTGAATATGATATTATTAAAAAATCAAGTAAAAAGAAATTAATGGGTGGAACTTATAAGTAGTTTAAGGAAAAAATCTGATTGAAATCCATAAAAAACAAATGCTGTTTGTAAACATTCAAAAACATATTTTTTTATACGCAAAAAACCAACATCTTTCCATTTTGTTGTAAATGTATTCTCCTCGAATGCAACCCTGGTAGATTAATGAATGAAACATTTATGCTCCTTACTTCTTTTTCACATATGAGATTGAAGATTTTTATATCTACGAACACGAACAGTGCAAAGATCTATATTTCTCTGAAAACCGCACGTAAATCGATTAATCCGTTTAGAAGAAGTTCAGTGACATCACACGTACAGAGGAATTATATATATATATATAAAGATATGTTTATATATTTATATTAATTATGTCATTCTGGAAATAAACTTTTCACTAGTGACAAATATTTAAACGGTGATGAATATTTTTTGATTAGGTATTGTATAGTAGTCTGTGCATGTTAAATATCCATCTAACGTCCTCGAGAATTATACCAGTACAAAAAAGTAAAATACACTCAGAACACCGCTGATTTAATTCATAATTAATTTAAATCCAATTTGTCCCTTTTTTCATGAAGAATAAAGTTCTGAGTGTGAAACAGAACCAGGACCCTAAACAAGCGCTTCCGACTAGGTGGCTACTTTCAGGTTAAAATCCTGATAAAGGAAATCGAGTTGAGATAAGTCCGCCGCATAGAGTAGTGTTTGACGCATTTTCCTTTCGTGCTTGAGGTCCTAAGTTTGTTTTCTGGTAGGGCGGACGTGAAATAATGGTCTTAAAAGTGAATTTACACTGCAATATTTCAGTGGTGTATTAACTCAAGCGACTACTATCAGGCCTGGGAGCTATATTTGAAGCTAAACTGAAATTGTATACTCACATAGGCGCTATTTGTGACAATGCGTGCAAAATGTAAGGATTTGTCTGCGAACAGCTAAGGTGTTCTTGAATATTCGTATTCTTAAGCTTCTCAATAACTTATTGATGCGAAGCAGACTTAATTGTGAATCTCTGATCTGGGCGCACCACAAGTTGAAGTACTTTGTTATGCTGGAGATGATTAAGAATAAATTTCTAAATATATTTACTAAAGGGAGTACAAATACTATCCGTGGTTGTACCCGTCAGACTTCTTACTGGGAATGCATGGCTACAGGAGTTTTGAGAAAAGAAGATATGCATTTTCACTTATATATTTTTTCCGATTGATTCGTTGTATTACGATCAACGTAGGCGTACTGGAGAGTATTTTTGTTTATGTTTCTAATAACTATCTTAGACTTAGGTAGTTAAAGCTGTTTTCTGCTTGCAGAACCAGCCTGCCAATGGTAATGCCAGTAGGAAGAGCTGGCTTTACTCAACCGTATCTCTTCGGATATTGACATCTTTCGTGTTACTGAAAGAAATTTCAGAGAGGATAGCTTCCTTTAACTCCAGTTACTGGGTATTCATGTTTTACCATTTTATCTTATTTAAATTGTATTAATAAAAACCTTAAACCTAAAACCACTGAAAACCCGTAGAAACGTAGCTGACCTTGTATATCTGTACAAAATTATGAATAATCAGGTTGACTGTCCACAGCTCCTATCCTTAATTGGTTTTAGGATCCCTGTAGCGCAGACCAGAAACAAAAACCAATTTCATATTTTTAAATATAAAACTAATGCTTGCCAAAATTCTTATATATGTAGAACTTGCAATCTGTATAACAATAAATTTAACCATATTGATATTAATAATATAACATGCAACAATTTTAGAAAAGTAATTGAAAATCAATTTATGTTTCACTAATTTTTTTTATTTTTTATTTTTTAAAAAATATGTTTTTTAATATTCTCTTATATAATATCTTATTTAACCGAAATACCTACCTGTGCAGTTAGATTGTGTATGGATATGTACATGTACATGTGTATGTGAGTTTGATATTTGGTTAATTATTATAAACACTTTATTTTATTTTAGTTTTTGAGTTTTTTATTTTATTTTTATAATTATTATTTACTTCAATTAAGTTGTTCTTCTTATAAGGCTCAATAATTATCGCAAATGTTATACTTGCTGCATATGTATGTATACTTATTATTATGTTATCCGCACTGTAAAATGTACCTACATATCTAAATTTAATATCTATTCTTAACTTCTTATTAGTAATATTTATCTTTTAGCTTACGAGAAGGCCTGTAATTGGATCTTAATATATAATTTAACCTACACTGTAATTAATAAATATTGTAATCTGTTGGCTTTCCAAAATAAAATAAAAAAAATAAAAATAAAAATAAAAAAAAATTAATCGTATTAAATAAATAAATTGAAATTAAAAATCAAGAACGTTGTCCTAGTGTGTAGGATCGGGTTTTCATATTGCGCGGGATAAATAAGGTTGGTTTGATGGGTCTCGACTTGGATGATGCCAGGTTTTGAATGGGTTGGTGCTATGTTTTTGTCTTGTAGAGAAGCGTTCATTTTCTTTCCCGTTGTCTGTGGTTTCGTATCGTCTATTCCTGGGTCAATGTCTTAATCTATGGTCGCTCTGTCCGTTTCCGCCAATTTGGTATCCCGGTCATCCATGGATTTTGTTTTGATTCATAAAGCTCATAATGCACCAGGGAGTTGTTACCTGGACTCCAGAAATCAATAGAAATATAATAAGAGTTTTAATGTTAGGTAAAACTCCAATATTATGTGTTCTGAATTGATTTCTGGAGTCCATATTATAAGAGATCTGTCTGTTATCTCCTGGTGACCGGGTGACGCCTTTATTTGATATTAACCGGTCGAAACAGGCTTGCTAGAGAGGAACCTTTTGAGACTGAATAGAGAAAATTTATGAACAGTAATATTATTTCGGGCTTGATAGGTTTGAGTTTTTTTGTCGGTCGAGGGGTGGTGACGGTTCTGATTCTCACGGTCGAACTGTTTCTTCCAGTTTACCAACAACCTTAAGAACTAATATACCCTATGGTCGTCAGAATTAAGAAAATAAGATTAAAGGTGAACGAAAAATTTACCATATGTACTGACGTTGCTCTGACGGCGATTGACGCATTGAAAGCAGTAAATTTTAATTTTTTTAAAATACGTGAATCTTTCGTAAACAAAGGTGTTTTTTTAAATAACCGTTCATTAAAGCTAAAAACAAATTGTTTTTGCAATATGCGGTTCCAAAAAAAGGCATACGACCTAAAGGTCTAAAGAACTAGAATCTGTTCTAAAGAACAGATCTGGATAAGTGTGTGGTACAATATTTCAATGTTCCTGGACTGGTACCGGAAGCGTAAGAGTAATCACCTTAACTTCTTTTTAATAAAAAATGATAGAAATACGCTATCATTTGAGATATAATTCATTGCCCTATGCACCACTTGATGGGGGGACAGGGAAATGATGATGACAATTACTAATAAATAGAATTAGACTCAAAATATTTAAGGCGATTTCAGCATTAAAATTATAAAGTTTGTTAAGTAAGGGTCGCTAAAACGAAAATTCATTGTCCTAATTAAGATAATTATATGTTTTATGAAAATACATTATTTTAATTTAAAAAATTATAATTAATAAAGTATTTTCATTCAACTTGCTTCTAGAACTAATAGTATTCTATAAATTTACTGATAAATCTATGCAACAAATAATATACCCGTAAACAATAATTATTGAAAACCCTGATTTGAGCCCCGCTAAAAGTTTTATTCTACTACGAGCATATACTAAAACAGTTTATTCATATCTTAAAATAATCGGATATTTTCCTAGTATATTATTATACACATAATTTATTATTTGTCTACTGCTGTATATTATACATGTATGTATTTATTTATCAACTCTAATATAACAACTAATAATATACTTGATTAAATTAATGGAAAAGTAAAATAATTTAAAACAGTCACAAAACTTATACAGAACAAATTAGATTTAAAAGACGGATCACAAAAATGAATGTAAAAATATGCAACACAATGGGGCTATATTTATATGTAAAATAAAAAAATGAACATACGAGGTTCAATACAAATAAACCGGGATATTATTTGAATTTCTAATTTTAATTCGTAATTGTGAGAGTTCATTTTTTCCTACATTAACACACACGTTTTTTATTCATTTTTAAATTTTTGGCCGTTTTGGGTGCGTAGTTAATTTTTGACAGACAAACAAGTAAGACGGGTTTTGGTTAAAATCGGCGAATTTTCAAGATAATTTCACAGTGAAAATGAGGGACGCAAACGCTCGCTCCTGCTTCTCAGCGTATTCGTTCTTAATTGTTTGAGTAAAAAAAACTACACCGCGTTGATGTACCAGCCACCGCATTTACCGCTCTTGGCCCCCTGTGACAAAGAGGAGTATGAATGGACGAGGTTTTGCGACCAAAGAGGAGGTAAAGATTGAATCGCTGGCGGTGCTGAAGGCTGTACTAAAGTTCCAGTAATGTTTCGAGGAATTAAATAATGACTGGCTTAAGTGTAATAAAGAAGGTGGTGATTAATTCGAAGGAGAATAAATAAAGATGATTTTTAAATATATACAAATTAAACTTTTTTAATCATATGACGTATTGTACATAATAATGTGTAGATGTATTTTTTGATCAAATATTATAGTAGGGCCAATTGAATAGGTCACATTTGACACTTCATCAAAATTCAACAACATAACCTTGTAAGGGCGGTAATAAAATATAATTTATTTTTCGAATTTAGAACTGCACAATTACTTAACTTTTTTTTAATTACGATTACATATTTATTGTAATAATGACAAAAGAAGGTAATTTTATGATTTACTTTTACTAATAAACCATTCTAAACATAATAAACTTTTTCTGTTATAAACGTCGTTACAATGTTGCATCAGTGAACCCTTTTTTTTTTTAACCCTAGGGATGTTACCCAGAAAAATCGAATGTTAAATTATGTACATATCTTATTTTGTTCCTTAAATTTAAGAATGAAAATAATAATGGGACAGGGATTCGACTTATGATTTTGAAAATAAAATTACAGTACCTATAAGTACTTTTTCATAGCAACTGAATTCAATTGACATATATTATTTTTGAAGTCCGAATCGATTCATTCACTTTAATCGATGTTTTTAAGCAGGTTACCTCACTATGAAGCTAAAACCGACAAATGTCAAATGTGACATATTAAATTGGCCCTACTATAGTTATAATACAATATACTCGTATAATACATATTTGCATTTATTCTAAAAAAAAAAATGTTTTTTGTTTTTAAAGGAATAACCCGATTAGCCTCTATTTTAGAGACTTGTCAGCAGGTAGGAAAGAGGGGATACGGAAGAAGATTATGAAAATACACAAGGACACCCAGACCAATTGAGAAATTAATCTTTCTTGGATTTTTTTCTTGCAACTGGCGGGAATCGAACCCAAGAAGCCAGTTTCACAGTTGGTCTAACCAACAGCGCCCCGGCGCCCGTCTTATTAAAAAAATAAAAAAACTTTAATAAAAATTGCTTATGTTCGCGTATCTAAATGATTATTTATTTTACATATTTAAAGCAAGCAAATTCAAGAATTTAATTACTCTAAAAGTACATTGTCTATGACGTCATATTTGGACCTTATCAACCTATGCGTTGAAGATCAACAACACAATCTATTTACATTTTTTTCAAATTCTTCAAGATACTTATAATTAATTGTAGCTTAGTAAATTTAATCTATGGAATATATTATGCTATACTATCTTTATACTATTTCAATCTTTAAATTTTAATTAATGCAGTGAAAAATTCCTACGCTTAGTATTTAGAATTAGCTTTTTTGCTGCTTAGTATATAAATTGTTTTCAAATGAAACTTTTCTAACAATAAAAACCAAAATTTATACGTGTGCAAAACTTTAATTACTTTTTTAAAAAAGGAAAATGAAAAAAAGCGTTTTTGTGATTCACCCAAATATTTCAATTTTCGGGGCTTTTTGAACGAGTAAAAATTCACTATTGTAAAATAGGAATCATGTTGGGGTAAAGCGGAATTGAAACATTGGACCTCTGATCGATAAGTCCGCAACACTAGCCACGGGAGTACAACTTATTTCAATTTGTTATTATTTATAGGATGATTTGTGTTGAAAACTTTTTGGATTTCTAATTTTTCATAATTAAGAGGAAACGCGGTCTTGTTTTTTTTCGTACCAACGGATTCCCGTATTTTCTCCCTGGATTATGGTGCTGGAGCAGTGATTTTTACTATTAGTGAGCACCTATTGTATTGTTTTTTGATAAATTGCTTACTATGGGAACTAGGACCGTCCAAACACACTTAAATGCACTCAATTTTATCTGCCGTCTTCGGACATACGGTATACGAACATGAAAACTTTTTTCAAATAACGCAAAATTTATTAATACAGACAATTTTATTTTAATACCCTTTCTTAAAAAAAAGGCAAATTGGTTCAGTTTTGGGGTGAGGAAAACAGGACAACGGAACGCTGATTTTTTCATTTTTGACTAAGCACAATCAGTCCGATGTGCAGTTGTCTTTTAGAAAAATAATGTATAAATATCTATTCATTATTTTTTTAGCCACGTGTTTTCTCTACTTTCTGTACTTTTTTTGTTTTTAAATGACTTATATCACACAATTCTTTCTCATAATTGAACGTAAATATACAGAAAGCAGCCAGCCATAGAAAAGTGAAACTGAGATAATAGCCATTTTGTGAAAAGAGTGAATTATAAAATCTACACAATAGTTTAAACGTTTTGACGTAAACAAACGATAAACAATGAATACATAAGTTTTTTTTAAATATAACAAACAAGGATCTTATTGTGTATTTGACAAGTTTAAAAGATTTTTAAAGTCTCATAAGATTTTTCTAGTTTTGTGGGTGTTTTCTGCAAATTGAGAAATGCCGTTTTTGTGATCGACACCTTTTTCCGGAAGTGATTAATACAGTTTTTTTATATAAAAGCGGTCTGTCTGTTTTTAGCTGAACATAAAATCGACTTCACAGCACCCGATAACATCAATATCTCATTTTTTCGAAATTGTGGACTGGCTGTTTTCTGCATAACTACGTTCAATTAGACGTTTTCATCTTTTTATGTTGAAATTTAATAAAATGAAGTTTTTATCAATATCATTGCGATTTACTTGTTTAAAAAGTTTTTTCGTTTTCTCGAAAGTGGATTGTTCGTATTGCGGCGGTTTAAGGATTGCACGGCAGAATATCAGTCGCTGTGTACATAATATATGAACAGAATCAAAAATGTTATTTTTCTAGTCTGTAATAGAAATCTTTAGACATACTCAACGATAACGACATTCAATGTAGTAAATGCATTCTAACCATAGGATGTTCTCGCCAACTTTCCACGATGGCAGAAGGTTTGCAAAACCCATGAAAAGTTTATTTCGAAATAACTTTTCTACTTTGGAAATAAAAAGAAAGTATAAATCAGCATGTGTTTTTATGACATTCTTATTTTTTTACTGTAAAGTGAAAACAAAAACACGTCAATAAAAAAATAACCTAATATAATCGATAGCTGTTAGTCAAATCGGACCTGATCCAAGAATAAATAAATAAAATATTGTACAATACAGGAAATGCGTAAAAAATCTAAGAGTACTAATGAATGAACATCTATGCTGGCGAGCTTATACTAGTGAATTAAGTCGCAAAATATTTTTCAGTCTATACTCACTTAGAGTGTTACAAAAATTCTTACCACGCACTCTGGTACAAGCATTACTACTTCCCATTCTAGATTACGCTAAAGTTTCCATGACTGATTTTAGCTGTGAGCAACTCGATAAACTTGAACGACTTCAGATTACATGCATAAGGTTTATTTTTGGCCTTAGAAAATATGACCACATTTCTGATTATTTTTGTAGAAAGAGATCCTCAGGTAACATTATCGATATTGGCGGCCCCGTAGTGTAATGGCTTAGAAGCTTGCCTCACGCACGGTGGGTTACGAGTTCTATTCCGAGTATGACCAGAAATGAGATTTTAATCAAGCCTATGCATTAATGTGCTATAATTTACCGCTGTAATTTGTTCTCATAACCTGTTGTGACGTAAAAACATTGAGTGAATAATTTTAGTTTTAATTATAAAACTGGAAAAAATCAAGATTTAAAATAAATGCATTTATCAGTTTTCTTTCGTTTTTTTTAAATCAAGTAAATATTTATTCTACAAACCCAAAACAAAGCCGAATCCATGGAAAAACATTAGCGGAAACTGTATTTTTAATTCAAATCTATTCGAAGCTTATGTGATGAAACTAAATTTGAATAACAAAAAGTTTGCTTTTTTTTCAAATTTCTGAGTCTTTGAACAGGACAGCATGAGAAAACTTGTTTAGCAACATATAGGTCCCCTTTGTATGTTTTGGCGGGCTTTGTCGTCCTAACAGGGACAAGTAGAAACCTCAAAGGGCTTTCCACTTGGTGACCACTGAATAACCGAGTTTCAGAGGGAGGCTCTACCCTCCCTTTATCCTGTACTCCTGGTACTGGAAATACCGATAATTCGGAATTAGTAATAAAACCAGAAAACTTTCATTGCCTCGATGGCCAAACTTACAAATGGCTTGCTTGTTGAAAATATTAATTTAAAAGATTTAACCTGCTTTATAAGGTACAAGAAATAAGCAGTAGCAAGAATTTGAATTCCTCAAATACTTTTTTTTAATTTGGAGAATATCTTTGTAAAAAAAAACATTATTATACATTTGTACCCTTTCGCATTTTTTCGCATAAATGTATATTATTATTATTTTTATTATTTTTATTTTTTTTTATTTATATCACTACAGAGTAAGGTAGACTTTTTGTTTCAAGATTATGGATATTCGAGCGTTTACAGGGCTTATGACCTGTCATAGGTTGGGTTCAAGTGGCCACTTTTATGTAGATACTACAACATTCCCCATTCCGCTTATTAGCGAATATCCATATCGGTGACATTTTTGGTTTTTGTATATATGTCATGAAACAAGGAAAGCTTTCGCTAGCGCGTTTGGAGCGCCATCTATGTATTTGAGATTGAGGTTAAGTATTAAAGCAATAAGTAAATATGTAAATATAAATACACATACCAAAAATAATATTGTGTATATTATTTTATCATTATATTTAAGCATTTTCCATGGTGTACCGGTAGGATACTCGACTCACTCATGGAAGGTTCCGGATTCAATCCCCGGTAAAACAACACAAAAAAAAACTAATGACTTTCAAGCTTGTGTTCTGGGTAGTAATTTACCCCTGTTATCGAGCCTACTGACCTGTTGCAGTGTAAAAAAATGGTGGTGCAAAAGGCCCTATAAATATATTAAATGCAGCTTATATCTATCGTATGTTACACGAATGTAAAGTGATCAGCCTCACGCTTCGGGCGCCAGTCCAGAAAAATGAAATATTGCAGAGGTGAACCACTTTTTCAATCAATATTTCGTGTCGTCCTTCCCAGGAATCAAACCCGGGGTCTCATGCAAGCAAACGCGTCAATCACTGCACTACGAGGTGGACTTATCTCCAGTCAATTTCTCAATTACAAATTTTTTCTCAATTACAAATTTTTTCTCAATTACAAAAATTCTGAGACATCGAGTCGAAAGCACTCGTCCAGAGTTCTGGTTCTATTTCACACACAGAAATGTATTTTTAATCCACCCTGACACGGAAATTTAAAAGTTATTTAGGGTGGAATTTTTAACCGCAATTTATTTTTTAAATAATTTTTTTTTAATATTTGTTAATATTAAAAAAGTATTTTCGAAAATATTGTAGACCTGTTAAAATTAATGTCGTTAATCAACTTATCATTTTAAATTTGTTTTCTTAACAAGTCAATTAAAAGATGTTAAAATGTGTAAGGGTTACAAATAAATACCTTGTATTTATTGGTAATTCTTTAAAGCCAAATATAACAGAGATGAAAAACATTTTAAAGAAAAGAATGTGGAAGTCTAGGCATGTACAAGTTTTATGACCAATCTTTGGCTAGTTTAAATGGCCATTCAGTCTTTGTCTCCAAAAATTTGAACAAACACAAAATATTGTTAACTCTTTATATGCTTTTTATGCTTCAATTATATTGCTTTTCTCGCAAACTTCTCGATAGCAAAATACTTTTCCCCAGCTTTTACATCGCAGTATACTTCAGAAACAAAAACGAAAATCTTGAACTGGAAATTAGCGACAGTAAAACCTGCAGATATTACATCAAAAGGAAAACTCTCGCAGTGAAAACAAAACATTGTCCGGAAGTGCTGACGATCGCTTGAGGAAGGAAGCAAAATAAAAAAGTAATACGAGAGGATAGTACGGGCGTACAGAAACAATTTGTCACTTTGCAGGATGCTCTTCTTGTAAATAATAGTCTAAGAAGTAAATACTGGGAGAAGCCCGATTTCTTATGTTGCGTTTTCAGCAAAAAAATGCCGTTTTTTTCCAGCGGATAAAGCTCATAACTTATTCAGTAATACAAGTCTGTACAACAATGGTATACAGTCCTATGTCTTTTTATGTTTCTATTTTTTTTTATAAAGTGAAATACGAGTATTTCAATGTGAATTCATTTTTCAACCACCTATTATTTATTTAATTATCCACTGATTTCAAAGCGACATTTGCTCTTTCATCCAAGTATAATCGAAAATAGAATGCAAATCCCGTTTTGTAATTATGCACAACCTTAAGTTTTAAAGCAAAATTTAATATAAATGTTTAATTCTCAACTATTCTTCGATAAAGGACAACTTGTGGCACCGAAGGTAAATAAATAAATAAAAATAATGCCGGTATCGTGGTGTAATGGTCAGCGCATTCGCCTACCATGCAAGAGAATTTCCGACATGGTTGACATGAAAAAATTACTTAAAAAGGTGTTTTTACAATATAATATTTCACAGTACCTGAACTGGTACCTGAAGCGTACGACTCCTCATATTACCTTTATGTAACAAAAACGATCAATTTACGCTGCGATTGGTGTACCAATGCTGTTCCCTATGCACCATTAGCTACGGTAAGGAAATGACGATGTTAATAAATATAAGGTTTCTATTTTAATTTTAGTTTAGCATATTATATATAATTACAAAGTGATTTTTTTAAATATTTTTATTTGATTTAATAGCATAATTATACATTTTTACAATTTAAAAAAAATTTCACTTGTTATATTTTTACTAAAACTAAAATCCCACCAAGCCACTTTTTGTAGCTTGTTGGTGAAGATTATATTTATACTGACTTAATAATATTATTTACATTTATAAAAACAATGAATAACATATAAAAATTAACAGCCATTGCTTAAACTATTAATTTTATTAGAAATATTAAAGTTCTTGTTATTTGACTCGTAAATTATATTTATCGTAATAGTCAGTGCGTTTGCCGTCCATATTTACATTTGTCATGGGTACGATTTGCGAATTTTCGACATAAAATATTCACTTTAAAAAATGTGTTTTTTACAACAATATTTAGGGTTCCTGATCTCGCACCTAAAGCGTTAAAATTGTCATTTTATCGTCATGTTACTAAAAATGATCGGGATACGCTGCGGTTAGTGTACCAATTTAGTGCATTTTGCACTATTAAGTGCGAATAAAGGAAATAAAAAAATGTTTTTAAAAACAGCGTAAAACTATTTTGAGATGTCAATACAATATAAAATGTCAACCTTTACCAGTGCCAGTATTATAATGGGAAATAAAGTCAAATCAAATATTCTGTATTAAAAATTGAATAGTTTAATACGATTCGTTTTTAAGACATGTTCAATTACAGGTTTCTGGTTATAACACTTCCCATTTCCATACTTGAACTTCCCATCGTAATCAGTATCCTGCGCCGCCATTATAAACGTCATCTTTATTGGAACATATCGAGATGGTATAAACTAAAATCGATTTTTATGTACAAAAATGCGTACAACTGTATAAAAATTCAAAATGTCTTCATCGGTAACATATAATTAAAAATGTTTTGAAAAAAAATTGCACACACATATTATTTTTCATACAGAAAACTTAATTTTATTTTTTTGATAAAATTAAAGACAAATTTTATCTTCTCATTAGAATACGGACCCTGGAATCAAACCCATGACTACATGGTAGGCAAACAATTAGACTTTAAGGCGAATATAAGTATGTTAAATACATGACGAAGTTGTATTATTTTAAAAAATAACATAGGACTATATGTCTTTAATGTATACAATACTAAACTATGGTTTTACTTAAGCACCCAAGTAAATTTTAATGCAGCTTACTGTTATTATTGCAGTACTTAGTTAGTATTTCTGAATCTCAGTGGGTGTACAAAATAAAATAAACACATAATGATTCTGTATTTCTTATTTTTGGTCGCAAACACAGACACAGGTAGCAGAGTTTTATATTTTTTCGTTAAATTTTCTTAAATTTATTTCAATTTAATTTTAGCATGTTTTACATTACTTTTGTCCGTTTTTTCTTCCAAATTTGAAAACGGGCATTATATTGAAAGTAAAACGAAATGGTAAAGGTTATATTTGCATAGTTTGAAAGAAAATTTTTATTTCTACAAGAAAGTGTGTTTTTTTTAAAGTTATGTGTATTATTTTATTTGATTACAAACTTTTAAAATGGAATGTCAAGTTGAAGAAAGTGAGTATTTTCAAAAACTCCGCGTCTTTGATCGCGTTTTATAAGTTTTCATTAAAAAAATAAGCCATAGGCAAAATATATTTTTAATCCTACGCTTGAACGTTAAGTAATCATACACTAAGGAAATGTGATTTATGGTTTTACTTCTGATGACGTGGAAAAACTGCTTTTAGTGGACTGGATTAATGAAGTATGGAAAAAATAATTATACAGTTTTTCAAGCTCAGTTTTAAATCATTACACGCTCATATTACGCCAGGGTTAACAATGTATTTACATTTTTAACACCGTTAAAAAGATTTTTTTTTCAAAGGATCTCGTCTCGATGGAAAAATACCAGATTTATCTTCGAAATCTTATTTTTTGAACGAAAACGTGTATATTTGTGTAAAATTTAAATTCATACCAAACAGGTTTAAAAAAATACTTATGAATAGTCAATTCTCCTTATGGAAATTTGATTGTACTGTATACTCGTAGACAATAAAAAATAACTATTAACTTCAGATTGTAATACTGGAGGCCTTTGACTTAATTATTTTACGTTAAAATTCATATAATTCATTATTATAGTTTAACAATTTCAATTATGGTTATGTTAGGTTAGGCATGGTATTATCCCTTACCAACAATATTTCAATTAAGAATTCATAATAAGAAAAACAAAATAAAAACCAAATAAACAATATTTATTTTAGTCCTCTCCTGTCTAGCTTCGAAAATATTAATATCAAATTATCACCCTTGCCCTTGTAGGGAAAAAAAAACTTGATTTGTTGGGTCCACGTGTTGTATTTAGTTGACATGATAAAAATAAAATAGGAAATAATTCATTTGTTACGTAAACCTTGACGATAAAGCTTGTTTGCTTTGAAACAGGTCGGTGAAAAAAAAAAAAAAAAAATAGTGGTTAAAAACAAAGTTGTTTTATTTATTTTACTAAAAAAATACTTTTATTTATTTTAAAAATAAAACGAGAGTAATTAATAGATACTATACAACGTGTAAAATGATCAGGTTGGCCAGCCAATGGCGGATAATAAGCCCGGTAAATATCTGAACTTCCAAAATCTCTTTTCAAAAGTCCTTTTTATCTCTTGTAATAATACATATGAAATAAATTATAAATGTACTGAACTGAACATAATGGCGGATGCATCAGTTATTTACCAATTGGAATGGAAGTAATATCCCAAACATAAACTTTGTCAAACTAACAGTTATAATCAGTCCGAGGTAGACGCACCCTCAGTTCATTTATCACTTACGAGTGCCTTTCCAATATCCCATAATCCAATAAGTTTGGAATCTATCCTGTTAGACGAGTATCAATCCGACTAACTTTTTAATGGCGAACTGAAGTTGTTTGAGTGTGAATATTTTTCCTAATTATCCACGCCTCGTGGAATGCATTAATAAGGACATCGAGAACTTTTTAATTTTTCTTAGTAAATACGAAGCATTCATCAATTTATTAAACTTAAAACGTATGAATGTGATAAAGCATAATTTCCTTAAATCTACATTTTTACACACAAACAAACAAACCATCACGCCGTTTCCCGTCAGGGTAGGCAGAGAGGATAGAACGCCACATCACTCTAACTTAGCATACAGATCTCGCTTCCTCTACATTCCTACATCTTCTCATGCACGCGCGCCGATTATTCCTACTTTTGACATGTCCATCTTCAAGTATTTGTTGGATTTGGTCATGCCATATTTTCCTCGGCCTTCCTATATTTCTGCATCCATCAACAATCGCATTGTAAATATTCTTAGCCGTTCTTTTGCTGTCCATTTGCTCTACATGCCAAAACTAGCGCAGAGCTCCTGTCTTGATTTTGTCGATAGTGCTTATCACGGCCTTACAAAATGTACGGACCTCTACATTTGTGCATCAATCGTACATAGTTTTACCACACATTCGCCTGAGAGATTGCATTTCGACAGCATTCAGCCTACTTTTATTCCTGTTTTTTCAAGTCTATAATTCGCTCCCATACATCATAGTCGAAACCAGGACTCCATAGTGAACTGCTAATTTTGTCTCTTGCGACAAACATTTTTTCGCCAAAGTTGATTTAAGTGCAACGTTCAGTCTGTTCCCGGCACTCACATTCCTTTCAATATTTTTCTCAGTCATTCCATCCCTTGTAAACATATTTCCCAGATACACAAATTCGTCTACCTGTTTTAATATAACCCATTTACAGTGATTTCACATTTAGTCATACTTTCATTTCTTTCCAAAACCATCACATTCTATTTTTCGACATTCATCAGCAAATCGCTTCCCTACTCAATTTTGAGTATTTCAATTAGCCAAACTAAAGGCCACTTTATGCGCTTAATTTCACGCTTCGGGTACCATTCCAGGAACTATGAAATATTCTAGTGTAAAAACACATTTCAAATAAATATTTCATGTCAACCATGTCGGGAATCGAACCCGAGACCTCTTGCATGCTAGGCAAACGCGCTGACCACTACACCACGAGGCCACATATACAGAAAATTCAGCATTTTATTTTTAAGTTTCAATGCGTATTTGAAAAAAGCAAAATAGCATAGATAACATAGCGATATGCGTTTAATTAAATTCTGTTCCTCGGTCATCATAAGGTTAATATTAAGGTTTCAAGCAATTCTAATCAGAATTATGTGACTCGGTAGCAAAAAACAGGATATTAATTATTTGGAGTGTATATTAAATAACTGTTTTTTTTAAAATTTAAATGAATTATCGTATTTCATTTTCATATTGTCTATCCTTTATATTAATTTGTCTTTGATTAAATTTTTTATGTGACTATGTAAAACATATATATTTGTCGGCCTCGTGGTGTAGTGGTCAGCGCGTTTGCCTGCCGAGCAAGAGGTCTCGGGTTAGATTCCCGACGTGGTTGATGTGACATATTTATTTTAAAATGTGTTTTTACACTAAAATATTTCATAGTTCCTGGAATGGTACCCGAAGCATAAGACTGGCCATCTTACTTTCATGTTACAAAAATGATCAAGATAGACTGCGATTCGTGTACCAATGCAGTGCACTGTGCATTATTAGGTGCCGAAATGGAATAAAAATGATATATTGCATATTTTGTTATAATTTCAGGTTTGATGTGGTTTTTATCCGTAAGTTTCTTAAAATTAAAAAAGTGAATGTAAAAACATAAATTCGATTCTGGAGATTTCAATGGATATTGAAAATGAAATATAAAAATAAATAATATTGAAAAAAATACAAAAGGCAATCATGAAGTTTGGCATATATTAATTTAATTTTGTATATTTTATGTATGCAAGTATGTGTATGCGCAAGGGTAAGAATGTGTGTATGTGTATATGTATGTAAATTATGTAGATCAATATATATATTCAAGTAAGTTTTTTTTGTCTGTTCTTTCCTTAGAGTATATACATAGTATGTTCTTTCTATTTAGTCTGTATTTTGCTCTGTTTCAATTCACTGCAACCTATGGAATAGTTGGCTGGGGGGGGTTTGTGCGGTATCCATTTTAAAGCCTCTCATAATTTCCCAGAAATTATTATCGAGAATAATATTCCGGCACCCTCTAACGTACCCGTCAGAACAGTTGTTCCAATACATGAATGTGCTGGATATGAGACAACTGTACCTAAAAGAAGAAGACTTACACACTTCTGGTCAAACAATAAGAAGAGGTCTCAGCAAAATGTCCATACGAGGTTTTCCCAGAGCATGAATTATGTCATACCCGAAACCCGTACGACTTTTGCTCAAAGACATCTCACATTTATCGCACCGAGAGTGTGCAATATTTTGGAAGAGCGTATTAAGCTCTTAAGAATAAAAACTTTTTTTAAGAAAGTAGTTAAGGACTGGATTTTCCTTAGTGGGAGGGATTTGAGTGGGAAACTGTTTGATGATTTTCTGAATGTTTGAGTTTAGTGTTTACCAAATTAATGTGCCATATATATATGTATTTATTTAAAAAATATTTTTTAGGTTTCTGATTATATATTTGTGGTGACATACTCGTGTGTCTGTGTCAACTAATTGCCAGTCCCATGGAGTTGGGACTTATGTCTCAAATAATGTACAATAAACTTATGTATGTAAATATATAAATTAAATAAATCAATATTAACTTGTAAATTATTGTTATGTATTAAAACGTAATTGCCTAGCATGAAACGGGGTTTGTGCGCTTGTTAGCTGGGAAAAGTGTACAATAAAATGTAAGCAACATGATAAAATGTACAAATAAATATAAAAATAATACAAAGATATCGTCTTTAAAATGGAAGAGAAATAAATTATTCGAATTTGTAAAGATGTAGGAATTATGGGTGAAAATTTTAGAGTGGAAACGAATAGCCTCGATTGGTGAGCTGGACGAAGCCGTGATCTAAGAAGCATTGAGATTTTTCACGGAAGTGAAGAGGAGCGTTATAAATATAGAGTAACTATAGGAGTTATAGGGAGTGATATTCTCTCCGCTGTCTTACTTTGAACCACTTCAGTAGCCTATGATAAACGTACGATAGGTCATATTTCCTAAAACCAAATACTAATACAGACATATTACAAGAGAGATAAAGAACATTTGAGAGAAAGTAATATAGAAGTCTAGGCATCTACGGGGCTCATGACCTGTTACTGGCTGGTTTAAGTGGCCACTTTACACACTGTGTAACATTTACCATTCTGCCCATATTTGAACATCTATATTCCGTCAATTCCTTCATCTGTTGATGTTTGTGAAATTAAAGAGCTGAAACTTTTATTTATGCGGGTGAGATTAATCTGGTTAAATTATTTTACCTACATACTAGGCAACGCCTGAAAATTTCTTATCAATTTCTGTACTTTTTCATAGACCAGGTGGATTTATCAACAATATTTTGAGTTTGTCCAATTTTTCAAGACAAAGACAGGATATGCTCCCTAGGAAATACTAATTGTTGACTAATACAGACATTCTGAAGGCGTCGAAGCTTAGCGAGAAATTCTCAGCTTAAGTTATTGAGATATAATATATAGAGATGACACTCCAAACGAATCCGAGCTAAAAAGTCATTCCCAATGGAAAGGGAATGGCCAGAGGGAGGGAACAAGTATCGTCACGACATATCACGTCGAGTTTGACAAGCAAAACAAGTAGTACAGTAAAAAGCACGGGCTGTTTACGTCGGTCTACTGAAAGTTCTATTAAGTATGTCACTCCCTTTCGCATACACGTCACCTTTGTTTATCGTTTCACTATACGCCCGACTAACTAAGCAGGCAGAGACAGGAAAAAGCTTACAATTACGTTGTAAGTATAATTAATACTGGTAACATATTAACGAATTCTTTTTTAACATTAAAAGAGCTATTTTAAACTACTTACCGGTGAAAGGTTATACATTATTTTTCTATCTTTTCCAGATCGATTTGTACAGTATATATAGGCATTTTAGAAATCACGAGGAAAAAAGTAGCCGGTGAACACTCGCAACAGACTTACATCAAACATATGCCAATTGGCCGCAGGTAGAGAGACCATATTTACTCTAGTTATATCCCTCAATGGCTTCAGTCAGTTATTGCAACATCAGCGTTATCTTTAAGATAAGTCGTTTTACTGCTTGTGCATAGTGCAGAGTATATAAAATAGCCCTTAAAATAATACTTTTTACTACCCTTACATAAAATTGACATATTTATTTTGATACAACACATCAACAATATTTCGATTACGTGCAAATGTTTGGGACAAATAACGGATTCAACGCTCTGAAATTATTTAATTCGTTTAATCATTGTGTGTTTTTTACACTGTGTGAAGCATTTAAATAAGAATTTAATTATACGACATGATAAAACGAGCTGCAAAATTGATATTCACATCACAAAGCCTATTAAGATTGTTGCCTATCTCATAATACTACCACTAATAACATCTTTTAGGCGGCGTTAACCTAAAATAACTTAAAAAATGCTAAAACGATATTTTTAAATTTGCTATTTATTTTATTAAAATAAGTTTAATTAAGCTTGTTTAATTCGGCTCTGAGGTATAAACTATTTACGAGTTTTTGTACTTTATATCGTTTTATTTATTTGACGATTTCTTAATCTAAGTACCTACACCATAAAACTATATAATAGTATTATAAATTCACTAATTATCTATATTATTGAATCACTATTACTAACTTTAAATTTTAACGGATGATTTGAAAGGATGAAATATTTAGGATAAATTTAAACAATCGCCAGTTTGCAATATGTATATATAAAACCAATGATATATACAAGACGTATGGATTATATAATGCTGATTATATTTCTACGTGTTAACTACATCTATTTTTAAGACTAATGGAAAATGGCTAATTAAATTATCCATCGTTTATACATATTTATCTACGCATAACTACCCTTACTAATACATTTTTTACAATACGTGCTATTTTAGATTATGACATTAAAAGACCTTATGTTATGTTTTGATAAACGACAGGAAAACAAGTCATTTCACCATTACTTCTTCATTTTTACCATCGTAAGTTAAATGGTACTGAAACGAACGTAATTCTATTTAATTTTATTTGAAGTTTAATTATTCATAACTTATAACTATTATCTTATGATAATAAATGCTTCATTATAAATATGTAATTTCTTTAACGTGAATGAAAAACCTTCAAAATAAATTACTTTTATTAAGCATCTTTATTTACGCATCAATGTAGTTCTATCGGCATGTTAATTACGCATTAGAGAGATTGAAATTGGCTCTAAAAAACCGATAAAAATAGCTTCAAAAATACACAAAAAATATAATTTTTAAGCAAAGAAACAAATGCGATTTAAAAAAAAAATTAAACACTATATTAATAAAATATTTTTATCACTCCTGTATTACATCCTTGATAATTTACTTTACACGTATTGTTGTCATTATTATTTCTATTATTACAAATCTAATAATGTTTATTTAACATGACTCGCTTTCATTTATTATCAACTTACTCTCTAAGCACAAGTATTATTATCAAATATTCTAGAAACTTTTTGTAGTTTATCTTCGTTGTCCTGTTAAAGACAAAATAACATTTCAAGAGGGGTGTTAAGGACTGGAATTTTCTTAGCGAAATGAATATGAGGTGGAAACTCCTTGATGATTTTCTAAATATATGATCCCCTTTTTCTCTTTTTTTTATTATAAAATGAAAAATGAAATGTTAGTGTTTGCTGCTTATCATATTAATGTGCCGTATATATATTTTCTAAAAAAATACTATTATATTTCGGATTTTATATAATACTAGCGGATCCGAGAGACGTTGTCCTGTCCGAACGTTGGCTTGCCTACTATTATCTTGGAAAAATCCTTTTCATCTAGGTACTTGTTTCTGATTAAATTTTAAAACTAAAAATTGTTAATATTAAAAAAATATTGAATTTAAGTATGTACATGTTTATAGTTGAATTCCAAAACATAAAATATTATATTTTTTAAATTTGGAATTCTTTTTGCAAACGTCAAACTCCGGTCGTCTCACCAACAGAGGGGTGTACGTATGAAGGAACACGATTTTTAAAAATGTTTTGAATTCAATATTATTTTTGTATTACCAAAAATCCAATAAAAATAAATAAATGAGTATTAATTATAAGGAATTTAGGGAAAAAATCTGATTGAGATCCACAAAAAACAAATGCTGTTTAAAAAAATTAAGAAAAAAACTTTTTTTAAACACAAAAAACAACATCTTGAAATTTTTTTGCAAATGCATTCTCCTCGAATGCAACCCCGTAGATCGATGAATAAAACATTTATGCTGATAACTTTTTTTGCATATTCGATTGAAGATTTTAACGCACAGCGCAAAAATCTGTTTTTCTCTGAAAACCGCACGTAAATCAGTTAAGCCGTTTAGAAAGAGTACGGTGACATCACACATACAGAGGAATTACATAATATACATATATAAATATAAAGATTGGTGGTTATATACATGTCTGTGTTTATTAATTATTCGTCCCGACACAACATAGAACTTTGGTCCCTTGAAGTTAGGACCTGTCTCAAAAAATGTATAACAAGCTGTAAGTAAATACTCGTAAATCGTAGTTATTAGCACACAATAAACCGTTTTTAACCCTAATATCCTACCCATTTAAAAACAAACATTTAAGTAGTAGTTGATAATAATAAAACAATAAAAATACATTTCTAGATATAAGTATACAATTATCTTGCTTCTCTAGATGTATAATAAATTGGAACATTTTAACTTAATTTAGCGTTTAATAAACTATAATGTATTTATGTATTTAATCTAACGAGTTACTTATTTCTATGCCAGCAAAGCTCGTTTAAGCAAAAACAATCAAGGCAATTCATTTTACTTAAGTATACTACACTCTGTTCTTAAGACGAAATATTAAATATTGCAGAAAAGCAAAAAATGTGAGTCATAAATATATGTAACGTATTGTGTTTGTTCAAGTTGTAATAAACATTTATTACATCTTGTTAAATAAACCTATTTTAAATTTGTATAATAAATCATTTTACACAACATGACACTGCACAAGAGTGTTTAATATACGAAAACAAGAGTTAGTATCTTTTTTGGAGAGTTACAGAGAGATAACATTTACTAGATGTGTAAAAGTAGGTATGTATCGAATTTTGAAAAAACATGTACCTTTTATGAAATTTAGTAATAATTTTTTTTTTTAAATTAAAATTAAAAAAACATTGTTTTCTCAAACTAATTGTTTTTTATCGACTATTAACATAAAAGATTTTTAATAAAAAATAAATAACAACACTAAAAATCTTTTAGAGAAGGAAAAACAACTCATAATATGTGATGGACTCTGTGTTGTAATGACTAAGAATATTGACTCATACGCGGAAGGTTCCGGAGTCGATTTCCGGTGAGTACACAAAAAAGAAAGTTTATATTTTTCAAGCTTATCGTTCCCACTCTTTTCTGTTTAACAAAGATTTTACCAACAACATTCAAAGATGTAATTCAATGGAAAGATGGCCAAGTACGAGTATATGTCCCTTTTTATCAATTTTAAAGGAGACCAATTTTATAGATGATTGGCTCTAAAATCTCAATATTTTAATTTGCAAGCCTAATTTTACATTCAGTTCAGCGTTGAACCTTTGTTGCTCCAGTATTATTTTTGATCATAGCGTATTTTACACAAAATGTTGGAAAAATTACCCTGATATACCATATTTTGCCGTCTAAAATAAAGACGTCCAAACAAAATATGTTAAACATACCATAAATTTAACAATATTTTGAGTTTGTCAAAATTTTTGTAGACAAGGACTGGATTCAACTCCCTGGGGAGCTGTTTATATTCACATATTACAATGGTGATGGTGATGAATGGTGAATGTTACAGTGTGTAAAGTGGCCACTTAAACCAGCCATTGACAGGTCATAAACCCTGTAGATACCTAGACTTCTATATTACCTTCTCTTAAATGTTCTTCATCTCTGTTGTAATATGTTAATACCATAAATTATCAACTATTACTCCATTTTTAGAAATTGTATGTAGTGTCTGTTGAAAGATGGCTAAATATTATATGTCGGCTTAATTTGCCAACTTTGGAAATAGAAAAATAGACATATCATAAAGTGACGCGGCTATTTTTTTTTAACCCTATTAAACGAAGACACACCTTATTTTTCCAGATTGCGATCTCATCAAGATGAATCCGATGATACACTTAATTAAATATGCTTTAAAAGGTGACATGTCATACTTAATACTGAGCCATATTTCCACTGAATTTATTTCATGAAAAAAATCCAAAAACAAGATAAAAAGTGGATTGCAAGTCTATTAGTTAGTAAAAATAATGAATCACCTGTCGCAATACAGGCTTAGCTTCAGAAACAAGAAATAAAACATCACCGATTGTTTCCTGTCAGCATCTTATTAAAAGTAATAGTATTTAACAAATTGAATTATATAATACTAATTTGTTTTTTGATGAATTAAGTATTTGGATTTTTATAAACTGTTATTTTTATATTTCAGTTGTGCGCCGAGGCCATTTTCTCTTAGTTGTATAACCGAGTAAGAAACTGAGAAACAAGTTGGAATAGAGCGGGGTTCGAGCCCCGGACATCCTGATCCTGAGTACGCGACACTATTCACGTGACCACAAACCGATTCTTAATTATTTTTCTTTATTAGGCTAAGCCATGCCTCGAAAGATGAAAATAGTAATTCAAACCCTACGTTTCTTCACATTTATTTTATTGTAGTCACACGCAATGAGCCCGAAGTCCAGTAAATAATGTAAAGTAATCAAAGTAAGGACTGAAGAAGGTGAAGGAAAATCACATTTTAATTTTCATGATATCACCAAGAATTGAGTGTCTTAGCTATTAATTATACTATGGGTTATCTTAAGAGAGCATAACATTTTTTTTAGAATTTGAAGCGTTTTGCACTTGCGAAATTTCAAGAAACAGACTCTTGTAAAATTTAAATATGGAGAGAGCAATAGCTAGCTAAAGTGGTGCTACACCGGTGTAGAAGTACTTTTAGAAATAGGTCCTTGGAGATGTCTTACACCAAGGTTTTAACCCGATTTACATTTAAAAAATATGCAGTCAGTTAAATTACTTATATTGCATTCAATGTTTTAAATCCATTCAATGCGTTTTATACCTTTCGTTAAATAAAATATGGTCAAAAATTTTACTGCTAAACTTTATTTCAATATTAATTTATTGTGATACTTTTTTTGTTGAGTGGATATGAATTATTTTGGTAATTATTGGTACAAATATTTGTTGAGAAATTGAACTGCAATGTTTCAATTAAAAAAAAAACCCGAACATAATACAAATACTGAGAAAAAAAACGTTGCCAGGAATGCAGGACTTGCAAACAAAAGACTGTCAAACATTATAAATCAAAGAACACCAGATATATCGCTTTCTTTTCCACGCCCTACACCTGCCAGCAAATACGTTCAGTCTAATCTTTGAGGTCTTTATTATCCATTGTTCTTGCGTTGTAAACTTGGGGAAAAATAAATTTCATGTATCACATCTTGTATATTTCATAATCACGACCTTTATAATTCTAAATAACTGTACTTAATTCATCTCAAAGTGAGATAATTTTTCAATGGATAATATTCCGACAAGTTTGCTGTATTTAGAGTATGTTAAGATAATTTTTAAAACAATTATTACGAATTGAACATTATTTTAATGTTTGACTTAACTTGATCAATAAAAATGTGTAATAATTTAAACTTGGTGCTTGAACTATGCTCATTTGTTCATTAAATATTGATAAGATGCTGGAAGAATCCATTGTATATTTTTAATCTAAAATTGAAGGAAGGTTTCTTTGGTTTTAAGTACTTTTCTGGAATTGTATGCTGTAATTCTTAAATCAATTAATGGTATAAATATTTACAAACCAATTTCTTAGATTAAGGATTCTAGTCTACTATTTTTACGTGCTCTTGCATTTTACTCGTTCTGACGCGGTTCTTTTAGCCTAACATAAGGAACTTAGAAAGCATAGGAAAGTTCTGGATAAACACAATTAATGCCAAATCGTAAACAACTGTTAGAAAATGGAAAACAAGTTGTGTTTCTGTGGGATTTAAACCTCGGACTACTGACCCGTGATCCACGACAGGGCTGTGTTCCCTAAATAAACAGTTGATTTTATTATATTTAAGAACTTTAAATGAATAGTTTTCACATGAATATATAGTAAGTTTAATTTCATCGTAATGCGTGTCCGCTTAAAATGCCTAAGCCAAATCAATATTTGATTGTTAATACACATAAGTTTACCAAACCTTCATCTTCAAATTGATAATTTATAGTTTAATACATGCATTTATTAAAAAAAATAAACGTAAGCTAAGAATAGACAATCTTTGGTTTTTCATTTACATTTTTATTGTTTTGTAGCTAAACATAATTTTAATTTAAAAAAATAGTTTTTAAATTTTTTTTTTAAAGAAGCTTTTGTAGCTCCAATATTTTTATTGTTTTTTCTTTAGTAAGCTAAATATTTACGAATCCTTATTCAATCACACTTATCAATTGTAAATCTATTTAGTTTTTGTACATTTTTACTAAGCGTCCTGCAAAAAAATACTAATTTTTAATTTTATTATAGTTTTTGTCTAATAATAAGAACTAAACAAGGGAAAAAATTTGCAATTTTAGAAGCATTTATACTAATTTAATATTTGTATCGTCTATGAACAATATTAAAATGTCATAAGCCACAAATACAAGATATTACAAGAAATCGAAAAACCAACCTTCATAAATAATGTCTGTTTTTAAAAAAAATAATAATACTCCATAATTTCAGTTTGTGAATTAATAATAGAATTAAACATAATATTTCATTTTAGATACACATTAAATAATAATGTGGTTTATAACACTCAGCTTCAATAAAATCTAAGACATATACAAACATACATAAGTTTATAGGAAAAATAATAATCAAATGAATTTTCAAACTCAATGTGAGACCACTATAAACCAAAAAAAGCCAAACAAAAATATTTTGTGTATGTGATAGCTTACGACATATTACGGTTGTACAGGTGATATTATATTTCTAAATAATTAATACGTAGACTAATTGCCGAAGCATATAAAAAGCTCGATTATATATACAGTTTTAATAAACTAATTTTGATAAATATTTAATATTTTTGAGTATAATATTGTTCTATAACTTGACTATTGTAGGGAATTGGTTGAGTATGATTTTCTCTACGCTTTTTGTACTTCCGGTTCATTTGTCTCCTGAAACTGCAATACATTCTTTCAGTTTAAACTTAAAATTCTTAATTTTTAGTTAACAATTCTTAATTCGTATATTATGTTTCAAAGAGCTATCGTTATCATAATTTTAAAGTATTTTTAATAGTATTTTATAAATCTGCGGTTCTAAGGGAATTATATAACACAAGGATTATTTTTTATTAATTTTATGTTTTTAATTGTGTTTAATGCCATTAAATTTAGGTGTAATTTCTTAAATGTATTTTTATGAAATTACACTATTTAATCAAATTTATTTATTTTCTAGTTTAAAATTAATACACAAATTTTCTTTAGTTGAATTATATACACTCATGATTTTTTGAACGCTACTACAAAATATTTTACAAAACATTTATGAAATACTTACAAAAAAAGAATTTCTGAGAGTCCTTTAAACTTCTAAGAGTTCTTAAAAAAGCATAAAATGCCATAACACTCAACAAACTATTGCGGTTCTATTTTTAATCATTATTAAGATAAAATAAAGGATTAATAATCATTTTCATCATTTATCATTAACAATCCCTTTTATATACCTTATGATACATAAGATAGTGGCACACAAATAACAAGGCGTCCTCCATGGTGTAGTGGTCAAGTCGCGTGACTTACACACAAAAGGTTCTGGGTTCGATTCCCGGTGAGAACACAAAAACAAGCCTGAGTGTTCTGTGATGCAACTCACCAATGTGATTGGGCCTTCCTGGTCTGTTGTGGTGCAAAAAAAAATATATCAACGCACTTGGTGGTTTGTACTGTTCTACTTAAATCGCAGCGTATCTAGATCTTTTTTTAAAAATCAATTTATTAGCCTTACGTCACAGGTGCCAGTAAAAAGACAATAAAAGATTGCAGTGAAAGCGTCTTACCATTGATTAAAATATGCTGCATCTGGTGTTCAAATATAGTACCCTATGCACTGTCTGGTACAAACAGGGGTGTAATGATTATTACAGATTTGTGAATTATTTAAAACGAAATTAATTTTAATTAATTTTAATTTTCGCATATTTTATAGAAGTGTCGTCATCAAATGTTTGAATCGTAATAAGAAAATATCACATTTTTATATTTTATATGAAATAAGTAAAAAGAATTTATGAAATACTGTCTTGTAATAAATATAATTTTTGCTACTTATTTTTTTTATTTATTTATATCTACAGTCAAGTACAATAATATGATTATAATATAATAGGTACTTAAAACTAGACTCAAAATGATCTAAAACTTATAATTATCAATATACGTAATGTGACAAAAATAAATTTATGTTACACAAGAATAGAATTTGGAAAACCATTAATAAAATGTTTGTACATATTTACCATTGTAAATTTAAAATAAAATGAAAAAAAAAAGTATTTACTCATCATTACCACCCACGGTGATAATGCCTGCATGCTGTCGCTGATCCCCTTTGAATTTATTATTATTCAAGATGAATATTGTTTATAGCATAAAAAGTATTTTTGAATTTGTAATTTTGTATTCCCGCAAAAACGGTCATTTCAGTGGCCACGCCCCTAATACTTTACGATTAAAATTTATATTCAACGTTGTTTCTAACCATTCAAATTTTTAAAGAACATCGTCACGAATCTTGACGTCATAACCTGTCAACGTCAAACATGTCGCGTTTTTCTAGTGACATGTTTTTTCACAATTTCTTTTTTTTAATTATGAAAACATTTTTCCACAATATGCATTCTGATTTTGAAAAAAAATTTAATTATACTTAATACCTTTCCCATATTTTTATCAATATTCGTAGTACGTGATATTTTCCTATTGTTTTTTATGATAAAAAGATATTTTGAATAAAAATTCATGCAGCACTGAACTATTTTATCACTAATATTATTGACAATTTAAGGTTATTTGGGGTGCAAATTAAAATGTAAAAAAACTGAAAATAATTCAACATTATTGTTCTAAAATTTCAGCATGTTTCATGAAAATGCATAGTGAAAACTCTTTTTAAATTCATTTTCAATACACGTACCTAAAATTTTAATTACTCCTAGAGTGTGCGGTTCGCCACCTAGATAGGTTTCAGTGTAAGCAAAAGGGACGCAGATATAAAACTGAGAGAGAAAAGGGGGGACGGATATACTGAACCTAAATTAGAATGACCATAACTCATTGTGAGAAATACGGGGCAAGTAAGAAAATTTCCCATTAAAAATATTTTTCAAGTTTAGGTCTGTTTTGCTGACACTCAGCGTTTATCGAGTAAGTTTACAATTTTTCTTTGAATTTCTATTATTTAATAATATTTAAATAAGTCAAATAAAAAAAAACATTAATAACATTAAGAAAACAAAATTCTCTTGCTGATGATTTCATAAAATTAACGATAAATTAAAAGTATCAATTTTTAATTAAATAATCGTAAAAAATATCGTTTAACCGAAATCCTTACAACTAATATTTTTTGTAGTTAAGCTTTGTAATTGATTTTCTCTGATTAATAATTAAGATTTAAACTAGCTTTTATAAACAAGTAATACGTATTTGTGTAAATAAAAAAAACGAATAACACCTATCAAGGCATATTTAATTTAAAAGAAACAAACAAGTAAAAAGTAATGAATAATTTTTTTTTTTGAATAAATTTTAGAAATCTGGACGCTGAATATTGTTTTATACAAATTTGATCAATTGAGGGTACTTCATCATCATCATCATTATCAGCCGTCTCTTGTCTAATGTTGAGCATAGCCCTTTAGTCTCCATATTTCCCTATCCTGAGCCAACCGCATCCAACCACTTTCTGCAACTCGTCTTATGTCATCAGACCACCATGTCTGAGGCCTGCCGACACTTCTTCTACCCGTTCTGGGTCGCTATTCCAGGACTTTTTTGGTCCATCTAGAGTCTGTGATTCTGGCTAAATGACCAGCCCAGCTCCATTTCTGGTTGGCAGCCCTATCGACCAAATGGATGATCTTTGTTCTCGCTCTAATCCATGTATTGGTTTTTCTGTCTCTCAAAGAAATACCCAGTATTCTCCTTTTCATGGCTCTCTGTGTCACTGATAATTTGTGTAATTGTTTTTTCGTGAACACAAAAGTTTCACAGCCATATTTCAGTACAGGGAGAACATTTACTACTTGCAAACCCGGCAAAATCCATCATTCTTTATTTTGAGAAATTGAAAAAAAAAATATACTGTACTTAACTTCAACTTTTTTAAACTTATTTTTTTTATTTTAATCAGTAAATATTGTATACGTAAGCAGTAATTACATAAGCATGATTATGTCAAGAAGCAGTAAAGAAATAATAAATTAAAATATATGCATTCCCAAATTTGCAATACTTAAGTAGAGGTTGCCATGTTTAAAACAAATCTGATAATTTAAATGCCAATTCTTACAAATTAAGCCGTATTTTTAACTGAAAATGTTAAAATTATTGTAAAAAATTGCATTCTGAATAAGTTTCAATTAATATCTCACTTTTTTAAATTTTCGATTTTGCCGGGTTTGCATTAGGTCCCCTTATTATGTCATTAATAAAACAAACTAACAATTATTTAATAAGAAACATGTTCCTACCATTAACAACTTTTAAATATTTATCAATGTTAAATTGGTTTGGTACTGTTTTATAATTTAAAAGTATAGTTTGTCAACTACCTGCAAAAAATTGGAAACTTTTTTGCTAAAAACCGCGTCAAGGTACCAAAATCATATGATTGTTTAAATCGCAAATATAATTTACATTATGTACTTCTCATTTTCCAAAACTATCCATTGTAATAACATTAATAATGATAATTTCGGTTTCTATAAAAATTATCAAAATTCAAACAGAAGGTTAAGAAATACGTGTTAAACGACTTATGAATTAAATATATGTATATTGTTATTATAAGAGCAACACAAGAATTAAGAATATATTTTTGAGAATATGTGCGCCCTATTCCAAGATTGGAATACGAAAAAAACGAAAGAAAAATTTTAAAAAATGGTTTAAATTAAGGTGATGAAGAATACAGCTCTGAATGTTCAATAAAACCAGAATCTTGGACGAGTATTTTTGGCTCGATTGGTAAAAAACCTGAAAAAGGAAATCGAGTGGAGAAAAGTCTGCCTCGTATTGTAGCGTTTGGCACGTTTGCCAACTATGATTTAAATCCCGAGTTCGATTCCCGGAAGGTTGCTATAAAATGTTCGTTTTTTGTACTTGAACTGACACCTGAAAAGTAAGACTGATTATTTTTCTGACAGATGATCGAAATATGGTGCGTTTCAATTAACAACGCAGTGCTCTATGCACCATTGGATACTGATAAGGTTTGATGATGATGGTGAAAATTAATAGGTTCATTCATATTTATAAAGATGCCTAAATCTTTACGTTCACATCATATGGAAATTAAAGTGTGAAAACGTAACTGTGTGACCCATTAGGCCTTTTCAGGCTTCAAAACCGGACATATGGTCAGCCGATCGAGGGAAGTTGTTAGTTGATAAATCTAGTTATTAAGGCCTTGTTGAAAGGGTCCCATAGTTGGCAACTTGGACCGTATTGACCGAATGCTCCGGGGGTTGAACTCTACCTAAAAGGCCGTTTAAATGCATCTTCCCGCAAGTTGGTAATTACGTCACAAAATTAGGAGAATTCTGATTTAGGGCCCTAATTTTATTTTATTGTTCGATGCAACCGGCCTACAACGGTAAGTTGCATAAAGGTCTAAACAATTTATGTGTTTTCGTAAAAACGGGAACAATTTTATTTTGATTTTAACTTTCTTCGTGCAATCCACTTCGTCTGTTTCGATAAAAACAATAATTATTTAATTAAAAATTGTTTTAACTCTCTTTTTTTGGTACCAGTCCTTTTTATCAGGAATTAATTTGTTACATAAAAAGGTAAAACCTCACCAATTTTTTGTTTGTAGACTGCCTTTAAAATGATTGGCAATATTAATTTCCTGCGTATTTTATAAGTTGAATTGTTAAAATTATGAGTTTTTAAAACAATTCCATGCATACTTATTTTAATTTGAATAAACTATCGTTTTCACATAAAAAATATATAAACCATTTGATGAAATATATTTTGGCTTTTCCTGCGCATATAAATTCAGTATTTTAAATTACCAATAATTGTCATGAACTTTAACTGAGTTTAATTTTATATGACTTATTTATCACCTTATATTTGAAAACAAAATTCAAATAACTGGTCGAAAAATCAATTATTTGCATTTTTATGCTTAACACAAATATTTTTTTTGGAGGACATTTTCAACGGGTTGTAAATAACTCACTATTAGGAAATTGGATGATGTTATTCCGTGACACTAGCTTATCACAGAACTACAATTTAGTTTCAAAGAGTAATAAAGCCACACAACTAAACATTAAACTCACTTCAAGTCCGCAGACAAATAAAACATAGCGATTATAATAAAAATAATATAATTTGATTATTTCTCAGCAAAGAAAATCAATCAAGCCAAAACGGATTTGTTGTAACTCCTGGGAGTACATAAAAAAATTGTACGATTTAATAAATAAAATCGTTGATTTGCACGAAAGAAATAGATTCTAATTATCAGCAACCTGAAGTCTAATATGAAAAACTAAATGATGGGTACACAGCTAAAACGAGCTCATTGTATCGATTTTCGAGATAATAATGCAATTTTTCCCCATTGAATAAGTTCAATAGAATGAAAGATTTAAAACCAACAAAATTGGGTTCTCTGTGTTATAAATTATTGGAAATATACATGTAGTCAAGGCAGGCAAAATGCGATTATTTTTGCAACTAGCTCGTTTTTTGTGCATTCAAGAAAGGAGTTTTTTTTTATACAGAGGAAGTTTTTGTAATTTTTTTTTGTGATTTTATTTAAATATATATACAAAATTAATTGAAAACCAATTTTATAAAATATATGAACCCAGTGTTTAACTAACGAGGTTTTTATGATTCTTTTTTCTCTCGTGCAAAATTAGTTATTTTTTAATGAAACTGTTTTTGCCGTACACCCTTAAATGTAAAAAATTCTTGTTAAATGAACTTATCAAAATATCAAAGCATCAATTGAATAAACGAAAACTGGAAAAGATTTACGTTAGTTCATAGAATTTCAATTCTTCCATTCCTAAAAAGCTTTTACAGTCGTAGAAAAGAATGAAAAATAAATGTCCAAGTGTTCTTAGAATTTAATGGTCTCGAATCAAAAGACTCCCTTTTTCTGAGAGCAAACGATTCAACCTTCTAAAAAGGTTCGACGTAATTCCTTTAATTGAAATATTCCCTGTCGATTTATTTTATTCACACGTCTGTAAAAGCTACGAATTAAGTTAAAAGTTAAGTGTTTATTTAACGAAACCTACTTATTTAAAAAATTCAGTAAAGCATAAAACAGTGTACTAATAAAAAAACTATTTTTAATGAGCTAATGATAAAAATCTATACAATGATATAAAACACGCTTTTAAATTCTACCACGTTTTCGGACTTAACTGGTTTTTAAAAAAACATAAGCATCATGTCTCGCAGACGTACATTAACATACATGAGTTTTGATCCAAAAGAGACACATAGTTTAGAGGCTTTCGAGATGTGGTCTTAAAGAAGAATTTTGGGAATTTCCTGGAGGGCCCGCATTACAAATGACGAGGTTCTTAGTAAAATCGAAGGGGGAAGACACCTGATTAAGCCCATCTCCGAAAGACTTGCTAGATATATTGAAAATATAGTGCGTCACGGGGGTCTTCTTTATCAGCTAATAGAGATGTCTGATGGGACGAACTACGTGAGGCGCCCTCGTCGAAAATACCTCGAAGATTTATGCGAGGATATGATCTGCAGGTCACAGGAAGACCTAAAAAGGGCCGCACAGGACAGATAGAAGTGGCAAAGAAGATTCGGAGCTTAACTGTAAACCAATCCACCTTAGAGCGTTGAAACCAGAGAGAAAAAAATATTTGTTTTGTGAGGCGTTGCGTTTTTTGAAAGCCATTATAAAACTCACACAAAATAAAAGCGTTTTTATATTATTATGTTACTAAAGTCCAAAGTTTTTATAAAAACGTGTTTTATATCAATCTGGTTTCCAAAGTCAATCTTATTTTACATTATGGAATTCTGCTACTCGTATCTTATCAAATCTTTTTAATTAAATAAGCTGCAAGATGTTTTTAAACAACTTTACGGTATAACTTTTTTACCATTTAATATTCCATGCTACAATGACTATAATGCCTATTTAAAATAGGAAGTGATGAGTGTGCTTTTTTTTTTAAAAAAAAAACTTGTCGTAAATTATGAACACAAACGCATCTAATTGAAATAGATACATGTGAACATACTTAACTATGATTACATATTAAACTAGTGATATCAATAAACAAAATTGATTTATTGTACTAAATTTATAACTACATTCTAATGAGCTATTTTGAAAAGCAAATATTAATTAGCTCAAACTAAGTTTAATCCAAGTACAAGACGTTACTCTTTTTTTTACGGAAAGAAACAAATGTACTTTCTATACAACGGAACAGATTATTTTTAGAGATTATGAACTTATAAACTTATTATAGTGATTACGTGACAATCCTATATGAGAATGATTATATCCCTCTATTATAAATACAAATACAAAATATCCTAAAAAAGACCTTTTATTTTAGTTCTTTAAATAACTTTGTTCGCAAAATAACTTTTAATAATAATGTCACTAAAATGAGTAACAATGATACGTGCCAGTTCATTATACTTAAAGACTAATCCAATATTTCATTTCGCAAAAATGTCGCATTTTACCTATTCTGATTTGGTCAAATGATAAAGAATAATCTCCCAAAATGTCTCCTTTATTTTTGCTAGAGACGCAAAACTTTTAGATGAAATCATTTTAAGAGATTAATCTTAGCAAGTAAACAACAAACATAAGACAATCGCATCATCAAAAACAAGATTCACTTATCGTTTTTATCAGTTTTCGCCGCTGGGAACACTAAGTCGGCCATCTTGGGGCCACCATACATGTCGCAGTGTTGAAGATGTCGCAATGTGAGGGAAATCGTTGCTCGGATTTCCAGGATCGCCATCGCAAAAACAGGGCATCAGCACAATGGCACCTGAGGAAGGAAAACAATCGTTAGTCATATGTCAAACAGTCCGTAAACAATAAACTTTACCAAACTTCACAGAACACAATGAAATTTAAAATTGCTTTGGGGCATTTATTCTAGCAAGCAATAAAACAAATTATTATTTTTTAAATATTTTTCTTTGCATTTTTTCGCACTACAATAGGTTGAGACCAAGAAAATTTTAGTGGTGAATTACCGCGCAGAACACTCTGGCTTGAGAAAAATACGATTTAATTTTTGTGTTGTCACCGGAAATCGAACCCGAAACCTTCCGTGCGTGAGTCAATTTTCTTAGCCATTACACCATAAAAGTCCCTTTAATCATCATAATTTACCTTTCCGCACCAAGTGGTGCATAGATCACTACATACTCACTAATAATATTGATGTTTTTTTGTAGATACGTATTGATACAGTTCCAAAATCAATGATTTTTATATAATTATTAGAAAAAAATTGTTAAGTTTTGCTTTATTTAATTTGACCATCCAGCGCCTTGAGGTAAATAGGGATCTTCAGAACAATCCTGAAGATTACAATAAAGTAATAAATTTTCTTTGCTAATGCATTTTCATTTTATTCAATTAGGTAGTTCTACATATATTTTTGGAGTGTTTTTACTATTCCAAATATTACATTCTTATATGGATAATTTTCAGTATGTCAACGTTGTAGATAACAAAATACGAATTTTCAAGTTTTTTCAATAAAATTGATTTCTCATTCCATTATTTACACTTTTAATTGTATGAAAATCATTGTTTTTTCTATAAATAACACCCGAGAGTGATTTTTACACGCTTTTGTGTAAAAAAAGAACTTGAACTATTGATTAAGTATGTAACTTTAAGGCATACAAAATATTTTATCTACATATATATAAATTTATTGTTTAGCTTTTCAAAATTGTTAAAAAAAAAAAACATATTAATAAAGAAATTAAAACATTTTCAAGGTTCAAAATATTTCTTAACTTAATTTGTAAATAACAATTAAATATTAATTTGTTTAAAATGCTTTATTTTACTCACAATTATACTTAAATGTATGTTTATTATTTGTAACTTATATGTAAAATACACTAAGTGCCATTTATTTTAATGAAATAAAATAAAACTTAATTTATCAAATTGGTTATTAGCAACATTTAATTTAAAAAAAACTCTTCTTACTCGATTGTAATTGCCAATCATACCACTTTTTCACGTCAAGTATGATTTATAAAACATAAACCCGCTAATTTACGATTAACATTATTCACAAGAAATTTAATTAAAATAATAAAAAAATAAATTTACGCAATTTTAAAAACTGTTTTTACTATATTTTGAAGTCTGTTGCCGAGTCAAATTGACTAAGTGTTTAAGACGTCTGCCAATATATAAAACATGTTTTTTTGGACATGACAGTAATTTACAAATTTACGTTTAATTTAGTTTTCACTTATTTAATATTATTTGTTTCTCATTTATTTCCTTCTTTTTTTTTGGAGCGTTGATATTTATGTTTTGTTTGCATTACAGTATTGATTTTTGGTTTCTACACATATTTAAAAAAAAAATGTTTTGAAAAAAAAAATAGCACTTACTACGTTTGTACTATCGTATCATGCTATTTTTATAATGCCCTTCGGGCGTATACGTAAAATAATTGAAAACAAATTAAATATCCGACCGCAAAACGCCTTATAAAATGATATAATCAATCGTATGTACATATTGTACGAGTACATGTTATACAATCACTATGACCTAATAATGTACGTTGGGGGCCCTCCATGTAATATTTATATTTAATTTACTTGCCATTCTTACAAATCCCAGGCGATTTGATTTATTACTACACGATCTATTGCAAATATTGTCATCCATGTGAATTAAAACACTTGCGCCCACCCCTTTTCTTACTATTTCTTACACCCTTCAATAGTGGAGCTTTAGGGGTCGTCTTGTGGTCATCCTCTGAATATTTATTTCCGCTGCATTTTATGAATGCATATTCATGATTCCCGAGACACGTTCTTGCATTTATCGAACTATTTTAATAATTTAAAGTCGCATGTAGACATTTTTTCCTTTTTTGAAATACGAACCCAAGTTTCACGTCGGATTTCACACAAACAAAATTACCTCCGCGATAAGTGATACTTCAGTAATGAACATACTTAGCTCCGCCGTGTAAAATATAGAGGGATTTTATAGAATAAGGGTCGTAAGTCTTCAGGTGACTATGAGGGTGAGGTTGAAATGCCTAACACAAATACTTTACAGTTGATGGAAAACTGAAGAAATTTTTTAGTAAAATATTTATTTTTCATTTACATTTAAAAATGAGAATGTAAGTATACGGAAAATCTTCGTTAAATGCAGGTAATACATAAACGTGCCTATTTGGAAGCTAGATTAAAAAAATGTTTGTTTAAAAAACATTGTATTGCTTTTTTAGTCACTTATCCGCATTTGCAGAATTGATGTATTGCAGTTTGTAAAGTGATTATTCCCCATCCACAATGAGGAAATTTAGCCCTACGGGTAATCTGATATAAAAAAATGTTTTCTTGCATGCGAAAAAAATTAGAGCATTAAATCGTAGGGCAAAGTTTCTTGAAAATGTACGAAAAGAATAATAAAAAATATTTTAATAAAAACGCAATACTTTGTTTGACGTCACTGGTTCATATAAACCAACCGATGAGGTGAGAGCTATGAAAGATATCTGGTTGGCTTACCGTAAACGAACTAATGGGAAGAACTAACAGAGAAAAACTTCTGACGTCACACGTGGAGTTATTTCAGAAATACAAAACTTTAAAAAATCATAGCGCTGATAATACGATATGTAAAAAAAAAATATTTTTAAGCTTAGTTTAATAGTCTATTTACAAAGTAAAAAAAATATAAAAAGACACCGAACTTCCTCATTCCACCTTCTTCTCTAACTCAAATAGTGTCCATGTGGTTATACTGAGATGATGAGAGATGATTCATCTCTCATCATCTCCTAATCAACTCACATTATAGATGTTTCTTCAGTTTATCTGTTTAAATCATATCTGAAGAAACACCTCTTTTCCGTTCCTCAATCTTCTTTTTCTCACTCTTTGATTAATTCATTTATATACACAAATCAGTATTTTTTTTTTTAGTCTATTTTAATTTCTCTCGCATACGTTTTGTAACTATAGTGATTTATCTCATACAAAATACACACCAACACACCCTCTTACACACGTATCTATACGCACGCACACATTTGAGAATGTACCATAGTTTAATATGTAAGATTATTCAACAATGTTTTGAGTATGTCTAAATGTTTGCAGATAGGCTAGATTTCGTCCCTCAAAACATTGTTGAATTGACTAACTGGTAAAAAAAGACGAATTGAAATTGTTTTCAGGTGTTTACTTCAGCAAAATCAACAGATGGAAGAATAAAGGAAATATTTATGTTTACATATAGGAATAATGGTGAATGTTACACAGTGTGTAAAGTAGCCTCTGAAAGATCAAAAGCCCTGTAAATTCATATTTCCTTCTCAAAATTGATTTCCTCTCTTTTGTTTAATATTTAGATGTATGATTACAGAGGAATATTTTTCAGAAGAATATTTTTCTTTAATGAAATAAACAAAGATAATAAAAAGTAGTCAGGAATACAATATATTTAAGAAAGAAGTGAAAAGTTACATCTATAATTCTTCTTTATGTAACATTGATTAAAAAGATCGTTTGTATTTTTTTTGTAATTAATATATGTTATCCTAAAAATATTATTAATTAAAATAAAATAAACTATTATAAGACGTCACTCCCTATTATGTACATAAAAATTGTTTATTTTTTTACGTAATGGGAAACGTTAATGTAAATATATGTATTTGATTAATGTAAAAAATAGTATTCAGTTGTAATATTGAATTTTTATTTGTTATTAATAAAAAAAATATTACTTTGCTCGTCTGTCATTCAATTTTATATTTATTACACTTATTTGTTAATAAATTTGTATAAACCACTTAATTTTTTTATTTTTTTAAACTAAGTTAGTTAAATTCCTGACGATGAGGACGTAACCTCGAAACCGGTCGAAGTGTAACTAAAAAAATAATAATAAAAAAAATAAAAAAAAATAAAAATAAAAAAAAATTAAAAAAATTAAGTGGTTTATACAAATTTATTAACAAATAAGTGTAAAATGTCATACCACAAAGTGAAAAAGGTTTTTGATAACAATAATATTATATTTATTATTTAACTTTATCATTGTTGAAAGTATATTTATATAAAGATAAATAGCACCTTTATTTTATTAGTTAATGAAAAAAGTGCAATTTGGTAACAAGCCTATGTACAAATATGTAAGATGAAAAGTTCAATAAATAAAATACAATAAACATGCCGATTTTCGCCAAATCTCCTGCGGAATCCTGCTTATTAAACTAGCTACGTACACAAGTGTCTGTGTTTTATGTATAATAATAACACAAGTTAGAAAATTCATTTGGAACAGAGAAAACACCTGTGTTCATAACTCAAGCGTTAGTTTCACACCTCACACTGGACTCACAATGTTACTTCTGAGATAAGAAATTGCTGCAGGACTTTACGTAAACGAACCATATAAACATTTAAGTTTGTAAGTGAAAATTCTTGATGGAAGTTCATTGTAATTTATTATATAAATAAAACACGAGTGATACTTTAATCCACAAATTTGGAATATCTAGTGACCGGTTTCATTGCTTTCGCGACATCTTCGAGACTGGTATCTTTATCAAAAAGTTAAATGTATTTATACAGAACAGAGGTAAGGATAGATAATTCAAAGTTATATGTAAGTAAATTAAATAAAGTTATTTTTATCTTAAGGATCATTATCAACAAATTTTCTTTGGGTCAACTAATGAATTGATATAATGCTATTTTAATGAGTTTAAGTATTTTATTTTATTTTTGGTGTCCCATCCTTCGTGAATGTGGTTTTGTAAATAATGATTTGTGAAAAACAAAGGGTAAAATGTCATTAGTAAAATTATATTACAATGGGTAAAGTAATGAAGAATGCACATGTGTTATCGGTTCATTAAGTAATTCTACGTCGGGTTTATTTTTTAATCTATTAATTTCTACAATTTCTCATTTGTCAAGTTTATGGCCTTTAGGTGCAATATGAATTATTTTTACATTATTTATTAATTCGAAGGAATGTTTATTTTCTATTAAATGATTAGCCTAATTCGAATAATCTTTATAATAAAGATACCAGTCTCGAAGATGTTGCAAAAGCGATGAAACCGGTCACTGGATATTCCAAATTTGTGGACTAAAGTATCACCCGTGTTTTATTTATATAATGAACCATATAAACATAATTTTTACAGACTTCTACTACTACCACGACACGACTTGTTTCCTTTAGATCTGGAGATTCAGCGACGATCTGCAAATTTCCACCTAAAAAGAAGTCGTTCTTCTGTTATTGGTGGCGTGCGCCTACTCGCAACTGAAGGAATGTCTTAATCGAATATAAAAAAAATGACTTTAAATGCTCTTCTTAATGCTTGGCAATCGCGATGGGAATCTTACCCTTCAGGGAGGGTTACCTTTCTTTTTTTTCCTTCAATCCGTCAGCGCTTAGAATCTTCTTGGGTTATTCCGATCACTGAACTACTCAGTTTTTATCAGTTCATGGTAAATTTAATCAAAAATTATTTGTTTTTAATATTGTTGACTCCAATTCGTGCTGCTGCGGATATCCTAACCAATCTTCTGAACACATCCTGTGGTCTTGTCCCTTTCCTCTTCTCTATAATTACCAAATGGAGTTCTCGCTACTATCCGTGGCCCTGTTATAGGTCCTATCGGATATACAGATCTGGTGGCTTCTAAAAATAATTTCAAGGCTTTTAAAAAATTTTGTAATCATTTCGGCGAATTGATCAAGTCCAATCAATTTAATTCCAGTCAGTGAAGAATTCACTTCCCTCTCTTCTCAATCTAATGAAGTACATATTATGTACTTCTGGATTACTTTCTTTCAGCGCAAAGATGCTAAGGCTACCAGATTTCAGAGAGCTCCTTCGAGCAGCTTTTCTCGTTTGACAACGAGCAAATTTTCCGTGTATGTGGGCACCGCCAAGGAGATTTATGTCCTCAGATGCGGTGTGCGGTATGTGGTGGGCAAGCTACTACCACGACACAATTTCCCCGTAGGAGTAGGCAGTGAGGATAGAAGGATACTTGCGTCCATCCTGACATACGTACATTCTAGCTTCTTCCATATTCAACTCATAATACTAATATTTTTCACAACCGTGCTACGAACCATTCCGGATATGAGCATTTCGTTAATAATAATTCGCTCAAAAACATAAGTGCAGTTTTTCATGTGGCACGTGAGTTTCACTATTTAATGTGTCGTGAAGGGTTCGCGTGAGCTTCAACCACGCAAGACAGAATTACAGAACAACCCTTCTATAGAATCGTCCCTTTGAAATGTCACGAAAGGTAATTTTCAATGCAATCGATACTTGAGTCTGCATGACTGATGTATTAACATCATTTTAAAAAACGTTTACATTCTAAAAGAAATGTTGAATTAAAAAAATACGAAATTTTGATAAAGATTTTGCATAAATAAATTAAATTTATATTTTGATGTCAGTTTGGCAGGTGGTCCTTGGAAAACATTGGTCATTCCGAATATAATTATCTGCCTGATGAGCTAAGACACGAAAAATTGAATAAAAAATCCAGAAGCGTCGCAATTACAAAATATTTCCTAAATCTTTTTGATATTGATAATTATTATGTAGTTTATATAAGATGGTGTTTTATGTTTCGTATACAATAATGTTTTCTTTTATTTCGGATGTATTACATTGTATGATATTATGTATTGTCAAAAATATGTTTTTTTCTTATGTACGGTCCCAAATGAGTTTTTAATAACTCCTGGGAGTATAATATGTAATTGTTGTATTATATGTTTTATTAATAATAAAAATTTAAAAAAAATATGTATTCATTTTTACGAAGTAATTTGTTATTTGTTTACTTCAGTGCCTTAAGGGGTTTTTGTATTTCTTAAATACAGTAACTACGTGAGATAAAAAACACCAAAGTTAAAGAAAAAAATATATTTATAAATTTATCTTTTGAGGAAATCATAGTCTATTTTTAAATACAAGGCACAAAAGAACAATTAAAAAAGTAAGACCAATTACAGATTTCACATTAATTTATTTAAAATGCAGGAGGAGAGGGAAAAAAATAATGAAATAAAAAATAAAAAAATACATAAAAATATAAATATGAAATAAAAAGTACATAAAAGGGAGAAGATATTGTATATATAATTTAATATACATAGGGTACATGACTGATAAAGCTCCTCTTCTGCATTGGAAACCTCAAAAACGGTAGGCGAACGTAGTGGCGAACTTATCTTCACTAGATTTCTTTTTTCGGGATTTTTACCTGAGAGTAGCCATCGAGTCTAAGATAGTCGTCTAGAATTCTGGTTCTATTTCATACTCAAAACTGTATTATTTATCTGTCTAGATACAGGACACGAAAATAAATAAAAAATACGGGTAAAAATGTTTAAGTACCAAACTTCAAGGAAGTATTTAGTTTTGTGTTAAAAAATAGAACCACAACTCTGGACACATCATTCGCCTTTTTTTTATTGTTATTTTTAATTTATTTTTCGTCCACGAGGCGTTTCTTTAATTCACTATTGTTAAAAGAACTAGAATCTTGGATGAGTGTTTACGATTCGGTGACTACACTCAGGTAAAAACCTTAGAACGGGAAATCAAGTGGAGACAATCCGCTTCACATCGGGTCAGCTTACCATGCTTGACGTCACAGACTCCTACAAAGATCGATAGTAAATATTGATTTTAGTCCAGGTACACGACAAAAACGTAACTTAAAAATAAGTTTAATGTTAACACTTTGTATCCCGGAGCCGCGTAAACACGTGATTATATAACCACGCGTTGTGTCCCGGTCTGTGTTTACCACCTGTCTAAAAAAGTGCATTTTATTGACATCTAGTGACTTTTATTGGTACCTTTTTGCTGGTGATAAACTACATGAAAATTCGGGACCGGAACGCAACGCGTGGTTATTTTGATCACATGTTTACAAGGTTCCGGGATACAAAGCACAAAAAAAGGAGTGAGACCCTGTATATGTGCGAAAATTGCAATGTGGCTCTCCATAAAGGCCAATGTTGGCAAAACTATCATAAAAAATGTTTCAAATAGTTTCAAATGAATATAAGAAGTTTCAATTAATATAATCCAGTATTTTTATAATTATGACACTTTTAAGAAACCCTTTACAAAGCAGGAAATTTCACAAAAATGTACCGGGCACTAGGTAAATTCTATGTGTATTTGGCCGGTGCTTAAAGTGTTAAATAATGCATTTGAAAAACTGGATGTTTTACATGACTTTTTTTATTGATTTTGACGAAAACGCAATATTCATGCAACTGGCCCTTAAAATGCGGTTTTACTCTGAAATATTTAACTGTCGCTAGACTGTCACCTGAAGCTAAAACTTATCTTCTGATTCTTATATTTTCGATGAATATACTCTCCATTTGGTGTACCAATGCAGCAATCCTATGTACTATTGAGAAGATGATAATTATTCTACGGTGCGTTCAGATATTTAATAAGCCTATCGTCGTGATTGTAGAACAACGACAGATCTGCAAAAAATATGACATTAACTTTCTTTTACATTTGAACTTAAAAAGGTTATAAAAAATCTTTATATTCCAGGTTTAAAAAATGTAAAGTACTTGAAACAAACCCAATTATAATTTTTTTACTTTTGTACCTAACAAGTTGTGACATAATGCGTAAAAAATATATTTAAGCCGCTCTCGTGTAAAGTTAAAGATAGTCACATGCGTCGTTTTTTTACGATAAGGACACTATGTTTATATGTTAGAACCTATCGGTGAACCAAGTAAACATACAAATTCCAATTGTTTAAGTAGGGACAGTAGAGTATTTTATTTGAAAACGTTCTGTCACTCACATATGTACGGACTGTACCTCCATACATAATACAAATCTACTTTGAATGTTTTTTAAGCTACCGAGAGAAATGATTTGAAAATTAAATTTAGCGAAAAGCGCAAAGAGCTCAAATTAATTGCGGACATGCAAAGAGGCAAACTAAAATAACCATTTTTACCCTCACTGGACGCTCACTCTGCACTTTATTCAATATTTACGACAAACCCTAGAGGTTTTATCAAAGCGAGATTTTAAAATCGGTAGTATTATACGTTCAATCATTTTATTCATTTAGAGTACAATTTACAGGAAGTAATGTGACAGCCTAGACATTAACAGGGCTTATTACCTGTCATTGGCTGATTTAAATAACCACTTTACGCACTGCGTAATGTTTATTACTTTAAGTTTAAACATTCGTAATTCTTCAATTCTCGAAACTGTTGATTCTTGTGAAATTAAAAAGCTGAAACCTTAATTGATCCGGGAAAGATTCATATGTCAAATTAATTTAACTACAAAGTAGGAAACGGCAACACCTAAAAATGTATTTCAATTTTTTAACATTCTTTGACCAGTTATTTTAATCAATAATATTTTGAGTTTGTACGAATTTTTGTAGACAACAATTTAACCCCTAGGGATTTATAACGATTAACATATTTTACCGATTAGTTCAATTTCTTACCAGAAATTCATCGTAATACGAAAATAATTACATGTTTTAATGACAAAGAAAACGATATCGATGAAATCGGTTATTGGTTTGGTGTCAACCTAATTTTTTTTTGTAATTTTATGACTCAAACGGGGTTTTTTAGTTATGACGTTTTTTTAAACATTAATTAAAGGGGTATTTCATGTTTAGTAGGAAAATAACGTAAATTTTAAATTCATAAATCTTAATACCCATCCACAATTCCTCTTTCTTCTCTCACTCATATAGTGTCCATGCGGCTCGACTGTGGAATCATCTCCCATCCACCACCAAAGATGTTACTACATTATCTCTGTTAATCACGTCTGAAGAAACATCTCCTTTCTCTTCTTTAATCTCTCCTTCTTTCCTTTTTTCTCTTTTTCAATTTTTCCACTGAGTTATAGTTTTGATTTAAGGTAATTTATAAACAAATACGTTTATTTCTATTTTGATATATCTTTAGCTTTTTAATCTTTTTTTCTATTGAATATGTTCTGTAACTTGAATTATAAAAATAAAACTTTTATTTTATTGGTTGGTTGGAAGAAATTGCCATTTAACCCGCCAATGTACAAATAACATTATGTACAAAAAGTGAAATAAAATAAATAAAAAATAAAAAAATTATCACCTCTACTTTCATCATAACAAAGCTAAATGTTTCTATTTATAAATCTGTACATAAACATTTTACTCGGTAACAAATAATGATTTTTTCGTCATGAAAACTGTAATTTATACATTGTGAAATAATTCTTTAATTTAATAGTCCCCTTTCGCGAGACAAGAGATCAGTATTTATTCCATCTGCCAGTCTGTGACACTAACTATGCACAACACTCTTCCCTCTACCGTTCTTGCTCACACTCTTATTCTTTTTTCATTTCTTGATGTATTTTATGTTCCTTAATTTATTAGAAAATAAATTGAGATTTATTCTATCTGACTGCGATATGCTCCCACTTACTTTTTAATGATGCTCACGCTTACACACACCTGATCACTCTCTCTCTCACACAAACACACCTCTACACTAATCTATAAATAATGTCACAAACATACCCTTTCACATGTATGCAAGCAGACATTTAAAAAAGTACCATAATTTCATATGTATGATTTTCATTTTCTTCTGAAAACTTCGCTGTCTTTAAAACTTATCTTTATCATATTATTTAAAACGGCTTGTCTATTTTTAAATTTGCATTTGCTATTTTCATCATCATCGTTCCCTTTTTGAATTTAATGGTGCATATGGCACTGCACTGATATACAAATCGCAGCGTATGTTGATCATTTTTGTTACATGAAGGTAAGATCAGTCTTACGTGTCAGGTGCCAGTCCAGGGACTATGAAATATTCTAGTGTAAAAACACATTTTTTAAAATAAATATGTTATGTCAACCATGAAGGGAATCGAACCCATGACCTCTTGCATGGTAGGCAAATGCGCTGACCACTACACCACGAGGCCGACTATTATTTTACATTGAGTATTAATTCTATTGTCTTTTGAATACTAATGAGGATAATATTTATAATAAAAAATACAGTTCTAAAAAAAATAAATGTATTGTCTTAAAATGGGGAATTTATCCCTAGTTAGACAGTTTAGATACATCACCAGCAAAAACCAAAAAAATGTGTATGCATACTTTTACTACTCATCAAAATTTGTCAAAATTTTAATGAAAAAATAATATCATATGCCGATGATACGGTTGTTTTAGTTGAGGGAGTTAACTGGAACTCAGTAAATTTAGTAGCTAATGACGTTACAAATAAATTGAAATTATGGTTGGACAAAAATGTATTATCTTTAATTACGGAAAAGACAAAAATCATCCCATTTTGTATCAACAAAACAAATTTAGATTCAGCAGTAAAAATAATTATTCACCAAAGGAATTGTAACAAAACTAACTGCGATCTTAAAAGTTCAGTACTTGATACAACAGATAAAATTAAATATATTGGTGTATACATAGACCAAAACTTCAAATGGAAAGACCATATCAGTAAACTAGAATAATAAAATGTATAAACATATTTATTAGATTAAGGAATATTTTAAAAATCAATAATTTAAAAATCGCCTATTACTCAATTGTACAATCTTGGTTACAATATGGTATTGTAGGGAAGGTGGTTCATATGTCAATATATTTAACCCTCTTAAAATATTAAAAAGATTAATTATTAAAGTAATTTTAAAGAAACCCTCAACATTCAATACGGAAAGTCTATGTAGAATATTTAAGATTCATACAGTAAATACTCTTAATAAAATAAATTCTATTATACAAATTTATAAAGAAGAAAAAAAAAATTTAAATGAATAAGTCACTCAGATACCAACATAATATTAAAATTTCTAAATTCCATACAAGTCATGGTCAAAATAGCTTTGTCTTCAAAGGTGTACACAATTATATTAATCTTCCCAATGAACTAAAAACTATTAAAAATAATATATCAATAAAGAAATTTAAAGTAAATCTAAAGAATTTTTTTGAACACGTGTAAAAACTACATTAAATTTTAATTAGTATGAATGTTTTATTGTTTTTTCTTTATAAGTCGTTTGTTTTTTTTTTTTCATGTACTCGTATTGAAAATTATATAAACTCTTATACATATACAACTACAACAGTGTAAGTCACTCTTTAAGCACAAGAGTTATTCTCTTTTTTTGAAGAGTTACAGTGATAAAATTTACTAGATGTGTAAAGTAGATATGTATAGATTTTTTTTAAATAATGTACCATTTGTGAAAATATTAATTTAAAAAAAAAAAGAAGAAGAAAAAAAACAATTGTACAAATTGCTAAGCATGAATTGTTGTAATAAATACGTTAGTAAAAAAAATACAAAATGGTCCTTGTTTCAAAAAAATATATTGCTATTGTATGAATTCCGATGACATTGTCACAACTCAAAGTCGGTCAAATTCTGAAATCTAAAGTTCTACAGGTCACAATGAAATGCCTCTTTAGATAAAACCACAAGTGTAGTACCCAGAATATGATCCCGATAGCAAAACTACTCAATATATGCATTTGTAAAAAAAATATTTATACATCTCACATCCGGTTCGATGTCGGCGATGCGCCTGTTGTAAAGCAAAATGCGCAACACCAAGTAAACTTTTTAGTTTAAAATTTATCAAACAATATTATTTAAATAGGTTTGCATTAAATCAAGCAATGTTTTTTAGATAAGCATACATATTTACATTGAAGTAATGACTTTTGCGAAGCCTTGGTGGTCTGTGCTGTAATTCACCACTGTAATTGGGCCTCTTGGTCTGTTGTGGACCAAAAAATAATAATTTATATTTAGTACGTAACGATCAAAATTCTACATAATTTTAAATACAACCCACATCAACAGATTTTTAACGGTCAATTATAGAGAAATATAACTTTGTTTTAAACATTTTTAAAATATTCAGAGTCTTTCAAATACTGTCGAGTAAAAAAAATATTTTGTGGCTACTGATTAGTAGCATAAATAATATTTTTATTGCTTTGTCATTGCATTGGCAACGCCCCTACTTTAAGTTTTAAGTTAATTGTAAACTGCGTTTGTAACCGTTTAAATTTTTATAGAACATTGTCACGAATCTTGACGTCACAATTATCAAGGCCAAACATATCGCGTTTTTAAGGGGACTTGTTTTTAATTTTTTGAGCTTACATTTCTTCATAATACCTACATCGATTTCGAAAAAAAAAAATTTTTCTGAATACATTTTATATATTTTTATCGGTATTCGTAGTATGTGATATTTCCATATTGTGTGAAATTCACAACGTTTTAGGTGCAAACCAATGACTACATCTTTAAAATTTCATCGGATAATACACAAATAATAATTTACTATATTAAGAATTTCAACAATAGTCGGAATAATCGACGTGCGTGCATGAGAAGATGTATGAATGTGAAGGAAGCAAAGGAAGTGTGCCAGGACAGAGTGGTGTGGCGTTCTATCCTCTCTGCCTACCCCTCTGGGGAAATGGCGTGATGGTTAGTTAGTTAGTTAGTTAAGAATTTCAACATATAAAATAATAAATTAGTTATGAAAAACAGAATAATAAGTTTTTTTTATATAAATTAATGCGACATGCCCTGGAAAAGCTCAATATTATTTGAAAATAAAAAATAAAAAAAATTATCAGTAATCAGAAATTTAGAGAACACAAAAATAAGGCAATATGTTTTTTGTTTTAATGACTTTTTCTTTTCTACACTATGTGTTATTTTATCGGCAGTTTGGTATTTAAACGAATTTCTCACATAAATAATGATGAATTCTATCCGTCTGCATAATATTCTTAATAAAATAACAGCAAATGAATTAAAAATATGTGCATTTATATAAAAAAAATAGGTACAAATCATATTTTTTTCTTTTTACTTGTTGGGTTTATGGTTGGCTGTAGATATTGCTTTAAGCAACAAGCCGGCCGAAGTGCAAACATTTTTTGCACGTAAACTAATTTTTAATGAACATGTTTATTTATTTATTGGTAAACAAACAATTTGCTCAGTTATGTTTATTAAGACAATAGGAACAAAGTCCTGTGTTGAGTCGGGATAAATATTTTACTTCAATAATATTTTGATTCGTTAATCACTATCAAGAATTCGGAAAACAAAAATATATTTAATGTAACTCGCAATTTTGGCGGTAATCAGAAAAGACAAATTCTAACCGATCAAAATGTTCGAGATACGAGTATTACACACCGTGCCAATGCTTCCTGGGGAGGTTTAACGATTCCATACGATCATTTATATCTGTAATGAAAATCTTTTATTGCTCTTACGTAGTGTATAAAAATAAAAGGTGGGATAAGTCGGGAATAAGACGGAAGAGAAAGGAAGGGAAAGACTGGGAAGAAGTGATAAATCGGAGTTGATGAAGTATAAAGAAGTAGTAATGCCTTCGTAATATGTTTTACAACTTTAAACTCCCAACACTTTATGAAGCTGTGAAGCGCTTATAAAAGAATTTGCAAGAATCTCGAAACAATCACTAGAAAAATAAAAAAACACCTACCAATTGATCGGATACAATTAATCAGACCCGATGAATGCATTAACGCAATTTACATAATTTTAAATTATTATAAATTAAAAAATTAAAAAACTAAAATTAAAAAAAAATTAAATTATTTTAAATTTTTTCTTCTCTAACTCATATAGTGTCCATGCGGCTCGACTGTGGAATCATCTCCCATCCACCATCAAAGATGTTACTACATTATCTCTGTTTAAATCACGTCTGAAGAAACGTCTCCTTTCTCTTTCTTAATCTCTCCTCTTTTCCTTTTTCCTCTTTTTACCTTTTTCCCATTTAGTAATAGTTTTGATTTAAGGTAATTTGTAAACAAATACGTTTATTTCTATTTTTATATATTTTTAGCTTTTTGATATTTTTTTCTATTGTATATGTTCTGTAACTTGAATTAACTTTTATTTTATTGGTTGGTTGGAAGAAATTGCCATTTGGCAATAAGCCCGCCAATGTACAAATAACATTATGTACAAAAAGTTAAATAAAAAAAATAAAGGTTTCAGCTCTTTTACTTCTCAAAAGTCAACAGATGGAAGAGTAAAAGAAATATGGATATTTAAACATAAACACAATGGTGAATGTTACACAGTGTGTAAAGTGCCCACCTAATCCAGTAAATAACAGGTCATAAGCCCATTGAATGCCTAGACAACCATGCCTCATCTCAAAAACGTTTTCTCTCTCTTTTGCAATAAATTAAGAGTATAATCTCAAAATAACTAGAGAGCGAAATTCCGCCTTGTTTACAAACATTTGGACGAAATCAAAATATGTTTTTGCCAAAATAGTCTAAACCTTAAAAGCGCATTTTGCACTAACCACAGTAGATACAAAATCATATTCAACCTCAACGATCAACGCTCAACCTAATCTCTACCGACCTATTCGTCCTTCCTATTTCCTAGCGCACTCCATGTTTAGCGCAATAATTCTACGTGTGAGTGCCGGAACAAACGTGCTATTATCAGTACAAAATCTAACATTGACGAGTGAAGTGCTTTACTAATATTTCAAGAGCGAGCTGTGCCTGCGTCATTTTAGACCGCCAGATCCATCTAGGCAAGCTGTGCCAGCGTCTTCCGACCGCCAGCTCCACCGGGGTTCCAGCACTCGTCACGCCTCATTTACCTGCAAGTTAGTGGAGTTACGCAACCTTTCTTCCCTAACAATACAGTCCACTTACTAAATTTTTCTCCTTTTAGGTCGGGGTATTCTTCACACCTCGTCCACTCCTCAACACATAAAAATATCAACAGGGTTAAAACAAAGAAACATATGTAAGGAATCTGGTCACGATATTCACAATTACAGTACGCGTTATTTGGGGAATCTGCATGTGTCTAAGTTTCACTCGACAAAGTTTGGCAGAAGGTCCTTGGAAAATATTGGCCATTCCGAATATAATAAACTGCCTGATGAGCCAAGACACGAAAAATTGAATAAAAAATCCAGAAGTGTTGCAATTAAAAAATATTTCTTAAACCTTTTTGATAGTGATAATTATTAATGTAATTTATATAGAGGGTTTTTTATGTTTCTTATACAATAATGTTTTCTTTCTATTTCGGATGTATTAATTTGTATGATATTATGTATTAACATATTACAACAGAGACGAATAACATTTAAGTCTAGGCATCTACAGGGCTTATGACCTGTCAATGGCTGGTTTAAGTGGCCACTTTACACACTGTATAACATTCACCATTCTGCCTATATTTGAACATCTATATTCCTTCAATTCTTTCATCTGTTGATGTTTGTGAAGTTAAAGAGCTGAAACCTTTATTACCTTCTCTTAAATGTTCTTCGTCTCTGTTGTAATATGTTAATATAAACAGCTCCCCTGGGAGTTGAATCCAGTCCTTGTCTACAAAAATTTGGACAAACTCAAAATATTGTTGATATTATGTATTGTCAAAAAAAATATTTTTCTTATGTACGGTCCCAAATAAGTTTTTTTAATAACTCCTGGGAGTATAAAATGTACTTTTTGTATTATATGTTTTATTAATAATAAAAATATTTTTAAAAAGAATTCAGAAGGGTTGGTAAAAGGTTAAGTAAAATGTAAATTTTCGACGTTTATTCAATAATAAAAACAAAAAAAAAAGTTGTTGCACTAATTTTCTTAATTCGTTTGATTTCGAATAGCAAAATATGACACGATTTTCCCTCACCAGGAGATATGAGCAAAGCCATAATGTAGGTAAACCAAGTACCCTGAAATAATACTCAACCACAAACAAATGCTTCTATTTTGACTCTGGCGCACCACAAACCCCCTCTTTCTATCCCCTAAATTTCGTGTTATTACATCGCTATCGAATTGAATACTCCACATTACAAACGGCAAGCTGAGTGCACGCAGCCATTCGTAATAAAATTATGTACGATTGAAGCTAATGCATGAACAATTTCAACTAATCAGCTTTGGTTACACTGATTCTGGCCGAGGTGTGAATGAAGTAAATTTACTCTAAATTAATATTTGCAGTTGACAAAGTGTCGGCCGAACAAAGGGCTAATCAAAACCCATACTGCGCTCGTTATAATATTGCGTTTCAGATAGTTGCAGCACCGCTTTGAAAACATTACTTTCATCCAGATGCAGACTAATGCAATCAATTTCAAATAAAAAAATTATGTTGTTGACACTCAAAACTGTAACAAAGTATTCATGTTCAAAACTGTAACATTCAGCAGCTGAAAGATAATATTAAGGGTGTAAAATTGCCTAAACCATCAATATTCGGCCACTTGCGCTTTTAAACATGTCTCCAATTTCGAAAATGGGGGTGGCTTTATAAAATGGTCATTTGTAGGATAATGATTATTTTAAAAGAATAAATAAATTAACAAATTACGATAGAGATGGAGAACATTTTAGAGAAAGAAATGTAGAAATCCAGGCATTCACAGGACTTATGATCTGTCGTTGGCTAATATAAGTGGCCACTTTACACACTGTGTAACCTTCACCATCTTGCCTATGTTTTAACATAAATTTTTCTTCAATTCTTCCATCTGCTGATTTCAGTGAATTTCCTTAGCCTTTTAAATGCCGTATGCATATTTGTAGATGTCATAAGACCTGTAAATGCCTGGACTTCCTTACTCCCTTCTCTAAAATGATCGCCTTCTCCGTTGTAATTTTTTAATCTTAATGACTCTCTTGGGGGTGAAATCCGATAATTTGTCTACAAACATTTAAACAAACTCAAAATATTGTATAAATAAATGTTTAATCATAGGAACACAATAAATAATGTTTATTTTATCTCCTGTTAAATCGTTGACAAGCGCCGTGGCGCAGTTGGTTAGATGGACAACTGTAAATCTGCCCTCGCAAGTTCGATTCCCGCCAGTTACAAGAAAGAAATCCAAGAAAGATTTTTTCTCAATTGGCTTGGGTGTTGTGGTGTATTTTTCATTACCTCCTTCTATATTCCCCATATCCCACCTGCTGACAAGCCTTAAAGTAGAGGCTTAGCGGGTTATTCCTTTTTTTTAATATACATATTTCTTTCATTTTACTTTTTAGTAAATACCTATACACCGAAAATACGATACTGAATATCGAATATGTAATATATACATTACCTATCGATAATGTTAAATGCAATAATTAATTTATTTCATTGTTTCCGCCTAGGCGGATAAATAATACAATTATCGGTGTAAAAGAGAATAGAGTGGAGTTGAGTCTGCCTTGTTGTGTAGTGGTTGGCGCGTTTGTCTACCATCCTTGAGGTCCTGCATTTGATTCCTAGCAAGGTGAAAGCGAAATATTATTTTTAAAGGCGGTTTAAACTGCAATATTCCATTGCTTCCTGGCTAACACCTGCATCTGAAGAGTTATAATAAAAAAAACAGATGACAGAAATTAGTTGTATTTGTTTTACAAATGCAGTGCCTTATACACCACTGGGTGCGTAAAGAGGAGTGATGATAATATACGCAATTATAAATACAAAAAAAATCTGTAAAGAATGATCGTTTTGAGTTTTTCCAAATTTTTGTAGACAAGGACTGGATTCAACCACCTAGGGAGCTGTTAATATGAACATTAGTTATAATAGAGATAAGGAACATTTTACAGAAGTAAAATAAAAAATATGCGCACTTACAGGGCTTATGATCTGTCGTTGGCTGGTTTAAGTGGCCACTTTACATATTTTGTAACATTCACCCATATATGAACATCGATATTCCCTAAATTCTTCCATCTGTTGATGTTTGTGAAATTAAAGAGCTGAAACCTTTATTGATGCGGGTGAGATTCATCAAGTTGAATTCTTTCAGCTACAAACTAGGCAATGCCCAGAAATTATTTTTAATTTTTCATACTTCACTTCTTGAACCAGGTGGATTTATCAACAATGTTTTTAATTTGTCCAAATTTTTGTACTGGATTCAACTAAACTTCACCCGCATTTATAAAGTTTTCAGCTCTTAAACTTCACAAGCATCAACTGATAGAAGAATTGAATGAATATAGGTGTTTGACAATAGGCAGAATAGTAAATGTTACATAGTGTGTTAAGTGGCCACTTAAACCAGCCAATGACATGTAATAAGCTCTATGGATGCTCAGACTTTAACATTACCTTCTCTTAAACGTTCTTCATCACTGTTGTAATATGTAAAAGAGTAAATATTAAATAATTCACCTAGTATCTGATATTCTCAAAGACCACAAGGCCCAGCATTGAGCAAGACGATGAAAAAGAAAAGAAATTAAAATTCATGAGCATTCAATTAAATTTTGCATTCCAAGCAACTTTAACTACGATTTGTTTAAACTCACAATGCTAATGCTTATGATTCCATAGCCTTCTACACTTTTGCAGCTCATTTAAAGTATTTATTTATTTATTTTAAATATTCCGACAGTTTTAAAAACAAGGTATTTTTGTACATCTATAGTATTTATATTTCAAAACATACAATGAAAATAACAAAAACCTAACATAAGCTATACACTTGTGGAGCAGTTGATTCAATATTGGTATGAGCGAATGAGAAAATCCATTTTACTTCTACCTACCTCCGCTATCCATTTTTTTATAGCCTTTTTAAACATTTTCTCGTTACTAATGGGTTTAATAGAAAGTGGAAGTTGGTTATAGATTTTAATTAAATAATACTCAAAATTCCTTTGTCCGAAAGTGGTTTTAGTTTGTATTTGATGTATTGTGAGAGTTATGACTTTCATTTGAATAAGAGTAGTTTTTTAATCTATAAGTGAATATTGTTTTAGCGTATAATTGTTTTGGTGTCATAAGTTGTGATTTATGGAATATTTCTTCAGTAGATTTCTGTATCGAGACTCTGTATATTTTTTTAATTATGGATTTTTGTGCAACAAATACACTATTTAAAACTGTGTCACTCGCACCACCCCATCCGATTATACCATATTCCAAAATTGATTGGCACAATTCAAAATAAATCTTTAAAATATATTTTGTGGTTAAGGGTACCCGATCCTCAAGTCGAAGTTGGCAGTCATGTTGTATCTAAACTTTAATGGCAGATACTCCATACTGTATCTAGGGCTTGTGTTGATTCTACAACTGCAATGCAAACATCGAACCCTAGTCCTTAAGTTAAGGACGAAACTTCATCCACCTCCAACTGCGGAGTGCAATATAAAGTCAACGTTTACGGTGAGATTTTCTTTATTTAAAATTAATGTTAAATTTAAAACTTTCTCTTAACGTAATTTTCTTTCATGGATATTTTGAGTTTATACAGTAAAACATTTTGTTATGAGACCACTCGAATTTATTTTGAAGCACTTCTATATTGTTTTGGAAAGCACAGCTTTAACCGCTCAGAAGTTAGATTAACCATAAAAAAGCACTACCAAACATATTTTACGTATCGTATTTTAAAAAAATATAAATATATATATATATATTTTGACCCTTGTATTTAGTAGCCTTACGTGTCATGTACTAGGCTAAGGTATTCGGAAAAAAAAAATGGTTTGTCTTGGAAATGGGATGTTCGATCACTGATTTTCATTTATTACCTTTATGGGTGCAATCACCATTGTTGCAGTCCAAAAACAATGGCGCGTGATAATTACTTTCAACGACAGTGTAGATATATGTTAAAGATATTTCATCTTTCTTGCATTCTGTTTCAAGATTATGGCGTTGTAAACTGAAAAAATGGGCACTGAAATAACAGATGTTCGATACTCTGTGAAGAAATATCATCGCATGGACAATAGTCATCATTCCTTAATTTAAACCTATACAGGTAACTTCTCATAGCTCCGTGTTCGGTAAAAAATTGAGTCATTTCGAAAGTCATTTGGTGATGACGACGGAAGTTTGTTCGTTGGGAAAAACATTTTAGTAATTTTACCTGTAGAAGAAACGCGGTAATGATCCTCCCAACGCTGCTGCGAATTTTGTTTTATTCAGCGTTAAGCAAAGCTAAAGGGAAATTCTGAGGAGAAAGGTGTCGTTCTTTTACAAGTTGCGGCTCTTGCTCGTTCATCTGCTCTCTCATTTCCTACAATACCAGCATGTCCTCTTATCCAGCATTTTTGAATAATCATTCTTTTGATTTATGTATCGTATAATCACCGCTATGATTTTTTCACTGTTTTTCAAACAGAATATAATAAACGCCGATTTTCGCCAATGAACTGAACTGAACTATAAAGTAACCAACAAAAACCAGTATACAAAATAATAATATCATTAAAATTAAAAAAATATTTAGTAAAATAATATAATTGTTTCAATAATTTACATATTGTGTATAAAGTATAAATAAAAATAATCAATAAAGTAACAAAATAAACGTTAAAACAATATTTAAAAAAAAACAGAACGAAACATCAAAATATATGAAACGGAAATAAGGATAAGTTTAAAGAAGGAAGGAAAGGAAAAGGGGATTAATTTAATTATTTCATTCAATGAATAAATTAATTGAATGCTTTAATTTTTACCGCGAGAAAATATCTTTTCATACCCCATTCCACATGTGTAGCATTGAACGTCTTCATTGTTCAGTATAAAATCTCGGTAATTTGAAACCGAATCTAAAGAATATGCTGGTGTTTTATTCGTTTTAGTTTTTATGTAAGTCTGTTTTATTGTAAACGTAAACTACCTCGTATGTGGTACGTGTGATGATGTAATGTGTTGTAGTTTGTAGATCGTAAAGCTCAAGAGATTCACATTGAATTTAATTAGAAAATAGATGTCAAGCGACTAAAGTTGGAAGACGGTGTAACGGGATTACGAATGGACTCCGTGTACGAGTATAATGTTCCTTCTGTGCATAATTATTAAATGCAATGAATGTAGGTTTCTTAAATCAATTTCCTCTAAAATAATTTTAAAAGTTAAGTTGGTTTCATGTCGATAAATACCATTTTTGAATTCATTATTTTAATCTTTTTATTTAGATTTCTTGCTACCCATTATTTATTTATTTAAACGCCCTAGGGACTTTTACATTTAATTGTAATACATTCAAGTGCGGCAGTGTACCATAAGTATATACTTCCTCAAGGATTCCACTTAGGACCTTTATTATTTTTAATTTACATAAATGACATTGGCAAATTTATCAAACATTTTAATTTTCTCATGTTTGCTGACGATACTAAATTATGTTTAAAAATGAAGTTAGAAAATAATTGTTGGGAATTACAAAACGACCTAAATAAACTAGCGGATTACTGTTACCATAACCAGCTATTCTAACACACTGATAAATGTTTCGTTATTTTTTTCACTAGAAACATAAATAAAATTATTTTCAACTATGAAATTAACGGTAATTGTCTTGTCCGGAAAAACGAGCTGAGAGATTTAGGTGAGATTATGGATGAAAAACTCTTATTTGATTCCCATATTCAGGCGTCTATAAATAAGGCTTACAGAAATCTGGGCTTTATTATGCGCACCAGTTAACCATTCAAAACAACCGCATCCCTCAAAATTTTATATAATGTATACGTTTGCAGCCATCTTGAGTTTGCATCTGTTGTTTGGAATCCTCGATATACAATTTATATATCACAACTAGATAGAATACAGAATAGATTCCTTAAACTTCTGGATCGTAAATTTCTTACATATTTTGACTCGTATGAAGACTCTTCTTCTTTTCATAGTTTAACTTCCCTTACTAAACGTAAAATCATTTCTGATCTGTCTTTTCTCTTCAAAATTTTAAACAATTTTATAAATAGTCCAAGTCTCTTGGAGCGTATTTCAATCAATTGTCCCGTAAAGTCAACACGGCAAGTTCTTTTTTTTTAATTTTGGCCCAAAAAAATTATGTTCAAAACTCGTTTATTTATCGTAGCTGCTCCAAATTTAATTTACTTTGTACCCATTTAGATATTTTAAATACAAAATCTTGTGACTTAAAAACAAAACTTTTTGAAACACTGTAAAATGAAACATTTGTCAGTGTGTAATAAGTTTATGTTCGTTTAAATATGTTTATTTTATGATGATATAAACATTTTGAATTGGTCAACTATATTGTGAAAATCCCTCTCCTTCACTCTATTTCTTCATCCCTTAACCTTCTTACGAGCTCTTTTTTTTTCTTCTCATGTTTTGTATATTATTTTTCTCTTAACTTAGTAACATGTTTACTGTAAACTTTAGCTGGATGTATGTTCTATTTTTTACATTTTGTATTATTATATAACAACTGTTGTTTTTCCTTAATAAATAAAAAAAAAAAAAAAAAAAAAACAATACATTAGATCAAAAGTAAGAAAAACTAAAAGAAACAATAATAAATAAAAATAAAGAAATGCACCTACATAGGTAAAGGGGTAGAAAGAAAGATATTTAATATATTTACATACATAAATACACACACATACATACACAAGCATCTGCACATATACACACACACATAAACATACATGTGTACACACATACATATACTCGTAAATATAGGTATTGTTATAGATATTTATTTTATTTCATTTATTATGGTTCACAAACAATAAACAATACGTACGACATTGGTATATTAATTACAATTTGTAATTTTTAGATATTGTTCATCAATTGTATGTGAACACAACATGCGCCAACAGGTAAAAAAATTAATAATTCAGAGGTTCAGCGATTTAATTTAGTGTAAGACACTCATGCACACACCAAAAAAATAGTTTACACTTAACTCAATAATTTCAATTATGTTCAATGTAACAAATGTAAAAGAAACGAAATGAAAAAATATGTTAGTTGACCCAATTATTCAATATGGATTAAGAATATGGGGACTAAGTTTTAAATCTTATACGGATAGAGTCTTGAACTTACAGGTACAAATTTTAAAAATTATCGTACCTGTAAAAATAAAGAATGAGGCAAAAGACAACAATAAAATATTATTTGATTTTGTTAACGTTTTGCCAATCAACAAACAGTGTCAGTATAAGATAATGACAGATCATTTCCTCGATTGCAATTTTAAATCCAAAATAAACCACCAGATCATGACCCGACAAGTATCGGCACTGCAGCTGATGGTACCACGACAGAAAAACTACTATGGTGACAGAACAATGTGTAGTGTAGTACCAAAACTGTACAATTTAATACCAGCTAAAAATCGTGAAGAAAAAAACCTAATTTCTTTAAAAAAAATAGGCAAAAAATTATTAAACAGCAAGTGAAACTTAAGTGTATAAATATATTATATTCTTCAGTTATTATTAAACTATGTACTTACTTATAATTTTTTTTTAAAAATGTAATGTAACCCGCAGACAAGCTTCGGCTTTGCGGGAACAAAAATACAATTATGTTGGTTACTTATTTGTTAAAATAAATAAAACTTAAAAAAAAAAAAAATCTATATCATGATAAAGTTAAATATCTGCTTCTCTCAAAATTTCTATAATTTTTGACCTAAACTTACATACATTATCACAAAAAATATTAGCCTCGGTAAATATATTGTTATATAGGTCGCATATTCTAGGTATTGTTTATTGTTTAAAATAGTTTGTTGACGCGCCTTCTGTGTAAAACAGATGACTTTGTCCTGTCGATCTAGATGGCACACAGAATGGAAGTCTTTCAATTAGGTTAGGAGAATCAATATTTTTATTTATAAATTTGAATAAAAATAACTGGTCTAACATTATTCTTCGACTTTTAAGAGAGTTTATTCCATGATACTGCATACTTTCAGCATGGTTAGAGAAGTTAATGTTTAACCGGTAGTCGACCTGCTTAGTAAAAAAATTGTTGGACCCTTTCTAGTCTATTAATACTAACATTATAGTAAGGTGACTAAATAGAAGTGCAGTATTCTAGCTGGGAACGAACAAATGTTTTGTAGAGTTTTTCATAAAAAAGTATATCTGTTATAGACTATAAAACTAAGACATTATGTATGACTGTATGTTTTCTAAATAAAATAAAATAGAATATAACAAGAGGTTTAGAGTTAAATCAAGGACATGGTTGACATGAAATATTGATTTAGAAATGTATTATTACACTTTTGTCGGTCTCGTAGTGTAGTGGTCAGAACGTTCAGAACCTACCATGCAAGAGGTCTCAGGTTTAATTCCCGGCATGGTTGACATGAAATATTTATTTAAAAAGGGGTTTTTACACAAGAAAGTGTTATAATCCCTGCCCTGGCACCTGAAGCGTAAGACTGATCATCTCACCAGATTGGTTTACCGATTTAATGCCCTATGAACCATTAAACGTGGACAGATAATGATGATGAGGTTATTATACAAGAATATTTCATAGTCTCTGGACTAGCACCTGAAGCGTAAAACTGATCATCTTTCCCTCTCTGTTGTAACAAATTTAGTTACAGAAGAGCAATTATTTAGCCATTTTGTAGCATCGCGTCATACTGAACTGTTTGACGTCTTTAATAACAAATATAACATTAAAAACATTACAACCCATAATATATGTTTACAAAAAATAGTTAAATGTACAAGTTTTTTAATTAACATCAACCCTTTACAAAATGGGATAAGAAAAATATGAAATCTGACATTGGCTTTTCTATATATTGGTTGTATAATATATATATATATATATATATATATGTGTCAACTTAAAGTGGAATTGTCAAATATCTAACCTTTTTTATCGATTGTGGACTCTATTTAGTACTTTTTCCGAAGTACATTGAGAATTGTTTATTTTTCCTTGCTGGAGGCTATAATAAGATATGGTATCAAAACATGGGGTCACTCAACAATCACAAACATGAAAATGATACAGAGTTTACAGTATTCCATCGTAAAAAAATCTCTAATGATATTTACAAAATGAGGAGTAATAAATATGTACCTTATAGATGTATATTATTAAGGCGCTGCCGACTTAAGGAATTCATTTTGAAACAAAAAAAAACGATGAATTAAAAAATATATTGAAACATTGTTTTATACGAGATTTACGCAAAATAAAGGCTTATTGGTCCTAAATACATGCAACAAATGTGGAAAAAGAGCACTAAAATGTGTTGTTCGAGCTGATTTCAATTTGTTGCCAAACAAAATGGCACTACCAAGAGAGACACGGGCAAAATAAGAGAATCTTTTCGATCTGGAGTTTATATAAAGTTTATATTTTATTCATATATATAAATTAAATGGAATATAAACATAGAATACATATATAAATATTTAAATAAATAATGTTTTTAAAAAAGGTTTTATGCCGATTATGTTCACATTTCAATTTTAATTTTTTTTATTCCTGTTTTGTATTTCTTTTTTAATTTTTTAAATAAAATAAGATAATTACTTTTTTTTTTTTTAATTTCTCGCTCCTTAATTTTTTAGTATTATACAAATAGTTTAATCATATGTTTTAATGTCCAAAATCTTTCCTGACAAGCCATATAAATTGGCTTCGTGAGTCCTGTTCAAAAATATACGTGTATATATTAATTACATGTAAATAATTTATTTTTTTTAATTCTATTTTGCTAAAAATGATATTTTACGACAAATACCTTCTGACGTCATCAGAATGCAAGCTAAAGCAAGTAAAGTACCTAAGTTATTAAATTGATGGTATTCAGAAAAAAACCTTCAGATGTTCTTTCAAACGGCTCATTTTTGCAAATCGAGAAATCATTTACATACTTACATCCCTCAAAGCTTTCGAGTGAGAAGCTTTTAGTACTACTTATGAAAGAAATTGTCGCGTTTTACAAGCAAAAGAGAAAGCGGAGTTTCAAAGAATCTAGGAAGCACTTTTATTGACATGGGGGAAAACTCTTCACAGCTTGAATATTATCTTGTCTAACTAACTAACTAACTAACTAACCATCACGCCATTTCCCCGGAGGGGTAGGCAGAGAGGATAGAACGCCACACCACTCTGTCCTGGCACACTTCCTTTGCTTCCTTCACATTCATACATCTTCTCATGCACGCACGTCGATTATTCCGACTTTTCACATGACCACTTTCAAGAATTTGTTGTACTTGATCATGCCATGTCTTTCTCGGCCTTCCTCGACTTCTACAACCAGACACATTCGCATCATAAATCTTTTTAGCCGTTCTTTCATCATTCATTCGCTCCACATGACCGAACCATCGCAAAAGACCTTTCTTAATTTTGTCGATAATGCTTAACTCAGCCTTGCATTCTGCTCTAATTTCGACATTAGGGCACCTATCATACATTGTTTTTCCGCACATTCGCCTGAGGGATCGCATTTCAACAGCATTCAGTCTACTTTCGTCCCTTTTTTTCCAACTCCATGCTTCGCTTCCATACATTAGGGTTGGTACCAGAACTCCATTATGAACTGCTAATTTAGCCTCTTGCGATAGACACTTATTTGCTACGACAGACTTTAAGGCACCATTAACTCTGTTACCGGCACTAACCCTCCTTTCAATATCCTTGTCCATATTTCCATCTCTAGTAAACATACTACCCAGATATACAAATTCTTCGACCTGTTTCAAACTATCTCCATTTACTACAATCTTACATTCAGTCATAGTTACATTTCTTTCAAAGACCATGACGTTCGACTTTTGCACATTCATTAGCAAATCACTCTCCTTGCACACTTCGTAAACCTTTGTAACCAAGGATTGCAGTTCCTCTTCGCTGTCAGCTAGGAGGACTGCGTCATCGGCGTACAGAAGGCAACTGACAGTTAGATTACTCATTTTCGCTCCCACATCCATACTTTTCAATTCTTTCATACATTTATCCATGTATATGTTGAATAACCACGGTGACATTACACATCCCTGTTTGACTCCTTTAGGGATGTCAAACCAGGAAGTTAATGACCCATTTACCCTTACACACGCTACACTATCTTTGTACAAAGAAGCAATAGCGCGGACAAGGTTGTCACTCACTCCATACTCCGATAGAACCATCCATAATTTTTTCCTATCAACTCGATCAAATGCTTTTTGCAAATCAACAAAAGCGCAAAAAAGCTTCTGGTTTTTCGCCAAAAACTTTTCTGTCATATTGCGTAATGCAAATATTTGATCCATACATCCTCTACCATTCATAAATCCACTCTGTACATCCCATACTTTCTCTTTGGTCACGTTTCTTACTCTTTCTATCAGTATTCTTCCATACATTTTGCCGACAGCGCTCAGAAGACTGATAGCTCTGTAATTCCCACACTCCACCTTAGAACCCTTTCCCTTGTATAACGGCATAACAACTGCCCTCCTCCAATCAGGTGGAGTCCTTTCCTCCTTGAGACACAAGTTAAAAAGTTTATGTAGCCATGTGAGAATTAATTTGCCACCCGACTTAATAAACTCTGCTGCAATACAGTCATACCCTTGCGCTTTACCATTCCGCATACATTTGACAACACTGATAATTTCTTTCATACTAATCTGACTTACCTCATCATTTGCGTTCAAACACACCTCGGATAATGTCGATACATCGGCACCGCCCGAGTTACCAGTGTGCGATTCATAAACTTCCTCAAAGTATTCCTTCCATCTCTCTTTTATTCCACTCTCACTAGTCACCATTTTTCCATCCTTATCTTTAACAACTGTCATGCCTCCGCTTTCACTGCTACTCCTGGAGTTTTTCACAGCTTTCCAGAAAACTTTAATGTTTTCATGGAAATTGTGTGTCATTTTCATTCCTTCTTCATCCTTCAATTTTTTCTTCCGTTCACATACACCCTGCTTAACCTTTTTCTTACTTTCACCATACACGCGTTTAGCCGATTCATATTCAATTGTATTCTTTTTTACAGCAAGCAAATTTATCCACGCATCCTTCTTTTCTTTAACGAGTTTTTTGACTTCGTCGTCCCACCACGCATCACCTTTCTTTCTCCCTAGCGTTGTCACACCGCACACTTCTTTCGCCGCCTCGCACATACTTATTTTCAAACACTCCCACATATCATTTATACCCATACATTCTACATCTTTTTCGTTCAGTCTGTGACTCACAGATCTTTCAAAATTATCTTTTATGTCAGCATTTTGCAGTTTTTTAACTTTGACTCTAGAAGGAGCCTGCACTTTGTTTGTTTGGGACCGCCATCCCTTAAACAGAATCACCCTTGAGACCACTAAAAAATGGTCTGATTCCATCTCGGCCCCTCTGTACACACGTGTGTCGACAGTTACAGGCTTCAATCTAGAGTCAATGATGACATAATCGATAATCGACCTTTCATTTCCTCTCTCCCATGTGTATTGATGGATTCCTTTATGCTCGAAAAATGTATTCGATACAAAAAGGTTCCATTCCAGGCATACCTCTAGCAGTCTTTTCCCATTGTCATTCACTCTTGCATCCCCAAACATACCTAGAGCTGACTCCAGCCCATCTCTCCTTGTTCCCACCCAACCATTAAGATCTCCAGCCAAAACTATCCTTTCGTTATCTTTTTTCCCATTCATCACATTCATTAGACTCGTCCAAAACTCGTCCTTCTCAGATTCACAGTCGGAGTTGACAGGAGCGTATCCTATGATAACAAGCAATCTTGTCAGTCCGACCTTAAATCTGACAAACATGAGTCTCTCACTTACAAATTCATATTCATTCATGCCCTCTATCATTCTTGGCGATAGAAACGCAGCAACACCCCGGCAAGCTCTGTCCGTCTCAGGGAGACCGGACCAGAGAACCAGAGTATCACCGTGCTCCATCGAACCACTCCCTTTCTTCCAAGTCTCAGAGACACACAATAAATATATACATTTATTCTTCATTATATCACACAGTTCATTCATCTTATCAGTCATACGTCCTCTTACATTCCAAGTGGCAATTCTACATTCCTGAGAATTCCTCCTCTTTGCGCCCCCCCGAGAGAAGCGACCTGATGGGTTGCGAGCCTCATCACCTCATCTATTATCTTGTCATAAATTCAAAAACATTAACAAGTATAATATATTGTCTGTGTGCAGGCGGATGAAGCGAATGGAATAGCCGGCGGATGAAGCCTATTTAGTCTGCTATGTAAGTACAGAGAACCTGGGATCTTCATAGATGTTGAACAGCTCATCGTTATATCTAATTCTCGAGGTTCGCTGTCTGTGTTCAGTTCAGTCCAACGGATTAATTGGTTGTTTGTTATTTTCATAAATAAAAGTCAAACTTTGTTAACATTTTAATATTTTACGAAAAGTATAAGTCAATAACAATTTTAGGGTGACTGTTTACACTGATATCTTTCCATAAAAGCTTCACGAGTACTAAAGTTAATAGGTCTCAAATTTAGGTCAACGAGACAATACAACTTCGTATTACCTGCAGAGCTCATCTCTTGAAATCGCCAAGTTTTCCCAACCTTAAAAATCACCAACGGAAAATTTTACTTCACTGATTAAATTTGCAATTTTTTCGGTGAAATAAACAATACTATTGAAATACAAGAACGAGAAAAATTTAGTATGAGTTTAACGAATATTCAAAGTTTGTTCAAGTATTTGTAAAAAGAATTCAATTTCCGTTACCGTTCAAACGCACAATGAGTTTTTCTGGTTTTGTAATGCCGTATATTGTTCGCACTCTTTTCCAACGTTTTGAATCGCATCGCAGCGTCCATCGTCAAGGCTGATGTTATGTATGTAGATTTATACGTAGTTGCATTTTAAAACAACTGCCACATGATACAAAAGAGTACATAACGTTACATGATTTTTTTATGAATCATTATAGTGAATTTTTCATCTACACATACGTTAAAATATAATGTAACGTTATTAGCCTTGTTTTATAAGTAATATTCAATAAAGCTTTTTTTTAATTAAAAAAAAGGGGGGGTCTGTTTTATATAAGCTCCTAATGTCACTGCGACCTGTGTAGATCTATTGTGAAGGGTCCCCATAAATTAATACTTGCCCTCCATGCCCAGGTCTTTTTGAAGCCTGGCCACCGAGGTTATTTAATTATTTAAACAAACAGTTTGTATATATTTAAAAGCAACAAAACACAATTTGTCGCACAAATAGACAAGAGTCTTTTCGGAGGCTAGCAAATTGTGGATTTGGAACATATAGGTATGCAAAGAAGAAAAAATATATTAAGCATTAAAAAAAAGAATAAAAAAATGCTAATATTTGGTTCACCTGGAATAAGTCACGAATCTTCTTGTGTATTTGCATTTTTTTTTCAATTCATGTTTTATCATTGTCCATTGATAAGTATGTGTGAACATTGATATAATCTGTGTGGATTCTATACTCGGAACATTTTTATTTATGTGTTTTGTATTTCAAATATTTTTCAGCGACTGAATTAAATTTTATCCAAAGCAATATTGGATGCTCTGGCCGTTACAAGAAAACGGTGTGTCCAGAGAGAACGTATCCACTTGAATGGACGAGTTTACTAACTCTTATGAACTCATTGCTTTTTCCTCTCGTGCTTCCTGGTACTAGACCAGGTTTTGCGCTGTTATATAGCGTGACTGCATTTTCGTAAATTTAAACATTTGTTTTTTATTTAATGTCAACATAGCAAATAAACTAAATAAATAAAGTGGCACACCTTACGGTGACACAATCAGTGTATGTATCTACTAATTTTGTGTTTTTTTTTTTTTTGTGAATCGATTTACCTAGTAGTACCAAATATTTCAGATACGATGCGATTTGTATACCAGTGCCATATACATATTTTTTAAATCATATTATTATTTTATTTATTTATATTTATGTTCTCTCACAAAAATGCCTTGCACTAATGAAATTGTTTTTAATATTATTAGAAAACCGACTGTTAATGTATTGTATAATTTTATTGTAAACACGAAAATAAATCGTTATTTTCATTATTATTCTTTTCAGCCTGTTTTTCGACACTCCTGAGTATAGGCTTTTTTCAAATTTTCCATATCTCTCTGTACTGGCACTCTGTTTCCGCTTATGTCCTACGAGTTCAACTATGTCGGCAGTCCATCTCTTCTGTAGTCTCCTCACCTTCCTTTTCTTTCTTAGAATCTCCACTTCAGTTTTCTGGAGGTCCACTTATCAACTTCTTGATTCGATGCATGGCCCGCTTAATTCCATTTTTGTCTTTCCACTATTTCTACGATATTGGTACAGCGTCTTTTTTCCCAATTGCATATTCTTTCTCTTAAGAAGAAGTCCAACATTTTTCTATGGACCGCTGAGTGCACTTAATTTTGTGGACACTCCTGACAGTAGTGACACGGTCTCAAGACTAAAAAATACTAATTTCTTAATACATTAAACTTATGTCATCCTCTGGAATATGAAAGAGTGATTTCTGATCGATTGTTTCTACATAACCGAGTTAATAACATAATATTAATATATTACAACAGAGATGAAGAACATTTAAGAGAAGGTAATATGGAAGTCTAGGCATCTACAGGGCTTATGACCTGTCAATGGCTGGTTTAAGTGGCCACTTTACACACTGTGTAACATTCACCATTCTGCCTATATTTGAACATTCATATTCCTTCAATTCTTTCATCTGTTGATGTTTGTGAAGTTAAAGAGCTAAAACTTTTGTTTATGCGGGTGAGATTCATCTAATTGAATTATTTCACCTACATACTAGGCAACGCCTGAAGATATTATTTTTTCAATTTTTATACTTCTTCATGGACCAGGTTTTATACTTCTTCATGGCCAATTTTTATACTTCTTCATGTAATATATTAATATAAACAGCTCCCCAGGGAGTTGAATCCAGTCCTTGTCTACAAAAGTTTGGACAAACTCAAAATATTGTTAATAACATAATAGATGGGCCCGTTTTAATTAGTGCATTAAAATATTATGTACCGACCGAAACAAGACTCCAAAGTACATTCTACCTGCCTATACCCAGAACTAAATCCATACAAAATACTAGTATTGTTATTTTCTGAAATTAATACATAAAAATATATCACAACCCTGATGAAGTGCTTTTATATAGTTTGTTAGTGGGTACTTTTAGATAATTCTTATATATTTTTTAACATATTATCACAATATGATTATTTTCTTCAAAATTCAAATCTATAAGAATTTAACAAACATTTAAATAAAACGTAATGCTTTGTAAACCTTGCTTGAAATTGAAATAAATATATTAAACAGTTCATAAATAATATATGAAAACACTAACATTCACCCTTACTTTACGCGCCATGCTTTTCCAAGAGGCACCCTTCGAAAACTTCAGTAAATCCTATTTGTATTTCTCGAAAAAGGATCAAGACTAGTCCTATCTAGTTTGTCATGTTTTTTCACAGTAGAGACAACATAGTCTGTAATAAATTGTGTTGCCAACTGCTTTTTCTAATCTCAGCTGCTTACAGATAAAATAGTTCACTGCTTTTACTTTAAAGCGAAAAGTTTTCGATTAAAATTAAAAAACAGGCTCCATCACCTTATTTAATAACGTATAATACCTTACAAGTGCGTTGTCGATGGCATTTCAATTGGTTAGTAATTGCCTTCATTTTATAACGGAATTCGTGATCAGACGTGACGCTACGAATAAAAATGCCTTCTTGTGTAATGAGAAAATTCTACAATTACATAGGTGTAAATGTTTTCACTGTCACTTTTATTAATATGTTTCTTATTTGGGTTATACCATGTGTGTTGGATTTGTTCCGACGTTTCAGCTACCATTACAAGAGCCATCTTCAGGGTAAACTAAGTGTTTTGTTGAAAAAAAACGTATGTGTTTAAGTACTAGTAATTTGTACCGTGTCGTAGTCGGCGGTAAGCACATTTCTATTCTTTTTTGTAGTGTGTAGTGCTGGGAACCATGTTGAGTTTAATTTCAGCCCGTCGCGTCGTCTTTGTTTATGTTGTTTGGCTGTCTGTATATTTCAATTGCCTCTTTTATTATTCGTGCACTGTAATTACTGGGTTTATGCAAAATTTTCGGTTCAAAGGCGAAAAAATGCCTGGTGTCTGTAAACTGTTCCGCTATTGCGGATTTGTCAGGATGCCCAAGTTAACACGCTCTTTTGTGTTCGTCAATCCTTTTCTTTGCTGTGCGCCCTATTTGTCCTATGTACACTTTATGCCTATATCTTCAATTACACTAAAGTTGATAAAAACTTAACGGGTATACTTATCGGTTTTTTCTTAAATATTGTCTTTATTTGAATGCAAATGAATGCTTATGGTTCGTTCTTGGTGTCACATAAGGTTTTTCTGCAAACAACATTTACGTACTTTAAGGGGCCTCGTGTACAAAAACAATGAATATTACAGACTATCTAAAACTATATCTGGATAGTCCGTTTTGTTTATCAGCGAAGAAGAGGGTTGCGAGGTGACGTCACAGCGCTGAGCGTGGGGGTCTTAATTTGGGCATGGGTGGGCACGGCGCGCGCTCAGTTTAGTTGTATCTCCGGAACGAGTTGGTCGATTTTAATCGGTGAACATCATCGATCATAGGTTGGCCATTTGTACCAACGATTTTGACGAATAAAAGTTTTTTTTATAAAGATCCGACGGGATTATCAAAAATACTCCCTGTATATTTAGTTTGTTTTTTTTTATAATAAAATATTCACGTTCTTATTTTTCTTATCTTTCTGCATAACCACATTCAATTTATGTAGCTTTGTAACTTTGTAGTATGAAATAGGCAGTGTTCTCGTCTAGATAATCCTGACAGCGCATTAATTCTCAAAAGTGCATTCTCAGCTAAAAAATGTGAAATGTTTAATAGGTTGGTGATATGAGAATTACATTCAGTTATAAATTTTATATTGTTATATATTCTGCTCGCTGTCGTATGAACATAATTCAACTTATTTAAAGATACTTTATGTCGTTTTACTAATTTAAAATATAATTATATAAATGGTAAAAATATTTTACGTTTTCCTTTTGCTCCCTGAACGTATTTTTAGTAGAGCTTTTTAAATTTTTATTTTTTTAATTGTGTTATTTATAGTTTAAAAACGATAACGATTTTTTCTCGTTTTTTTTTAAACTCCATTTATTAAAAAAAATAGTGGTTTATATTTGTATCGTCAGAGAATTGCAATTTAAATAAGTTGATGTTTTTTTCAATGCAATGTATTTACAAAAATAAATAAAAAACCAATTGCGGTATATAACTAAAGTAAACATAAGCATTCGAAATATGTTCCCTCAACCTGCGGCCACTTGGCATATGTTTGATAGAACGAACTTTAGTCTGTTGCGAGGGTTCACCGGCTACTTTTCTCCTCGCAATTACTGAAATGCCTATGTGTACGCTAAGATACAGCACAAATCGATCTGGAAAAGCGATGGTATAAGCTTTCGCCGGTAAGTAAGGTTTTTATCTTAATCAATATTTTTTTAAAAAAGATATGTTAGTGTTAAAAACGTTTCATCAATATGTTGCTAGTCGTAAGCTAACTCCTGTCACTGTCCTGCTCAGCTAATCGGGCATAAAGTGAAACGATAAACAAAGGCGACGCGTAAGCAGAAGGGAGCGATATACTGAATAGAACTTACAGTAGACCCGTGTAAACAGTCCATGTTTTTTACTCTACTACTTGTCTTGTTTGTCAAAGTTGACGTGACGATACTTGCTCCCTCCTCTGGTAATTCATTTCCTTTGGAGACGACTTTTTAGCTTGTATTTGTGTGGAGTGTTATCTATATATATTATATCTCATTGTGAAAAACTAACATTATAATCATACAACCTAAATATTGCAAAAAGAAACTTACTTGCTGTCATAATTATACTATTTAAACTTGTCAAGAAATAGTCATTTTAAGAACTCTACGCAAAACAGATCTCCAAGAGTCATTTTTTAGAAATAATTATTTCAACATGGCCGAAACTACTCAAAAACTTCCAAATATGTACCAACAGTGATTAGTTACATCAAATTCGTTCTCATACCCTCGGCACGAAACCTCAGTGAGGGAATATTATTCTGTATAAAAATAACAATACAAACATTGTAAAAGTATAAATAAATAAATATATAAGAGAAATATGAGTTACTTTACACCAGGACAAATTAAAACCGTCAGGGAGCACAGAGTTAACAGAACAAATTATAACTAAAAGAAATAACTATTACCAACTCTTTAAAATCATAAACCAAATGGAAACGAATACACCTGTTATTCCTATACTAGCTACATCCGGCAAATATAGTAAGTGTTCAATTTCCCTCAACATTTTTTTTTTAAGTATAAAAAGAGTATGCATATCTCTGTGTAACTCGTTACCATAGATACGACACTAGCTGGCACCCGTAAAACTTTTAAAAAAAGCTTTTAAATGTAACTATTTTTATATTTATTTATTTCACTTTTTGTCCATAACATGCTTATTGCCAAATGGAAATTTATTCTAACCAACCCATAGAATAAAAATGTTTTTTGTATAATTAAAGTTACAAAACGTATTTAAAAGAAAATTAAATACAAAGCTAAAAACATACATAACCAGAAATAACAGTTTTTATTTGTAAATGACATTTTAAATACATTTATTTATTTTAACTTAATTCCGGGGAATGCAAAAATAATATAAACTAGCATTTATTATATTTTAAATACATATTCCTATGAATGCAGTCATGTAATTAAGAAGAGCTTACTAATAAATGTTTAAATAAATTATTTATGTTTTTTTAATCACTCATGAACAAATATGTATGAATGAATAGTCACACAATCCTTTTTACAATGTTTTTCCGAAAGGTTTTTACACGCTTTCATGACACAAGCAGGCATTTTGAATTCGATTCTAAACGTCACGTTTGGCTGGCGGTCGAAGAACGACTAAGAACGCATTGGGCATGACTGAGCGTTTGAGCATGAGTTACGAGTCATCATTTTTTAGGGCTCAGGGCATGCCTATGTGCATTATTAGGTTAATGTATATGACAATATCACAAATAACATTATTTTCTTCAGTAAAGATGCTATGAATTATTAACTAATTTATTACCAAAACAAAAAAAACAACAAATTGGTCAATAAAGTATTCACCTTTATTATTTTACAACAAATTGAAATTGATTTCATTCGAATGATGAATAACTTTATCGTTCGGTTTAACTTTTGGTACTAATAATATACCTACATGTTAAGAAAACGGCAATCAATGCCGTTTATGTAAATGGAGTCATTAGAAAATGATGGAAACCGAGTCAATGTAGGAAATTTAAAATTATAATGAAACGATGGAAGTAGAATTTTATCACACTGCTCAGTGGAACCAATGCTTTTCCATCACAATTCGATTGCACAGACGATCCCAATGGAAGCTTGTTAGTTTCACTTTTAAATCATAGCCCACTTGGTCGAGAAATAGCTTTCGTAACTGTATTTCCTAGTACTTGCTTCTCGCAGGAAAATCGATTGCATAAGGGATACATGCACCCTTATACTCGTATCTACCCGGAGCGCCTACGGAGGCTTTTGCGCTAAAGAACTACGCTTTAAAACCTTTGAAACTCGCTCTGAAAATAGAACGGAACAGTTCAAAAAACCAGGCTAGGATTTCAGATTTCGTAAGTTTTTTATTACAATTTTTAGGTCACCGTTTTCGGTGCTTCAACACAGCCTTCGCATATCGTATTTAAAAATGTTAAGCTGGTCTAAGTCTCCGACGATTAGGATATTCTAAAACTACTGTTGATTATTTTCTTTATGATTTCTAAAACTAATCAATTACTTATTCCATCTTCATTTGTTCCTAAAACAGTAGATAACCATCAGGAAATAATTGACAAATAATCGAAATAATAACCTGTTTAATGCAGCAGCGTTATTCGATTAAATTTTAGATAGAGTTAAGGTGATCAATCTTACGCTTCAGGTGTTTAGTGCAATATGTAAGGCACTAGGTGGCTCCCTGTTCAAGACGCGTATTGCCAAACTTTATATTGACACAGAACAGAATTGTTCTTCAATCGATCACAAATTGTCCCGTAAATTAAGGGCACCTGTATACACACGTTTTGTTTCAGAACATTTTAGCAAAACAAATGCGTCGTCTTAATATTTTTTTAATACAATGTCAATGTGGAAAATTATTTTGTATGCCTATGGAATTCCTTATTAATATGTTGGAATTACTTTAATACTAACACTGTTCTACAAAAACTGTATTAATTTACCTAGTAACTTAATTATTTTTGATGAAAACTGTTACCATTTTTCAAAAACATTTAATTATGTACCTACCCACTTTTATGTAGTATTTTATCATTATTTATATATTTATATCTATAAAACATAATTTTATTTAAAATATTTCTGTTAAAACATACCTACATATTAATTAGACCTCCATTTTGTCCTGTTATACAATGAAACGCTTGAATTTTAATTTTATACGTCTCATTTAAAAGCCTAGAATGTGTGGTAAAACGATGTATGATAGGTGCACAAATGTCGAGATCCGTGAAGTGTGTAAGGCTGAGACATGCATTATTGACAGAATCAAGAAAGAGGTGCTGCGTTGGTTTGGACATGTAGAGCGAATGGACAGCGAAAGAATGGCTAAAAGAATATACGATGCAAATGTTGATGGATGCAGAAAACGAGGAAGACCGAGAAAGACATGGCACGATCAAGTCCATCAAATACTTGAAGATGGACATGTCAAAAGTAGGAATAATCGGCGTGCGTGCATGAGAAGATGTATGAATGTAGAGGAAGCGAGGTCTGTATGCCAAGATAAAGTGTTAGGCGTTCTATCCTCTGTGCCTACCCCTACGGGGAAACGGTGTGATGGTTCGTTGTTGTTGTTGTTATTTAAAAGTCCTCTGGGCTTGTTTAATAATTAATAAAATAAAATGACAATGCATACGTCCATAATAGTTTAGTAATATTTTAAACTTGATTTGGTGTTTTCTTGTTACTTTTCTACATTTCATGTTACGTTCTAGGGTTTTCCATTATAAATAAATGATAATCTATAAAATGAGTGGTAAAACAATAAAATATTATTGTGTTTATAAAGCCTATCAATTTAAGAATATGACTTTTGCTTGTTGTTGGGTTCAATTTTGGCATCCGTCCAATTTACTCTTACAAAAGTCGGAAAGCTTTCACGTTCTATTTGAGGGATTTGAAGAATGTAACTAAGTCTCTCTTGGTTAAGAAATAGCCTCAAAGCAACCATTTGCAACGCTAAAAGAATTAACAAAATATAGAAAAAAAGATGGAATTTTGCAACCGGCTTATTTATTTTGTCTTCTGTACTTTTTTCAAATACGAGTATGGATAGTAAAAACAAAATATTTTTTTCTGAAATTACTTCTTTCAATTGAATTTCCTCCTGATGGTTTTATGAAATCTGTGATTTTATTCTATAATAGTCAAACGGGCTTATTATTAGCGAATTAATTTTTTAATTATTATGACGTAGGTACAAGTAATTAAATTATTTAAAACTTAACAAACTCATAAAAAAACGCTGTTAACATTGGTAAAGAAGCATTATGAAAAATTGCCCTAACATATTATAAATAAGAAAGCATATTACAGTCAACTCTCTCATATAAAGCAATTAATTCGTACCGCGTTATATAGAAACCGCGCTATAAGAAAATAGAAATTAATAGTTGTGTCACTATAAACTGTCTCTGTCCTTAATAAATGTATGTAAAACATAATTTTTTAAAAAAAACAATTTATAAACTAAAAAAATGTTACTAACCAAATAAATAATAAAACTTATTAGGAGCTTTTCATTCGTAATCACTGTTATTAGCCAAACCCTGTGTAGTGATAATCTTGTACTTAATTAAAAGAGCGCTGTGCTTTATCGTTTGCTCATATTTGGGGAAATTAGGGCCCTTATTGTACATTTTTGTATTTCTTTATTTTTAACTGAATTTGTACTTCCTAATCAAACAACATGCAGATGAATGCAAAAGATAAACTATTCAAGACTTTTCCTTGTTGGAATGTTGTCTTGCATGAAAAACTCGTTATATAGAAATTGTAATATAAAAGGGTTGTTCCCAATTTTCACTTTGCGTTGTAGGAGGGTTGACTTTATTGATTTATTTTTCTTAAGCGTACGGTTTATACTATTATTGGTCTTGTTTGGTAAATTATTTATTTTTGCATTCAAAATATCTGCCTTAAAACCGATTTCACATTGTTAGATAAACATAATGTACTGCTGAGATTCTATTATATTGTAAAAAAACATTATCAACATAATTGATATTTAAAGTACTAACTTGTTGTCAAACATTTCAATAAATGTTGGAAAACATTTGTGTATAATCACTTACCAACTTTTCTATGTCTGAAGATACGAGAATTAAAATCTTACACACATATTATAAAGGCTTAAAATGAAATAATCTTGATACATTTCAAATTATAATGGCTTTGAAAGTAATTTCTCAAATCAATACGATATTGATGAGTAAATAAATTATAAATTTAAGTTAATAGCAACGTCAGACCTTTTTTATTTGAATATTATTAATTAATCAATTAAAATGACAAAAGTTTTTTAAATTTCAGCTTTATGTTTTTGCCGTTCTTTTATAGTATGTACATAATTCTACTTAAGATTACTTCATTTCCCCGGAAGACATTTTCATATTTTGTGCAAATAGATTCTATTAACTTATATCCCATTGTTAATTAAATTAAAATTTATTTCTTCTCTTTACAAGCGAGTTACAAATCTATTACCAAAATACCTGTTTTTACTTTTTTTTCTCTTTTTTTATCTAATATATTATATTTTATTCCGCACGATGCACTTTATTTTAGATTTTTTTTATTCAACAAACGGCAAATAATTTATTTTTAAAATTCTTTGTTTACAAAAGATTCGCGTTTTTTTTTAGATTTGACATTTACTTCTTTCAATGCTTCAATCGCCCTTAGAGTAACTAAAGTATATTCTAGTTAATTTGTCTGTCACCCTCAATCTTATTTTCCCAATTCTGAAGGTGATATGTAAATTAATTAGCTTGTTAGTAAACTGAAAGAAACAAGTCCAATCGCGAGAATCAGAACCGTCACTACCCCTCCACCAGATTTATATTAAGAAAAAAAAATCCACCAAATAAACAAAATTTCCTTAAGTCCACTCTTCTTTAGTTTTAAAGATCGTATCGTACTAGACAAAAATACTTGATTTATTAGCTCCATACGCAACATAATATTTTGTAAACATTAACTTAAGAAAATAGGACAGAGTTAATTACGCTTCTTTAGTTCTTTTATATTCAATAGACCATTTTGTACAATTTACAATAGTTTTTTTTGATTTTAGAGCCAAATAAGTAAAATCAGGAAGTTGAGATTGGCCCTCGAAAAATGCTAAAAATACAATTTAATAGTGGAAAAAAGAATTTTTCTTTAGCTACATGGACGCGTAATAAGATAATGAACATAAGTGATTGGAACAATAGGCTTCTTTCCCCCCCCCCGGCAACTACACGTGGACCGGACCATCTTCTAGGAATTTAGCAAACAACATGTGTTTGCACATGTGCGACACTGCGACAGTGACTACCAACTACCCAAAATGTACGAAAGCTGCCCTTTAGATATTTTATATAGTGTTGAAACGGTGATTTATCTGTTTAGTTTTTTATTGTTTACTTTAAAAAGTCAAAAAAGCACGAACACTTTACAAAAAAATGCTAAAGCACGAACACTTTACAAATTTACTATTATGCTCAATGTTTGTTTTTGTAAATTTATTGATAATTTTAAATATCCAAATTTTGTAAATGAGGTCTAGAATTCCAACCATCCATGCGCTCAGTAGCTGCAAAACTTGTAATCAAACTTCTATTTTTATAAATTTGTTTTTTTTTTAAATAACACTAAATCTCAAAATTTTATTGTCAAATAAAAAATGTAAATAGGAGCTAGGTTTCTTATTGTCTATGCGCTCTGTTGCTGCAAGACGTGATGTAATCTAGCTCCTAAATATCATCATTGGAGACGAAGAACAAGAATCCCAACCGTTTAAGCGCTCGTGGTGGAATATTTATTTATTTACGGCGCCCTTAAAGTGATTTTCACAAAAACGGCGCTGTATAAATTATCCAATTATATATATATATATATATGTATAACTTAATTTTGTTAAAAATGGTATTTTAACATAGAAGAACTAGAGCAGGGATTAGTTAAATATATTTTGATAAAAAAGCTTGTATAGCTTTGAAACCGGTCGAAAAAAAAGTCGTTATAAACGAAGTTGCTTTTATGTATGTTGTTGAATATTTATTATTTCGTTTGGTTTTTTTTAACCACAACAGGCCAGGAAACCCAATTACAGTGGCAAATTATAGCATACAACACCCAGAATTGAGAAAAAAATCACGATTAATTTCCTCAACTCAAAAATAACTAAAAATATTGTAGATCATCTATGCTTCATGATTTTTGTAGCAATCGCTGTATCAATTCAGCTCCACTTGCACCATTTGATGCAGATCACATAGTAATGATGCATGGGTAAATATTATCATCTACGAATCGTATAGAAAACGAAGAGTCTTTGTTTGTGTATGACTCATCCGAAAACAAACGCTTACTGTCAGCGGACCTACGATCGTCTTAAGGACAGTGCAGAGATTGAATCATACATTTGATGTATGTGAACAAAAGATTATCAAAACATCAAAACTACTAAAGACAAATCGCTGAGGCGAGCAGATATCAAATTGCTGACAGCCAGGAAAATAGCGTAAAAACTTTGAAGGGATGTAAAATAAACACTGGACAATATACATACAAGTAGTAACACTTAAAATTACAGTCACTTTGAACTAGGTACTTAGTTAATCAGTTAGTTGCTCAAGCAAAACGTTTACACAGGTACTCTCTCATCTACCGTGTTTATTCAATATGTAATAAATACCACGGATGCCGTTGTTTTCTTGCGTCAACCTTCAGCTAGGTAAAAGCTTTCTTGTTTCATCTACACGCATGATTCCGACATATGCACAAAGCAATAGATGCAACATGTAAGCCAAAATACCTTAAATGCAAAAATTGGAACAAATAAACTATAAAATATAACAATTTACTATCTACAAAAACACTATTTTATTGAAGCGTACTTTGTATTTCATAACATAATGAAGTCAAGCAAAAAGGTGACAACGTTGAGCTACCATTCAGGTTACTAATTAAAGTGTTTGACCATTTATTAGTAAAGGATAGGCCATTTTTCCATGTCTTCGTGCCTTCTGGTCATTGGGCATGTAAAAGCTAAACGTCTACTCCTATATAAATAGAGTTCTCACACACGATGTATGTACGTATGTATGTAAAATGGTTTGGTTTAATGCATATTTCCTTCATTAATACTTTAGGAATAATCTTTTTAATGCACGGGAACACAGTACTCTGTACTGAGCACTTAGAGGAAAGGAGTATCGAAATACTAAAATGTACATACATATATGATATTTTCAGGTGTACTTGTACATTATGTAAGCCGCTTTCAGAGCGAACTAACGGCCTATTAACATACGCATCCGTAAATGTACGAAGTTATAATGGACGCTCGTACTTCTAGGGTGAAATCTATCTATGTGAAATATTTTTGAAAAATACCAAGTTAGTGTTTTTGATGGTACAAAATTTAATCTCAGTGGTATTTGCGAGTTTACTTTGCTCTAAAAAGGTATGCTAACAAAACATAATGACATATTGCTACATAATATTATATTAACGATTCCGCAAAATTAAAGTATTTGTAAAAGATTTTCGTCTGAATTTTGAACTGAAAAGACGGATCAGAAATGCTTGTACATTTAATTAGGGAAGTTAAACTGTGATATTTAATAAACATAAGCTGAAAAAGAAAAACTTTCGCTTTCAACTAAAATCAATAACTTTTTAGGTTACTTTATAACTTAGATATTATATTTTTAAGATAATTGTGGTATACTTGCCGGTCCAAGTACGGAGTAATAACTCTAGTTAGACTGGTAATGATACAATATTTAAAAAAAAACATATACGGCTCTTCTCACCAACAGGGGTGAACTTTATTCATGAATGCAATTTTCAAAAATGTATTGAATGTCAGTTGATATAACTTTAGAATTACCAAAAATCCAGTAAAAAGATATAAATGGGAAGAAATTATAAGGAATATAAGGAAAAAATCTGATTAGGATCCATTAAAAGCGAATAATGTTTGTAAACATTCAAAAACAAACTTTTATTAAACACAAAAAAACAACATCTTCCATTTTTTTTATAAATGCATTCTCGTCGAATGCAACTCTGGTAGGTCGACGAAAAATTAATTAATTAAGGAAATCATACAATCTTTATAAATACAAGGTACAAAAGAACAATATAAAAATTAAGACCAATTACAGATTTCACATTAATTTATTATGAATGCAGGGGGAGAGGGGAAAAAATTAAATTCTAAAAAAATATTAATATTAAATAAAAAGGAAATAAAAGGAAGAAGACATTGTATGGCTCTAACTATACATTCCTCCTCTTTCTCTGCTTCTATGAACATTTATATATCTTAGTAAAAAGTACTCGTAAATGTACATATCATTTTATTTATTTATTTATTAAGGAATGCCTCGACACGGGTTATGCCCAGTGAGGCGTTCATAAAGAAAATAAAATATATAAAATTTTATGTGAAATAAATAAATAAGAAAAGAGGCGAAACTTAATTTAAAATACCGAATTAGACGGTGAATTTAATGAGTAGCTTATAAATGTTAATGAAGTGGTAACTCGGGCAACTATATTAACAAATTAGTTTGCATGCCAACAAGATTAGAGCGTTCTAGAACTTGGAGCCATGCAAGTACATGCAAGAAAAACAAGTACCTACTCGTACATGGCACATAATATATAAAATACATACACGGTCATGTTGCAAGTGTGTAAAGACAGACTTGTGTCTGTATTGTGTATTTCCATGCCTTGTGTTTTACATAGATATTGTAACATGAAACAAATAGGTCCAAAGGGAAGTAGATATTCATAGAAAGACAATACAAATGAAGATGTACAAAGTTTTAACAAAGAGACATGTTGGTTAACACATAGTTACGTAACGTTTGGCATGAAAACCACGTGTGTCTATGTCTCTGTGGACTTATGCTGTAACTTATTCGTTTCGTAAATCCATTCGTATCGTATGAGAGAGAAATATGGTTTTGATTGCGTTGGAATGAGATGGATGGATGAGAACGAACGAACTTACGAAACGAAATTGTGACAAAATAAGCTTGCTGTTACGATTATATTTGCTGACGCAATGTTTGTGGTTATTTTTTAAAAATAAACATTAGAAATATCTTAATTGGTTGCAACATGGAGGGAAAACATTTAAGGAAAATAATACGGAAGTCAAGGCATTTACAGGGCTTATGACCTGTCATTGGCTTGTTTAAGTGGCCACTTTAGACACTGTGTAACATTTACCATTCTGCCTATGTTCAAACATCCCCATTTTCTCATATTTTCCATCCATTGACTTTTACTACTAGCATTAGTTGTCTGAACTGAACTCTTGTCCGTCTGTGTTGTTCTTGTCCCATAGAAGGGAAATGGTAAATTACAAATCTAAATAGTAGACTAACTCAAGAGAACCACGCGCCGACCATGCTCTAGGACCCGTTTCGTCTGCTTTAAGGTCTGTGAGATTGTTAGGACGATTAAGGTCTTTGCATGGGATTGTTTCTACTGTTGGTATTAGAAAAATGGTTTTTACGAGGAATTCAGTACTATGACGAAAAGTAATTTCGCCTGAGTTCGATAGGAATCATGTTAGGATCTGTGTTAGGATTTTGCCGGTAGTGTCTTGATAATTTGATGTTCCTCTGTGATTTGTTATAGATACGTGTTGTTTTTTTTCTGTTGATTGAGTGCATGTTGTATAGGGCAAATTATTCCAATGTTTCCTTTGTGTATTTGGGTTTCGTGTCGTTTGATTGATTTGTTTGTATTACTACGTTCTTCTTCCTTTCCGATGCGGGATCTAGAGCGTGCGGCTGCGGTCTCGATTTGGAACTAACACTGTATTCTTCCACTGTCATACTGGGAAATTATAAAAAGGTGATTGTGCTGACCATGTGTATTTGATTGATCACAAACTGACAATGCTGGAAAAGTTATTATACCTCTACGCAAACAGCGCACTAAATTTGGTGAGCGCGCATTTGCGGTCGCAGGCCCTATGGCATGGAATGCTCTCCCAGCAGAGGTGCGAGGCTGTGAAAGTGAAGTGATGTTTCGGAAAAAACTTAAAACCCACTTGTTCTCTAAATCATTTGAATAAATCCGTAGCACGTGACAACAAAGTAAATTATTTAAATCAAATTACAAATTTAAAGCTTCAATTAAATTAACTTAACAGTAGAATCACCATGTAAAGCGCCCTTGAGGTATTTTATTACGAAAATGGCGCTATATAAGTTATCCACAATAAATAAATAAATAAATGCTGCAGTGAGGGGTACAATGAAAGTTTTTAAAGTTTATTTGTTTTGTTATTTTCAGTTTGATTGTAAAGAAATATTAAATTTTCGCTTAATTTGTTTAAAAAAATATATATATTGATATGCGAAACTGAAGAAAGACTCAAGTCTTCATGAACAGTTTCGGGAAAGGGGTGGATGCTTTCATAGTTGACTTTTGTGAAATAAAAAAAACTGCAACCTTTGCCTTGTGGGATAGATTTATCCTGCAGAAAACAATTTTTTAGTTTTATACTTCTTCTTTAACCAGTTAGTTAATTCAGAGTTGCGAGAATGTGGATGTTTAAACATAGGTAGAAAGGTCGGCCTCGTGGTGTAATGGTCAGCGCGTTCGCCTAACATGCAAGACGTCTCGGGTTCGATTTCCGACATGGTTGATATGAAATATTTATTTTAAGGGTGTTTTTACACTAGAATATTTTATAGTCCCTGGACTGATGCCTGAAGCGTAAGACTGATCATCTTACCTTCAAGTAACAAAAAAAGGTGATCAAAATACGTTGCAATTGGTGTACCAATGCAGAGCGCTATGCACCATTAGGTGCGGAAAGGGAATGATGATGAGAAGGGTGGATGTTAAACAGTGTATAAATTGGCGATTCAAAGCAGCCAATGAGAGTTCATAAGCCCTGTAAATACATAGACTTACATATTCCTTTCTCAAATATGTTTTCCTCTCTGCTGTGACTAATTTAGATCTGAATCTCCAGGGAGGAAGTCCAGCCTGTCTGCAAATATTTGGACATACTCAAAACATTGTTGGATGCATAAAAAAACTTCAAATACGTATGTGTGTTTGTTTGATTTTGGATAATTATCTGACAGGGCCTATAAAAGTACCACGCACAGCAGTAAGTTTCAGCAGTAAGCAGTAAGCAACATCACAGTGTCGGATAAACAAATCAATTTTCTGACTTTTTTTTAAATCTCAATTTATTACCAATCGTTTCAAGCGCTTCGGAGTTAGCACACTCATACGTCATACACTTCTCCAATAAATATGAGCTATGAGAATGCCTCAAGGAATATTGCAAGATAAACGTGAATGCCAAGGGTTTGTAGGGAATTCTCTTGTGTAATATTTGTTATAAGTCAAGAATATCTAAACTTCCATCTAACATGCGAGTATGATAAAGAAAGATCATATCATAATTATATTTGCTTAATAATACTACCTTTTATCAGTAATGTATTGTAAAACAAACAAACCTTTTGAACTTTTTCAAAGATGGTGAATGGTAATTATATTTATTTATTCATGCATTTCATAATATATATATATATAGTTTTATGTTCACTTTGCCTAGCTGTATGAAACAGTATTTATTATTTTCTTGTTGTTTTACTGTATAATGTTTTATTATTTAAGCTTTCTACTGAATATGCTGTACTATTTTTACGTTAATTTTTCTTATATAAATCTTGTATAATTTTATTTTTTTTATAAATCTTGGGTATAAGGAAATTCATGTTTTAAAAAAAATATATATATATATTAAGCCAAATATGTTAATATTATAAATGTTTGTAAAAGGCAGATTTGCCGTTTATGTTTATAAAATAAAATAAATAAAATTCAGTGCCAAAAATATCATAAGACATGTTAACGATTGATATTCAAATTACGTATCATTTAAGTTTGAATAACATAACTCAAATAAATTTAATACGTTAATGTCAAAACTGAAAATAAAAATATTTTTTTAAGCCTTGATAAAAAGATACTTGAGACCATAAAGAAAAGAAAACTTGAGTACTTCGGGCACGTGATGAGAGGCGAAAAATATAAAATTTTACATGTCATTCTTCAGAGAAGGATTGAAGGAAGACGCAGTGCGGGTAGAAGGCGCATCTCTTGGTTTAAGAACTTGCGAGGCTGGTTCCATTGCAGTACTCAGTCCTTGTTCAGGGCAGCTGCCAACAAAGGGAGAATTGCTACGACGATATCCAACCTCCATCGGGAGAGGAACGATAAAAATAAGAAGAAGCCGTGATAGAAGAATACTCGTTTTCTGAAACCGATCGGCACATTAAATTTATGTAGCGGTTTAACACACACAAAATAACAAAGTGAGTGATTCAAATATCAAATTTTAGTTAAGGATTATTTTATTTTTTTATTATTATCATAGATAAGTTTAATTTTAGGGGATATTTTTAAATAATTCCGTTATAAATATGGAAACCTTAATATATTTAAAAACTTCTGGCTTAACAACCATTGACTTATTTAAACTATAGATGGGCGTTTTGGTTATTTGAAAGTAATAGCAGTAACAGTTACAGTTTCACAAATTTAACTGTTTTGAAATAACAGTTTTAAGCAGCGTGGACAAAAAATCTAGTACAAGCATTAGTTGGAACAGTTTTACATACGTTAATTAAACCGTTACTTGTTATGACTCAGGCTGTTTTGAACGGTTTTTTAAGAAAGTGGCTACAATTTTGCTATACTGCTCTAAAAACTGTTTTAACATTTTTTTTAAGAAACAGGTTCATGATTCTTAAATCCTGGCAATTTTATTCTCGTTCCAATAGAAGAGAGAAGCTACGGTTTTTTCTCCGTGCACATGAAAACTGTTATTTCAAACGGTTTAATTAAGACTAGTAGATTTAATACGGACTAGTTTTTCTTAACAGTAAAAGTTTAAAAACGGTTTTTGAATACAGTTAAATTTTATGTGAAATTGTTGTTTCGGAAGAATAGCTGTTTTAAAATGACTGATGAATTTTTTTTTTTACATTTCTTTAAACCAGTTTTTAATTAAAATGCAAAAAACTATTTACATATTCGAAATATTGTTACTTTATTGAACTTTACTTTACGCTGTCCTAGTTCTTGTACTTGTAAGTTCAATAGATCATTTTTAGCAAAATTGAGTTATGAATCCCAATATATTCATTATCATATTACGCGTCCATGTGGCTATTATTAATTATTCTTTCTTTCGTTATTAAATAGTATATTTAGCATTTTTTTAATGCCAATCTCCACTTACTGATTTAACTTATTTGACTTTAAAAACAAAAACACGTCTCTTGTAAAATTTGCAAAATGGTCAATTGAACATACTAGTACAAAAACTAGAGCAGCGTTTACTGAATTATGCCCATCTAACAAAGTATGTATGTGTGTATATACACAGTTGGAGAATATATCTTTCATCAAAGTTTGAACTGAAGTTTTTAACATGATGAGAACAATTATGATTCATTCGTCTCTCTCAGTTGTAAATCATAAGCACATCATAAATATATAGATCTTCGAAATCAGACATGATGTAAAACTGTATTTTTTGCAACATGATGGGCTATGCTTTATTTTAGCGGTCTCTTGCCTCCTCTCACGTTGATCCCGCGTCTCTTAGTTCTGCCGAATAACGCCGTAAGATCGTCATCAACGGTCTTTTGAAAAAACTGTATGCATAATTTTGACGTTCAACATTTTTCTGTTTCTATAAAACAATTTTATGCTTGTCTAAAGATTTTTTGTTCTGAGCCCCTATTATGTCACTCCTTCGTTTCATTAGTTCGTTCGTATCGTTTGAAGCGAAAACGGGATCGAAATACGGCATTGATTCCGTTAAAGTCAGATGGATATATTGCACATTCGATAAAATAGAGTAATAACTGAAATAAGTATTTTGGGTGAATCGTAAAGGGCCGTTTACATGTGGCAATATAATAAATATGACAATATCGTCTTGTCCCAGCTCCGTAAAGAGCCTCGATCGCGCGAGACAGAACGCTGTGACAAAATTCGTCTGCACTTCACACGGGAGCGCTGTGAAAATGACCACACGACGGCGTTTATTACGAGCGAAATCACGAAAAATAATATATATTTTATTTCACGATTTATCAAAATTGATGAAAAAAGGACTAAATAATAAAAACATTTTTTTCTGCCTTCTATAATATACGCGGGAGTGACACAAACGCGTCGAGTAAATCGCTATTGTCAGAAGATCCTGTCCGTGCGTATTCACATTAGGACAATGCAGCCGCGCGCTGTGGTAGACGTAACCATTGTTCCGTGGAAATATCCTGCCCGTCTATCTCAGTGGCGGTGTCTCAAGATAATTTTTTGTCCAACAAATTGCTGTTTACATGTGGTCAATGGTACTATTGCGTGGAAACGGCGAAATGGTTTATTGGTGTTGTTGTTAATATTACCTACTGTATTGTATGGGACTCATTGCACATTCTTCATTCTTCATTCAGTGTGTATCAATTCAATTTTAATTTTTTTTTTTTTTTAAGAATAAGGTTTAGAAATTAACCATGCTTAAAAAAAATATAACATTTCTTGACTTAAATATTTACAAAAAGGTTTCGAAAGTAGATATATTTTTTTTTATAGTTAAACTTCTAACCAATCTCTTTCCTGTACACTTTTCAATATAATTACAAGTTTTAGATTATTTATATTTTTATACTTACGCACCCACACACACGCACCCTCTCCTTCATTCATTCACACACGCATGTGCACACTCTTCCTCATTCATTCAAACACACATACTTTCACATACACACACATGAATACAAACGTCACACACATCTCTTTCTCTTATATATTATGTATTATTAGATTTACAGTGGATTTTTTTAATTGGCTCTAGTATTGTTAATATATTTCTACTTATTGTTTTATGATAGTGCTGTATAAATCCCAAATAAAATCAAATAAATAAATATATTCCCAATAAATAAAAATCCATATAAAAGACAATTTTTAAATGATTTTTTTTATGTATATTTTTTTGTTTATTTTTTTACAATAAAAATAAATGATAAAACAGAGTATTAAAAAAATTAAGCATTATTACACAACAACGAAATACATATTAACAGTAAAAATAGTAAATGACCTGTTCGTGGGTATACAAGAAAATGGTAATGAATTTTTGCTCCTATAATAAATAATGGACAGTTGTAATATTTTTGTGTAACATGAGAAAGAAAAAATAAGATATTTTGTTAAAAATAATATGGTATTTTTTTATAGTAGTTAAAAAAGGAAATAAAAAATATTTTTAAAAAAACACAGAAATATTCCTTATTATTAAAGGGCAACAAAATAAATCATAGAAAAAAAGAGTTCGTATCTTTAGTTTGAATCCAGGATAGTGCATGTTTTTTAGAAGAAGGAAAATTTTGAAAATGAAATATTATCAGTAAAAAGAGAATTAAAAAAATTGGCCTATAAAATATGCATGTCTCTGTGCGAGCCTCGATTAACAATGTGGTATTTCTAACACACGATTCCTTCTTTGACTTTATCAATTTTAATTACTTGTAAATAAATTTTGGTTCTTAAATATATATTTTAAACATTGAAAACAATTTATTCTGTAATATTTACTAAAAATCTATTTTTTTTAGTTATGACTCTATTTTATCGGATATGCGGTATGAGATACGAACGAATTTACGAAACGAAGAAGTGAAATAATCAGGGCCCAGTATCAAGCTACCCGCAACGTCACAATATAATTGAGTCTCAGAGACGGCGGCGCTGCGCGCTGACACGCTCGTGCGGTCCCGTGACGTCATAAGACACGAGTAGGTGCTCAGGAGACAAATTGTCCAACATTGTTTGTACTTGAAGACATGAAAACATGAAGTGCCAGCTACTATGTAATGCACACAGTGCCGTGTGCATTTTTTTACGTTCCAGGTACAAAATAATACAAGATGGTAAAAAGAATGATGAACTGTTAACAAAAAAGGATTAAATTTTTACGTGATTTGCAAAGCAAATCTTGAGGTTTTTACAGCGTATTTGAGCAAAAAATTACCTTCGTCATTCTCTCGTGAAGCTGATATTTCATAGGGTACTGCATTTGTACCTTCTGAAATCGCAGGGTATCGGCGATCATTTTTAAACCTTTTATTCATGGAAAACGTGATATTGAGTATTAACATTTATATTGTAATTTATTTTAACAGAGAGGGAAAACATTTTTGAGAAGGAAATATGGAAGACTAGGCATTTACAGAGCTTATGAGCTGTCATTGGCTGGTTTAAGTGGCCACTTTACGCACTGTGTAACATTTACCATTCTACCCATGATGTATATATGAAGAGGATGTTTAGTCTGTATGAAAAGACAGTGTGGTTATATGTGGCTCTATTCTTTCTACCTACCCCTACGAGGAAGCGGCGTGATTTGTTGTTTGAACAATAATTAATGTTTTTTTATTTTTTTTTATTTGAAAATTTATTTATAAACCCTTACGGATTATAACATTAATTTGACAAAAATAACTTTCATTTATATTCTGTTGTTCAAAATAATATGTTTTACATCTTTTGAAAAGTTTGTCCGAGTCTTTTGTTTAGTTTTGTTTGGTAATTTATTGTATAATTTCAGTCCCTGGTTCATTAGTCTTGATTGTCCTTGTCTTGTTCTAGAAAGTTGTATATAATATTTGTCTGATATTCTCGTATTATGTCCATGTTGACTACAATTTTTTCCAAGTTTTAGTTATTCGTCTACAATTACATTAGTGGCTAATTTATGGATAAATTTTAATGATTCTAGTTGAAAAAGTTCAGTTATGTTTAATTGCTTAGTTTGTTTAAAACGTTTTCTAGTTGCAGTTAGATAACGAAGGTCAAATACTAACTTTAATATTTTATTTTGTTGTTTTCGTAGTCTGTTTATGTCATTTTGATATTCTGTGTCCCATGGTAGTTGCGTATAACATATTTTAGTTTTTACATAGGCTTCATACATTAGATTTTTTTCCGTTTTTGGAACAAAGTTTTTGATTTTTAAAAAAAGACTCGACTTAAACGCCGACAGAATATTAATGTCCTTTTAAATATTTATAGTTTATTTTGAGTGTGTAGGTACTTTTATCCAATGTGTTATACATTTCATGTTTAAACTAAAACTATCCATTTAATCACCACATTGTGCAGTGCAGTGTAATCAAACATCCGTTGACGTTACATTTAAAATTCAGGTTTTCGGGACGGAATTACAATTTATCACTCGCAATATAAAATCAAAACGACGCACTCCCCCTGAATAAACCTGATATTAATGTAACGATATGAAATTATCATTAAATGATGTTTTACCTTTTAAATAACATTAATTATGAAGGTGGCAGGAAATGTCTATGTTAGCTTTTACCATTTCATGAATTAGTCCAAATTAATGAGTCAATTAACATTTCAAATTGTATTCGTTTGAATAACCTGCATTGAATTTCTGTTTTTTATTTTAGTCTTAGCAGATCTAGAAAATAAGCGTGTTATGATAAATTATAGATACCAGAGCTCTTTGAAAATACACATTTAAAATTTATTTATTTATTTATATACATTATAAAAATAATAAATATTATACAACATTATTTTAGGAACGTGTATTTTGTACATACACAAATCTGGATTTCTCCCAAGGGTGAGTAGGTATATATTTTTTAAAATAATTAATTTTTTAATTTATTTTTTTTATAAAATACTTAACTCCAATATCAATACATAGATGGCGCTCCACCACGCTTGTGAATGGTTCTCATTTAATAACATATATATACAAAAATAAAAAAAATGTTACTTGTGTCGATATTCGCTAATAAGCGGAATGGGGAATGTTGTAAAACGTAAAGTGGCCACTTAACCCAGCCAATGACAGGTCATAAGCCCTGTAAACGCTCGAATATCCATAATCCTGAATTTGAAAAAATTCTACCTAGTCTCTGTAGGTCTCCCTTCCCCTCCTTATCCTCTCTTGAAGCATTCTTGTTCTAATCCCGCCCAATTTACAATAACTTAATGTTCTTAAAAAAATATTAAAAAATTCTTTGATTATTAAAAAATATTTACGAGCACATGAAAATAACACTTTTATATGTATACACTTAAATGTATTTATTTAATATGTTTTATATTTTCTGTACTAACTTTGTATACTTTGTAGAAATATGTTATTAATTCCGAGTATATACACTATGTCTATTTGTTTACTATAAATATGTACGTAGAACTGTTGATTTCCCAAATAAAATAGAATAGAATAAACATAAGTTTATTTTACATTATTTGAGACATAAGTCTCAACTTTATGGGACTAAAAGTCCTGTGTTGTGATGCGACTAGCAATTAGTTGACACAGACACATAAGCACAACAAATATAGGATCAGAAACATATAATTTTTTTTTTAACATCAATACAGTAAACTCAAACATTCGTAAAATCATCAAGGAGTTCCCTACTCAAATCCCTCCCACTAATGAAAATCCAGTCCTTAACTACTTTCTTGAAAATAGATTTTATCCTTGAGAGCTTAATATTGAACACTTTCGGTGCGATAAATGAGAGATGTCTATGATATATTTTTTGATTTATTCAATTAAATTTAGTTTTGAACTGATAGCTATTATCCAGCTATTTATTTTTCTAACTTTAGTATAAATAATAAGTTAGTACTTTTGCGTACATATTGCTAGAAACTTTTTTTTCCAGCCAACCAAATCATGTAATAAATAGTTGGAAATTACTTTGAAAACATAAACAGTTGTAAAAAATATTTTTCAAAAATAAATCTGCGTTTTTTGTTAATGAAAATGATATTTACCTTTTTCAGTGGAGAGATTCAGAGGGTTCATTCGTCTGCCCTGCGCCCGGGACGGCGCCCACGGATACCAGGATAACAGAACGCTCGAGGAAGTATAAACTGAAGCTACTACTCGACACTCGCGCGCGAACTGTCTGTCTGTGTATGCGTTATTATATTACAACAAATACGTTTGCTAATGTGTGGCAGGCTTCCAAGCTCCGCACACAACCTACGAAATATCCAACGGGGTCCACACACGGATGAAACTCCGAAAATTACGCTCGCCAAAACCGCTTCGATGTAACGAAGTATCAGGAGGGTATAACTGGCGAGGAGGTGACGCGACGCGCGCTACTGTTAGCGTTTCGCGAACTATAAACACTCGAAATGAAAACTTATGTTTATCTTATTAATACCGACACTTAGCTAATTTTACACCTATTTCTAGCTTAGTTTATACTTTGTTAGGTGCAGATGCTCTGGTTAAGTTAAAATTTAATTATTATAATTATTACATAAAATTAATATTCCCTTCAAACAGGCTGTAACGGCGGGGAAATGACGCGACGCGACGCGACGCGGCGCGGAGAAAACTGCGACTCGGATTTCGATCTGAAAAACAAAGAAATTACAAATTAAAATTAGTACTAATTGTAACACATTAAAATAGCAATTGATATTTTTTGGTCAGGAAATATGAAAGACCTTGTTTTCTGGTTCAATTATTATTTAATAGACTGTTATATTATTTTAAATACCATTAAAGTGATGTATAAAATTTGCTCAAATAAAGTATTATTATTACATTTAAATAATACTTAAATTGACATAATTATTTTTACGTCATACTTAAATTCGCTTAATTTAATATCGTTTATTACTTTTATTATAAAAGATCATGATACAAAATACATAACCCCTGCTTTCACGTTTATAATTTTTTTTAAAAAATCTACAACCTGTCTGACGATGTCGATAACAATGAAATTCTTTAACTGATAAAAACTGTAAATAAGGTTGAATAAAATTAAATGCTGTATTTTTATAATTATAATTAAAGTGCAGTTCCATCAAGAAATTAAATTTACAAATAAATAAATAAAGTTCATGGCCCTTACATACTATATATATATATACTCGTACTAATGTAAAAAAATGTGTCTGTTCATAGGAATTCAGAAACAGTTTACAAATTTTAATCCTATGTAACATTGTTATTTAATTAAAAATAATCAATAGTCATTATTTGTTTATAAGCACTTGACTGTTATCACAAATGTCCATCTAATTACTATTGTATAAATATTTTAATTTGTAATTATAAAAATTACTGTATTTTGAGTACGTCCGAATGTTTATAAACAAAGCTAAGGCTGCATAGTAGGTGAAATAATTCAGTCAAATGAATGTCACCCACATCTATAAATATTAAAGCCCTTTTACTCAACAGAAGTCAACAAAAGGAAAAATTGAAGAATTAAAATTTTTAAACGTAACTCGAATTGTGAATGTACCACATTGTGTAAAATGGCCACTTAAACCAACCAATGACAGATCATAAATCCTGTAAATCCTAGACTTGCATATTTCATTCTCAAAATTGTTCCATATGTCTGTTGTGATTAGTAAAGTTAATCTTAAAAACTCCCCAGGAAGTGAAACAATATATTTTCACATGTTTTCCAACTAAGTAAATAATTCACGTATCTAACTATAAAATAATGATTCTTTTGATAGGCATGTCCTGTGTTCTAATGCATAAATTGTACCAAAGGAAGAAAAATAGCTGGTATGATAATCCTTCATAAAGTATCTCAGAACTGTCGTGAAAGAAAAGATCAAAGGAAATACTTGAGAGGGGAAAGGTACAGACAAAAGTACAATTAATGAGTGGGGGAAACGCAACTCGCAGACACCTCCAACCGCAGACTTAAAAAAACAATATTTCAGTAGGGTCCGGTTCAAAGACGTTTGGTAAACAAGAATAGGCAAGTAAACAAAGTTTGTTAATAGATACAACCACATATGCTATTGAAAAATACGAATGCACTGTAACCCGATCGAAACAATACTTTTGAAATTTCACTAAAACGACAAAATTAATTATAATTCTGTCTCACTAAAAAAATTTGGTGATAATATTTGACAAAACTCATCAAAATGAGCCATTTTCAAATGATGATTTCATAAAAATTCACGTAGAAAAATACCTTTAATTTCACGATTTATATATGAAGGAGTTCAGTTTGGTTCAATGCCGAAAAACGGCGTTTAATATTAGCATAGTATTAATATTTTATAAATGTTATTAAATATTTGCATATAACCACTTACCGACTTTTCTATGTCTACCAGTTTCGAGACGTACCCGTCTCTTCGTCAGGACACAAATTAAACCAACATGCAAAACCCACTATACACCTTCACCATAGTTGTTGCACAAAAATATACCATAACCACCACGACATGCATTTTAATAAGCACATGCACTGATTAGGACAAACATGCGCTGATTAAATTATGAAAATATTCTGTTGTTTGAGAATTAATTAAAAAAGTAGAGGGGTTGGAGGGAGGGGGTAGTAGATTTAATAGGGTGACCATTAGAGTGGAACATCATATAAAGGACTATATTGGAAGTTTGTTTAGTTATTGATCAAAGGAACATTATTTTTTAAAGCTTTCCTAATGTGAAATATTTCCATATTATTTACTTTTAACCATAATATTTTCATAATTTTTCATAATATTTTCATAATTTAATCAGTGCATGTTTGTCCTAATCAGTGCACGTGCTTATTAAAATGCATGTCGTGTTGGTTTTATATTTGTGTGCAACAACTATGGTGAAGGTGTAAAGTGGGTTTTGCATGTTGGTTTAATTGGTGTCCTGACGAAGAGACGGGTACGTCTCGAAACTGGTAGACATAGAAAAGTTGGTAAGTGGTTAAATACAAATATTTAATAACATTTAGTAAAATGTTTGACCAAAAAGTTAATGCTTTAAATATTAATAATAATATTTTCTGTTTGCAAAACAGTAAAAAAGATAAAAAATTAACAAATAAGCTAAATTAAAATATAAGCAAACATATTAAGCACTGTTTTTCCCACTAGGTATAATAAATACCTGTGCTGAGGTAGACAGCATTTTTAAATATTTTTTTAATATAAAATACAGCGTATTTTTTACTAGCAATGTCTTAAGAAAATTAATACAAAATTGAATAATATATATCCATATATATATTTTTTTTTTTAAAAGAAATATTTGCGTTCTTATGATTTACCCAAATATTTTATTTTTAGGCCCATTTTCAACGAGTTGTAAATAACTCACTATTAGAAAAAGGAAATCTTTAAATAATTATGAACTAAAAAATTGTAGTTTGATGGGTTATCAACTTTTTTGGGTGGTGATTAGTGGTTTTAATACCAACTGCAGTGATGTTATGATCAGTATTAGAGGGGCAAAGCACAGCAGATACAGAAGGGTTAATTTTTTTGGCAAAAATGTGGTCGATATAAGCTTTGTCTCATGTATCACTCTTGTTGGTACATTAATTGGTGATATAAATCCATAGTGCATAAGAAGATTGGTGTATTCAATTACAACAAATGGTCCACTTGGAATATTTATGTTGATTTCTCCGGCTAAGACAATTTGTTTAGAATGTATGTAAAAAGGGTGCATTGTTTGCATAGCTGTGGCTCAAAAGTAAAAGACATAATAATAATTGGTTGCGAATTATGTGGGTGTGCATTTTTCGATTATTGTTACACTTTAATATCCTTTACCCACAACAACTGTTCACTTCCCACCTCCAGTATTCTTTAATAACCCGCCACAGCAAGACCTCGTGTGTTTATTTTTTCGCCAAACGTGTGCCGCATCACCATTTGTTTCCACCAATCACCAGTGTTCAGCTCCAGATCGGGGGTTTATCCTAGTGTTAGTGCCGCTCGCAATTGACCAGTTGGACCGTAATTCTATCTAGAACGAACCAGGTTAGTGGCTTCCATTCCTGGTCCATTTCATTTGTTGGGGTTGTGACTGATTGACATTGCATACCGCATATCAAAGATATTCACCATATATATTAAAATTAAAAAATACAGTTCACTATATCGTAGAAGCCCCAGGGCTTCGCCCTCGCTATTTCTCGCCCCGCACCCGCGTGGGAATTCGTTTTTTGATGCTTGAAGGATGTTCTGGATATTTTTATCAATTTTTTGTATCTGTAATTAGCGTGTTTAATATGTATGATTTGAGAGTCATATATTTTTTTCGCTTGTATTTTTCCGTTCTTAAACTAAACACATATGCAAATTGAAAGCAAAATCACCGCTGTTCATGATTACTGTTTTTGAGAAGGCCAACAAAACTTGTAGCGAAAACACTATTTCCTTTAAGTTTTATGTGCAACATGTGCGTGGTACAACGAGTAACAGAAATACTATTTATTTTAAGCTCAATGTGCACATTGTTCGTTTTTTGAAGAAATTAATTCGTTTTTATATAAAAATGGATTGAAGTATCTATTCTTTGTGTTGAAAATAAATCAATCAAACTGAACTAAAACTGTAAAATGTATTCCTTGGCATGGTTTTTTAAGTAGCAAATACGTTAGTAATTCAATTTGGAAATGGTCAGAACATTCATTTATAAAAATTAAAAATTATAAAACAATAAAATGCACATCTTAACATAATAAAACCAATTTTAATGTTTTACAATATACTCATTCATCGTTCAAACTTAATTCATTGTATTTGGTTGTAGAATGAACTAACAAAACAAGTCAGTATATGTAGGTACTATGAACGTGGAATTGCAAAGTTAAATCACGTATTATTGCTCTCAAATGAAGCCATAATCTATGATATGGCGTTTCTGGTACCCCGGGGTATCATAAGGGCTACTGATGCTTACATCTTATTCCCCTATGACCAGTTGGCTTTATACGTGCTTTTTAATATATTTTCTTACGTAGTCAATTTTGAAAATGATATGTGCATAATATTTCCACTTGAGCTGTAAACCCCTTGTGACTGACTAGTCAGATAAAAGATACAGCGTTTTGTGTAAAATAGAAACAAATCCCTGGTCGAGAGATTTTGACCCGATGGCTGTTTTTAGGTAAAAATCCTGAATAATGAAATCAAGTGGAGATTAGCTCCTCTCTTTGTATAGTGGTTGGCGCATTCTACTACCATCCTTGAGGTCCTGGGTTTGATTCCTGTAGGGGCAATTACAATCGGAAGTTAACAGAGTTATATTTGACTGTCTATAAAATAAAATCGATATTTTTGTACGAAAATGTTAACATTTGAATGCAAATTTTTGATTCTTAATCGGTAACCTGCAATTGAAATTGTTTAGGGAAAAACATGTCATATTATATTTTTTATACAGAAAACTTAATTTTACTTTGTAAATAAAATTAAAGATAATTGTTCAATTCCCACAATAATAAAGGCCCCGGCAGAATGGACGTAAAATATTGTTTTTAATGTTTATTTAAACTGCAAAATTTCATTGTTTCTGAACTATTACATGAAGATTAGAGCTAAGTATCTTACCTTCATGTAAATGACGATCAAAATACAGTGCATTTTGTTTACAAATGCAGTACCCTAAGCACCACAGGGTGCAGAAACGAGAATGACAATCAAGTAATCTTATCTCATTTGTATCTTTTACGTCTTTCTGTATTATAGTACCGGTTTAAATGTTTTTTTTTTTTACATTAAGTTGAATAAAAGTATATTTATTTTATGTTGAGCGTGCATATAAATAGATGTCAATATTTTTTCAAATTTTACAACAAAATAAAAAAAAAACTCACACCAACAAAGCATTATTAGCGAATTACTTCCATTGACTGAACTTTATTCCGTAAAATAGTAAGAAAAACCAAAACTGAAATGTTTCCTGGTTTGCTATTACCTACTAATTTAATGAATAGACTCTAACAAGCAAACCTAGTGAAGTTCACAGCAGTCCTAACAATTTGATACGAGATGAGGCAAACAGTCGTGGAACTCAAGGAAATAATAGTAAGCTCGTCATGTGAAGTACACATACATTTTTTTGACAAAGAAAGGTTTGCGATCTTATTATTTATTTACCTAACATCAATAACAACAACAACAAAGCACCACGTTTGTACTCTGTGGGTGTAGGCGGAGAAGATAGAACGCCACACTATTATGTTTTTGGATACAGATCTTGCTAACATCTTCCTAAACACGCTCGCCGATTATTCCGACTTATGATTTAACCATCTTCAAGTATTTGATCAATTTGGTCATGCGATGTTTTTCTAGATCTTTATCATTTTATCATACAAAAGCACAAATATTTAAAACCAACGTGCGCTGATTATATATATTTTTAAATGTTTAATCTCGTGGGAGTAAAAGTAGAAAACAAACGGTCGAGTAGAATGAGAAGAGTTTGAATTTGCTAGATGGGTGGCCATTCAAATGGTTTCGATATTGATTAAAGAGACATTATTTTTTAAAGCCTTCCTAAAGTTAAATATTTCAATATTATTATTTTTATGTCTTTGTTACTGTTACAAATATTACAAATATCCCAAATATCTCTTTCATTTTATAATTTACAGAAGATATTCTTTTGTCAAAGGAATAACCTGCTAAGCATCTATTTTAGAGGCTTTTTAGCAGGTGAAAAAAGCGAGGAGATAGAAGTTATGAAAAATACACCACAACACTAGGACCAACTGAGAAAAAAATATTTCATTAATTTGTTTCTTGCAACTAGCGAGAATCGAACCCGCCCGGCCAGTTTCACAGTTAGCCATCTAATCAACTGCGCCTGTCTGTATTATGAATTTAATTTCATTTAATGCAACAACTATATTATGGCGAAAGTGCATACTGAAATTCACATGTTAGTAAACTAGTGTCCTGACGTAGAGACGGGTTAGCCTCGAAACCGGTTGACACATAAAAGTCGGTAATAATCGGGCGCTGTCCCATGGCTAGCATTGCGAACTCACGGATCAGAGGTCCAAGGTTCGAAACCCAATCTTTCTCAACATAGTTCCCATTTTCTAATTGTTAGAATGAAAAAAACTCGTTGAAAATGCCCCCAAAATTGAAATATATTGGTAAATTATATGAACGGAAATAGAATTAGTCAGTAAAGTATCCTACTTCATTATTTTATGTAAATTTGTCAATAATTCAAAGCATATTCACAGTATACTGTGAAAATATCGCGAGCAAGTCGGGCAGCGAACATAACGGAGTGTCGACAAAGCTTATTTTAGTCTACGTGACATTCCATTTTGAAGGTTTTTAATAAAAATTAAAAAATAATTTAACGCAAAAGCAAACACTACATCTTATAGAGCAGAATATTTTATTTTGAATGACGTATTATTTTTACATTTTTTAAAAACTTTTGGTGCTTATTTTTAAATTTGGAAAAAAAACGGACTAAAATGATGTTCACACCTAATACAATTAATTCGATTCAAAAGTATTATTTAAAGAGCCCATTATTAAAATATCTAACAAAGCTGTAAAATTATTAGGTTTTGTACTTAGAACCGGAAAAGAATTTAATAATATAAACACATTAAAATATCTTTACACATCTCTAGTTAAAAGCCAACTAGATTATAATTCTCCAATATGGTCACCTTATCAAATCACTTTCTCAGATTCTATTGAGAGAGTTCAGAATAAATTTCTTAGATATATTAATTTTAAGATGGGTTTTTCTACTAATCAATTAAATTATAACAAAATTTTAGACTCTCTTAAATTAACTAAATCGCAAGAACGAAGAACATCGACCGATCTTACGACTTTATATAAAATAATAAAACCAATGTTTGATACCCCTGATCTACTGAAATTGATTTCATTCTATGTACCACCTAGATTAAGCAGAACGTCTACAATATTTTATTGTCAAAATTCTCGAACGGTAGCTCAATATAACTCACCTATTGTTAGATTACAGAATACCGGGAATGAATATGCATCACATTTTGATATATTTAGTTTATCTCTGCCTAACTTAAAAAATAAAGTGACCAACATATTTTTATCAAAAAGAGCAAATCATCTTCAGAAGATTGGGTTGGAATAGTTATAATTTGATTGATTAATGGATTTTGTTATTGTATAATTTCTTTAAAATATATATGTATTTCAAGTAATTAATAATGTGTACGGTACGAGTATATTAATATTTCATACTCGATTTTTTTTAAATATGTTTATTTTTAAGCAATCTTTATACTACATATATGTAAATGGCAGAAATGCCGTATATAAATAAATAAATAAATAAATAAAATAAATAAATACTAACATTTATTGAAATGTTTTACAAAGTAAATGCCTTAAATATATTATTAGTAATATTTTTCAAATACCGTAATCGTTTAAGGTGAATATGTGTAGATGAGATTTTAAAACTATCAATTAATATCTTTTAAATTTGAATTAAAATCGTTTTAAAATAATTTCTTCTTTCTTGGAGTCTGCGAAGTATTCACGCAAAAATATGTTTCCGCACATTACATAATGCTGTTGAATGGCCTCCTTACATTTTTCTAGAGATATCGCCTACGTAAATCACCCTTGTTTGCAAGTGTAATGCTTATTCTTATTTTCGCCCCAAGAAAGGAGTTTTTATTTATAGCGCATAGCAGGGGCAAATCGTCTAAATAAGCGATTATGCATAGCTTACTATTATATTTTACTTTCGACAATAATGTTTTATAGTAACCATGTTTATGGAAATATTATAAATCAATACCGCCGTTTATATCTTCCTACAAAAAAATAAATCCATGAAGTGCGCCCAGCGCCCAGCCGATTACTTCAGCTTAATTCCCCATACAAAAAAGCACACTATGTTGTACGTCTTTAATTTAATAGCGTTTTTTTGTATTAAAACAAGCTTACAGATTACAAATATTATTTGAAGATTCTCTCTTTGGAAACCAGTATTTCGAACACTATTTCCGAACGACTATTTTTCTTTGATAGGATACTGTTGACATATTCAGTTTTACATCGGACATGTGGCGTTTGCAGTGGCCGTTTTTGGCATTATTCATTTCAAAAGAAATTGGCCATTGCTCAGTTTTGACATTTAAACTACAATGAAAATATTTGCTGAATATCATTGTGGTATTTTTTAATAAACTTTTGTTCGGGTATTGTATCGAAATATTATAGAATAATACCTCGTAATCGCGTGGTTAATATTTTTGTTGTTGTTTGAGTTGATTTTCACAGAACCACATAAAATAGTAATTTATAATTTACTTATATGTAGGTACAAATTAATGATAATTTTTTGTCGATTACCTAAAATAAATTACGGCTCGCCACTGCCTCATGGCTCTTAGTCCTCTTAATTTTTATTTTTCTAACTGGTAAAATATGTATAATATGTTTATAACCTACATAACCTTATTAAAGTAAGTTGAGAGTAGATTTCTACAAATAATTTGATTTATTATTAAGAAGATTATGTGGAAAAGGAAACATTATGCCGTGCTTAATATGGATGTGCAAACATATGGAAAATTTTAAACATTCTAAAAATCAGACGTTTACAAATAACAGTTCATTACGTATGTGGGAATCGTTGCATGTAGAGGTATAGAAGCTTCTACCCAGTTAGAGGTTGACAGAAGAAGACGATATTGATGCCTTAAGTGTATTTATTAAATATTGAATAAACTGAGTGACAGCGATAGTAACTGCGCAGATAGACGTTTTACTTGATATAATGAGCTCTGAACACTGGACTACATTCTGGAACTGACTCACTGAACTGACTGAGGTATTCATTTACTTACTGGTGGAATTTTGAGATTGTGTACTGATTCCGTGTTTCTCAGCGATTTCATATCTTCTTGGATCAGTAGTTTATTGTTAGTTATTTTTATGTTTTGACAACATATTGTTTGCATACAGGTAATTCACCTTAAAATCTCACACATATGTAATTTCTTAGATATTCATGTTTATTATTTTTTTTAAATCAAATCTTAAGAAATATTCGGCTTGCCCATTCACAATAAAATGGTCAATAAAGGCAATTAAATTCAATTTAAATCGCGGTTCATGATATTTTTTTTTTCATACAGTTCTGAACTGGGCCTGAAGCAAAAGACTAATTATCTTCTCTTCATGTATCAAATTATGAACATATATACGTTTCAATTGGAGTACACATCTCAAGCACTGCTTGATGCGGATAAAGAAATGATAATTATGTTATCATGTTTTGGTTTTATTTTTTTGTGCAATATCTTTAATGGTGATGGCGTTTAGTGGATTTGCATTTCAGTTTAATTGATGTTCAAATAATGAGACGGTTACGTTTTGAAACCACTAGACATAGAAAAGTCGGTAAGTGGGCATATACAATTTTTTTGGGATTGCGTTATTTTTTGTTTCAAAAATACCCAGCGCATTTATTTATATGTGCATCTAAGTATTTTGTTGTTCTATAGAAAATCTATACTCGCGTCTTTAATAGTCGGATGTTTCGCTTATCATCCATTGTAATGCTATTTTAAGAGAAAAACGAAAATCGCCCGTACTACAGCTGCTGTCCGAGAAAAACAGTTTTGCAAATTACAGCGCAGCGGAAGCGCTGTATTGAGAATTTTCATTCTCGTTATCCGAAACCTCTCTCGTGGAGTGTGATTTGGGTGTAAAGCTAGATTTCCGGAAAAGGAACGGAAGATTGCTTTCCGGAAATAAAAAACGTTTAAGCGCAATCAGCGAAGACGGTAATTAGATAGACAGATGATTAAGTATCCTTCCTCTCATTACCTAATCCCACATTCCTCATCCTTAAAATCAATGTGTACGACAAAATGTTTTAAACTTTAATATTTAAAAAAATGACATTGACGTGTCTTAAATGATTTGCCTTTTTGATAAATTGTTTCTTATCATAGCTAAGATCATCCAAAAACCTTGAAAAGGGCCCAGTTTTATCTCCCGTCTTTGGACGTACGGTACACAATATGAAAAACATTTTTGAAAAATGAAAAAGGTACCGGCACTTTTCACATTTCTTCAGTTTTTTGGTGCGGAAATTAAAAATAAGAGAACTCGATTTACTTAAGCAAAATTAGTCGCAACGCAGACTTGAAGTTTTCTTTTTTAGAAGTATCAGAGAGACATCAGCGAGAAAGCGACAGATAAATTATGTTCAAGTATTAACTCATCAAACGGCTCTGCCACCGCATACTCTCTTAAAGGTGTTTTTACATTGCAATTTTCAATGTCCGTCGACTGGCACCTGAAGCCAAACCGTGAAATATTTTGTAAAAAACTCTTTTTTTCGAGATTATAATACATAATCGAAATAATATCTTCTCTTCAAGACCGTCGAAATAAGTCCGACCTTCTAGTCCTATTTAATATTCTCAACTGACTCTTTGATGCGCCTGAACAACTGAGCTTAATAAAATTAAGTATTCCAACTAGAAATCTCAGACGAAACTTACTCTTTCATAACGATAACCATAGAACTAACTATGGTTTTCATTCTCCTATGCCCAGAATTCTTAGGTCTGCCAACAAACATACCAGTCTTGATTTCTTTGATAACAAGTTGTCTTCTTTCAAACGATCACTGAATCAAATTCAATTATAAACATCTCTCTCCCACTTCCACTCCCACCAAGTCTTCTATATTCCATTGTCTTTTTACTTTCCTTTATAATATATTTATATGTTTATATATCGTGTAAATAAATAATGTTATGACGAGATTACCAACACAGTATCCTATGCACCGTTCGATTCGTGGAAAGAAATGGTAATTAAGATGGATTGATATGTAAATTAATAATAAAAAATTACAGTTAGGAGTTTTACTGTTGCAGAGAGACAATACATCGCTGGGAAGTTTTAGTCATTGAAGAGGCTGTAAAATTAGAAGTGAAACGATATTCAAATCAATATTTTACGCAGACCTCGTCGGGTATCGAATTTAGGACCTCATTAAAGGTAGCAAAACGCGCATAGCATGCACCATGCGGCGAAAAGGCAATAAAGTTGAATTCAACGAAGATAAATCGTGTTCATATTTTTACATGTATTTGAGTATTATATTTCCAAAACCCGCTGTCTTCCTATGGCTGCCAGAGGAAGATAACGGGTATTCAAAATAGGACGCTCTTCTTTCTTTATTTTATTATTGTTACCAACAATACTGTCAATATAAATTTTTTCAAAATTTACGCACGTGCTATTATTTTTTATAGGTAGGTAATAACAAAAACAAAAGCATGAAAACATTAGGTTTCCTGCTTCGCATTGCCAAAGACTTTAATTCGCTGAAAGTAATAAATATTTTGTATGTAGCACTAGTTCGTAGACAGTCAAAATATAATTCCACCGTGTTGTCTCCTCAATATAAATTACACATTAGGAACATAGAGAGAATTAAAAGAAAGTACTTGTGATTAGTTAATTTTAAATTAAATATTCCCTTAGATAGCATAAATTACACGTTTCTATTAGACACTTTAAATGTTACTTTATTAGAAGATCGTAGAAAAATTAATGACCTTCTTTTTTATTTATTTTTTTCAATTCGGAGCTCGATTATTGTGAACACCTAAATCTTATTAACTTCAAAATACCCAATCGAGTCACTAGAAGTACGGAGTTGTTTGCAACTACATACGTAGGTACTAACTGTGCACGACACTCTCCGATTCCGCGTTTACATTCCTTAGCCAACAAATTAACTTGTGATATAGACATTTTTAATGCAACAATTATTATTTATTTTAAAACGTTCTTAAATGCATTGCTTAAAACTAATTATTAAAGTTGAAATAAAACTTTCTTTTTTATACATTTTTTTTGTTTCTACGTGTAAAGAAAAAAATGTTGTTTATTTTTCAAATTATTACTTACTATGTTTGTACTTACGTGTACATTTTTTTTGTAAATGGCCCTTGGGCGTACTGTAAAATTAAATAAAAAATAAAATAAAATATATAAAATACCGTATTTTGTTATTTTTAAATCACATATTGACCCAAAAAAGAAAATTCCATCGGCTCCTTCGTGTTTTTTTCTTCAATATTTCCGATATGTTAAGTTTATTCGAAGTTACCGTAACTGGTAGTACTTTGACTTGTAAATACGGGTTTGTTTTAGAATAAAGTATTACATTCTTGTTGCCAAAAATTTATTTCTTTCAATTTTACCTTACATCATAACGAAAATCTTGTCCGCATAACTGGTAAGTTAAAGTCCCTTTTCACATAAAAATATTCCATTTTTCCTTGGTGCAAAAATTGAGACGAAACGCAGTCTGACTTTTCTTCATACAAACGTATTCCTGTATTTTCTTCCTGGATTTTGGCACTAGAGTAGTGATTTTTTTGCACATAGTAGATATTTATCATTGGCGTGTCTTTATGGTTTTGTATTTTTTGCTAAATGTTTTCTTATGAGAGCTTAAACCATCCAAAAACCCAAAAAAGCGCCCAGATTTATCTGTTGTCTTCGGGCGTGTGTTCAAATATGAAAAATAACTTTTAAAAAGGTAAAAAAATACCGACACATCAATTTTATAATGAAACTCATTTTTAAAAAACAGCCAAATCGGTTCAGTTTTGGGGTGCAAAAAACGGAACAGCGAAACGTCCATTTTAGTTAGGCAAAATTAGTCCGACGTGCAGTTTTTTTTTTGCTCAGTATCTGGGAGGCATTTGCAAAAGAGTGATAGAAAAACAATGTCCAAATACCTATTCATCAAAACTCCTAGACACAGCCTATAATACTATATATATTTTTTAATATGAGTTTGATTTTTCTTTGTGCTGTGTGACATCATAGCCACACATGTTCTTATCGTGAAATAATAAATACTGTTCGCTTCCGATTAAATTAATTGATCTAATTTTTACGGCGAAACCGTTTTTGAATGTGAATAAAGTAGTCTGGACATTAACAAATCTTATTTACCTGTCATCAGCTAATTTAACTAATCACTTTACACACTGCCTTATCTATATTTGTACTTCCAGGACCTTGTTAAGATAGCGGAATTCAAAGCAGCTGTCACAATTGAGCGCTGTCTTTGGCAAAATCCATAGACATTTCCAAAATTTAGAAGATAACTCTATAAATGATGAGCTAAATACGGATAATTTATATTCAGGCAGTTTAAATTATTTATGTTACATTTAAACAAAATAACACAAATCATTATAAATCATTAATTCAAATATTTTTTTTTCATTTCACATTTATGCATTGGCAATTTTGTTTTAATTGCGTTAAAAATGTTTTGAATATGTATAAATATTAAAACGTTCATGAGAATAAGTCTAATTATTTCATTTCTTATTTCATCATCATTATCATTCCCTTTCCGCACCTTATGGTGCATAGGGCACTGCATTGGCACACCAATTGTAACGTATCTTGATCATTTTTGTTGCATGAAGGTAAGATGATCAGTTTTAGGCTTCAGGTACCAGTCCAGGGACTATGAAATATTCTGGGGTGAAAACGCCCTTTCATATAAATATTTCAAACCATCCATGTCGGGAATCGAACCCGAGACCTCTCGCATGGTAGGCAAACGCATTGACCATCACACCACGAGGCCGACAAATTTCTTATTTAACCATACATAATGCAATTGAAATCTTTCCAAAATTTGTATTATGGCCGATAAACCACGATAAAAACGAGAATGATTTTATTACGTAGCGCGAGCAGGTGCTGCTCAGTGGTGAATTTGTTGCATCACAAAGTTTTCTTCTTAAACGAATCAAAAAGTAAAATATGGGTGACTTTTGAAACGAAAACTTGTGTTAAGCAAATTCAATCAGTAAAACAGGTACTTTCTTTTTTGACAAGCGGTTTAATTTAAGATAATATTTTATTTTTTTTTTTGTTTAAACAGCAACTACTTGTCAAGTTTCGCAATGTCATCCTTCTTTTTTGCAATGTTCTTATTTCAAAATTATCCTTCTTTAAATTATAAAAGATTTTTTGACACATCTCCCGAGAGTCCCGTTACCAAGTCTTATACCAGCTTCCTTTTTTCTTAAATTTTTCAGTCTATAGAGGTTTAAAGTACTGGTTATTTTTTTTAGATTTGCTCTAAGCCAGTGTCTAAAAAGATTTAGACATGCTTAACATTATCTTGAAACTATTATTTTTAACTTTATTTGACGAATACTTCGGTAACACTGAGATTTTTGTAAACAAAAATAACTTTTGTGAATCTTAGAGTAACAACTTAATAGAGTCACTCATACAGAGAAAAAACACTATATTATTATCGACCACGAAGTTAACTACAGATTACAGCAATACAACGAGCCAAACTATTCACGGGGACCCGTCACAATAGATCTTCACAGGTCGCAATGACGTCAGGAGTTTAAGTAGCACTGACCCGCCTCCAAGAATAAGGTACTTAGGTCAAGAATTACAAGCGCAAACCGGAACCACGTTTGATGTTTATCTTTTTATATACTTTCTTTCATGCATTTTTTTTAAAATGGGTTTTTTGTATGTATATAACTGATCTTTCCGGCAGTTAATTATTGTTATTATAATATAAAATTTAAGCGAGCAGCTTAAAGCTGATATGCTTAAATCGATTATAACAAAAGTTTGAAGTTGGTTTTATATTATAATTATTACATAATTATAATTATATCTGAAAACTCATTGTTTTTATAAATTTGGGAAATTCTTATGTATGTGTGATGTCACTGAACTCCTAAACGGCTTAACCGATTTACATGCAGTTTTCAGCGAAATGTAGATTTTTGCGCTGCGCGTGTTCGTAAGTATTAAAAATTTCAATAAAATCTGTAAAAAAAAGTTAGAAGTACTTTTTTTTAATCGACATACACAAAAAAAGGATGTTGTTTTTTTCTGTTTAAAAAAAGATTGGTTTTGAATGTTTACAAACATAATTTGCTTTTTATGGATTCCAATCAGATTCTCTTCTTACATTTCTTGTAATTTCTTTTTTATTAATTTTTGGGAATAGTAAAATAATATTTACTGACATTCAATACATTTTTGAAATTCCCATTCACAAAAAAGTGCACCTCTGTTGGTGAGAAGAGCCGAGTTTGACATTTGCAAAAAGAATTATAAATTTGAAAATTAATTATTATATGTATTAGAATTCAACCATAAACAAGTACCTTGGCACCTACTTATCAATAAAAAGTATTTTTCCAAGCAGGCAAACCAATGTTCAGGCAGGACAACGTCTGTCGGGTCCGCTAGTATTATATAAGTTAGAAGTAAGTAGCTTGGTGGGATTATAGTTACTTTTTACTAAAAAAAAAATCAAATGAAATGTTGAAAGTGTAAAAATGTAAAAATGAATATTAATATAAAATACATGTAATTGTTAAACTTAAAACCAAACTTAAAATTTGGAACGCTTTTGTTCTATGCAATAGTGCTTAATGGCTTCTCTAGAGAATTATTACTCTGAGATTTAAACGTAAAGATAATTTTATGCAATAGCCTAGTGTAATAAATGTACAAAAACCAATATTTTTTCTTCCCGCAGTTTCACAAAAAAAAATACAATACCTTTATAGACTTCACATTCGTCCCCTACTCAGCCAACATTTATGTAATACGCCACCCTATCTCTCCCCCCACTTATCCACCAACCTCCACGCCTAGTACAACCAACGTCACGTTATACGAGCCAACTCGATACCCTTGTGTTTCTGTGCTCCTGGTATTTCGGGTTCTCAGTACGCAGTGGAGATATTTGCCACGAGTAGGCTTGCTACGCATTCTGAAGGGCGCTCCGGGCGCTTGAAGGCGTTTTCATTACTGTCGGACGCTCAAGATGTTTGATATTGGGATAGGCACTGGCAAACCGAATTCCTCACAGTATTGATCCACAGGACTCTCTTGCTTTATGTTACCCTGGGATCTCTTTACAGCGGTTGGGAATACAACATTGTAAAAATACTTGTAATAAAATATTCCGAGTAATAAAATCTTTCCTATGAGTTGATGTTATTCTCTCTGTGTATTCAAACCTGAATTTTAAGGCTGTAGTAAAGCTGTAACGAACGCAAAATTAGGAAATCATACAATTTCGCCATTATAAAACGAATATTTTTTTCGTTGTGCAATAATAAAAAAATTAATAAAACAAATTAGATAACAACAATATTTTTTAAAGGTATCTGTTAAAAAATATACTTAAAAGTTTTATGTAACTAAAATATAATTACTTTTAGACCGGCAGATTTCGCCATTTCAAAATAAAGACTAAGTATTGAACAAATATTTGTTGCAATAATTTAAAGATAATAAATTGAACATGAAAGTGGCCGAAGCCAAATTTTTTTTTTTTTTTTTAAAATACAAGCATTTTAAATCACGTACATTTTTGTGATATTTTCTTTTATTTATACGTAAAATTATGCCTTCGGTAATACTTTAAAAAAAAATCGAACTACTTTAGTTAAAACCTTTTTTTATAGAATGATATTCTTTTTTTTTTTAAAAAAAAAAAAGGTAATTTTGGTTGCAATATTTAGTTTATAACAACATCCTATTAACGTTTTTATGACCTTCAGACCTGCTCTTATCGTTCGAGTATGATGAAGCCTTGGTATGATTACTTATTTACTTACGTTTAGTCTAAAATTTCAATAAGCGTAATATTTTTTTTTACAAATTTTTATTATATTTTTTTATCAGGAATGCCCAAAAAAAATTTTTTTTTTGTTTTTTTTTTCAATGCCACGGTTTTGAAATAACGGCATTATAAATTCACAAAACCTTGTAATTTCATTATCAGACTTCAGACATAAAAACGGAATCAGATATTTTCGGTGGTATTTTTATTTTATTATAGAGATAAGTTATTTTATTTGAACTTTTAAAACATTAATTCGATTATTTATTTAAAAGCAAAAAACTCTTGATGAAAATTTTATGTAATTTTAAACATTTTAAAAATGAATTGTTTAAATGTTAAGTAAATCACTTTTACAATCAATTCAATTAGAAATTTCAGTATTTTTTTTTATTCGTCAATAAACTATCGAATTAAGCTTATTTTTAAAAAAATATTTTCATGTATCATTATCATCGCTACGATATTCATGTTTTTTGTAATTTTGAAATTACTCCTTCCGCGACGTCACGAGTTGTCGTCGGTCGGTAGTTGTCCAACGTTGTGTTGGCAAACAAAAAACTAAATTCGGAAAACGAAATCTATCACGAACCTGTGACGTAGTTCAAAATGGTTTCTTTTTTCATACATTTTTGAGAAACTTGGCCATGCAACTAAATGCTCTAATTTTTTCCGCGTGTGAGAAAACATCTGTAGCTCTGAACTTCTTCATTACGGTGAGGATTTCAAACATATCCCTTTTTTCTAATGCGCATTTTTAAAAATCCATTTTGCTATTTTACTGAATAAATCATTTTAAATTTACCATTTTGAAAATTAAAAATCTATTATTGACAATATTCAGAGTATTTCCAAATTTTTACAGACATGAACTGGATGACACAAACCAGCTGGTCTAAGAAGAAGTATAAAAAAATTAAAATATTTTTATGCGTCACCTAACAATAAAACAAAAATACATATTAATATATTATTATTATTATAACATTTTATAAAAGTAATATCGGAGTCTAGGCATTTACAGGTTTTATGACCTGTCATTGACTAGTTAAAGTGGACACTTTAAATACTGCGTAACATTCATAATTCTTCATATAAACATAGGTCTGATCCATGAAGAAGTATAAAAATTTAAAAATAATTTCAGCCGTTGCCTAGTATGTAGGTAAAATAATCCAGTCAGAATATCACCCGCGTCATTAAAGGTTTGAGGTCTTTAATTCTACAAAGATAAATAGATGGAACAAAGGAAAACAAGGCATTCAAACAAAGGCAAAATTATGAATGTTACAGTGTGTAAATTAGCCAGCCAAGGACAGGTCATGAGCCTTCGAAATGCCTAGGCTTCTAAATTTCGTTCTATAAAATGTTTTTCATATATTTTGTAATAATAATTATAATGGCTGTAAGAAATTGCTGGTTGCAATAAGTCTGCCATATAACAATATTTTATTTCTTTTTATCACATCGTATACTTATATTACGGTTAATAAAATATTGTTTTTATTATTATTATTAATATATTTTTTTGTTTTATTGTTTCGATTTTTATACTTCAGTATTTTCCTAAAAAAACAGAAAAAATGTATTTATTCATCCTTTTTTATTATCTGCATTACATCTCTCGGCTTATAACGGTATAAAGCTTTTTCCAAGCTAGACGAAAAATTAATTACGTTATAAACATTTCTTTAACAAGCAAAATCTGTTTTGTCAAATTTAAATTTATAATCATTTATATGTAATTCGAAAAAAAACATTTTTGAACGCCATATTTTTAAGCAAATACATGATATTATTTATTTTATTATAATGAATAACCACAAAGTTAGTGCTTCAATTAAAAAAATAAATATATTTTATTTATACTATTTAAATATATAAATATATAGTATATCTTAAATATATTCCCTAAAATAATGATAAGGCAAGAGTAAAATTAAACCTCCGAATAAAAATTCTCATAACCTCAGTATTCAACAATGTTTTTAGTGCGTCCAAATGTTAGTAGACATTCGTAGTTTCCTCCCTTAGTTAGTTAATTTTCCTCTAGGGAGTTAACTAGATCTAAATTTGTTGCATAAGAGAGGGAAACAATTTTTGAAAAAGGAATATGGAAGCTGAGGCATTTACAGAATAGTCACCTGTCTTTGGCTGGTTAAGCCACTTTAAGTCAACAATTTAAAAAATGAAAAATTGTTTTCAGGCGTTTTCTTGTAGGTCAATTGGTTCAACCGAATAAATCTCACCCACATGATAAAGGTTTCAGCTTATTTACTTCATAAAACTCAACAGATGGATGAGATGATGAGGAAATGTAGATGCTTAAACATAGGCAAAATGGTAAATGTTACGCTGTGTGTAAAGTGGCCACTTAAATCAGTCAAAAACATGTCATATGCCCTAGACTTCCATATTCACTTCTCAAAAATGTTATCACTCTCTGTTGCAACAAATTAAGAGTTATATTCAGTTGCAAATTTAGTGACCCAATTTAAATCATAATTTTCTACTACTCTAATTAACTTTTTTATGTTGTCCTGGGATCAATTAAAATTCAAATTAAAAACCTACCCTAGCTTTAGCTGTTTTAAACCCTAGGACTTGTAACCGGTAAAGTTAACGTTATGTAAGCCATCATAACGTAAGCCTCAGAGATTGCATAATCGAAGTAAATTGATCTAAAACGAGAATAATCAATATTTTAGAGGAAAGAATCTGAATTTATAAATAGGGGCCAATTTTCGTAATTAAAGACCTGAAATAGACGTGAAAAACTGAAAACGTCTTTCGGAAAAAAATCGGTCACCTGAAAATTAAAATATCTATTTCGTGGTATATCAGTCAGTGTATTTGGCTACCACGCATAAGGTTATCACGAAATATTGAATTAAAACGTGTTTTTTTTAAAGGAATAACCCGTTAAGTTTTTATTTAGAGGGTTGTTAGCAGGTGGAAAAGAAAGGATTTGGAAGGAGGTAGTGAAAAATACACTACAACACCCAGACCGATTGAGAAACAAATCTTTTTTGGATTTCTTTCTTGCAACTGGCGGGAATTGAACCCTCGACGGCAGTTTCACAGTTAGCCGTCTTACCAACTGCGGCGCTTGTCAAAACAATATACACTTCAATATTTCATAGTTTCCTTGGACTGGCATTTGAGATGATCATCTTTACAAAAGTCAAAAGGTTGATCACCACATACCGCACACCGCATCTGAGGACATTAGTCTCCTTGGCGGTGTCCACATACAAAAAAAAAGCTCGTTGCCGAACGAAAAAAGCTGCCCGAAGTAGCTCTCTGTAATCTGGTAGCCTTAGCATCTTTGTGCTGAAGTAAGGTAATCCAGACGTTCATAATATGCACTTTATTGGATTGAAAAAAAAGGGAAGTTATTTTTTTACTGACTGGGATTAAATTGATTGGACATGATCAATTCGTCAAAATGATAACATAACTTTTTAAAAGCCTCGAAATTATTTTTGGAAGCTACCAAATGTGTATATCCGACAGGAACCCTAACAGAGCCACGGATATTAGCGAGAATCTCCGTTAGGTAATCATAGAGAGGAGGAAAGGAATGAGACCACAGAATGTGTTCAGAAGATTGATTAGGATATCCACAGCAGCACGAAGGGGAATCAACAATATTGAAAACAAATACTTAGTCATTAAATTTACCATAACTTGATCAACCAAGAAGATTTTAAGCCGTCACACGAATCTATCTCTTTTCCATGTACCTACAGTTCGCACCAACTATGCACAGAACTCTCCTCTGATTCGCTTGACGCGTAATTATAATATATTTTTCAATAACATAGACATATTTAACTGCAGTAAACTCACTTTTAAAACCAAAATTAAAAAACTTTTTTTTTTTATATTATGTTTCTTTTAAAAAAATAAAATATTTTTACATTATAAATTTAAGTTGTTTCTAATCACTCATATCAAACACAAACTCACCCTGTCCATAAACCTACCCTCACACCTATATACAATCACACACATATTCACATACCTACCAAAACCTCACTCCACTTTTTTACACACGCATCCTCACACAAAAAAAACTCGCACACATGCACTTCTATGAACCAATATCTAACTAAACTGGATTTCTATAATTGTATTTATGTGAAAAACTGATTTGGCTTTATTTTATGTTTTTTTTTTATAATGTTGTGTATATTTTTTTGTATTGCTGTAGTTTTTCTGAAAAAACTAAATTAAATTAAGCGCTGACGGATTGAAGGAAAAAATAATGTTAACCTTCCCTGAAAGGGAACAAAACAAAAGTCAACAGATGGAGTAAGAAAATATAAGGCCACTTTAACCAGCCAACGACTGGTCATAAGCCCTTTAAATGGTTAGACACCCATATTTCCTTCACAAAAATGTTTTCCCTTTCCATTGCAACAAATTTAGTACCACTACTACCATTATATTACGTCAATTCTCCGAAGGGGTAGAAAGAGAAGATGCGTTCAGCAAGACATACATTTCTAGTGTTTTTTGTATTCATATAAAGAAGAAAAAAAAATTAAGTACATTAATCATCATTCTTTTTCCGCACCTAATGGTGCATTGGTAGACCAAATGCAGCGCATCTCCATTATTTTTGTTACACGAAGATAAGATGATCAGTCTTACGCTTCAGGTACCAGTCCAGGGACTATGAAGTATTCTAATATGAAAACACCCTTTTAAATAAATATTTTATATCAACCATGTCAAGGATCGCTGACCATTACACCACGAGACCGACAAGTACATTACGTGATATAAAAACAAAATCATTATTCTTTATCATTAACATTTTTTTCTCCTCACCTTATGGTACATATTGGTAATACTTGTAAGCAACCCTTACATGACATCAAATCAAATACTTGTAATCATGTAAGGGTTGCTTAGTTAAATGCATGTCGTGTTGATTTTTATGTTTGTGCAACAATTATAGTGAAGGAGTATAGTGGGTTTTGCATATTGGTTTAATTGGTGTCCTGACGAAGAGATGGGTACGTCTTGAAACCGGTAGACATAAATATTATATTTTTTTTATTTTTTAAATATTTCACCAAAATATATTATATGGTTTAGTCAATAATAAATTATTGATTCCTCACTGGGAAAACCCTTGGCGAGGAATACATTTAAATGTTTAGTTTAGTATTTTTTTAAAATATTTTGTATGATATACAAAGTATATAATTTTTCACACCGTCTCACCACCCCAGCCAATTTAACCCTTTGCTTTTTAGAAGGTTCTTTTCGCTTGCGTTCCGAAACTGTAAAATAGTTTTGAAAACATTCAATGTCCTTTTTTTCACTAAACATTTTTACTGTTTTAAAATATTCATCACTATAGGAATATTTTAAAAAAGGGGTTCTTACTGCTTTATAAGTTCTAGGGATCGTAAAAAACAGAATATTTTAGATTAAGATTTAAATCATTTATTTTTAGTGAAAAATATAATTATTTTTTCTAATCCATTAAAAAGCTTAATAGTTATAAAAATATATGTAATAATTTCAAAAAATAATTTTTTGTTTCATAAAATAAAATATAAATGAGTAGCGTAAATATGTAAATAAGATAAAATAGTTGTTAATGAGAAAAACTTTTAAAAAAAAATGAATGTTAAGGAAAAGTTTATGAATTTATAGTGGCGTATTTTTTTTGTATTAACTAGAGTCTTACTCTTTAATGTTATATTTTTTAATAACGTACGTTTTAAAAAATAATGGTTGTACTTTATTAACAAATAAATTGGTATTAACTATTGTCCTTCTGGTTGCAGGTCATGTATTTATTTATTTATTATATGTACGGCCTAAAAGAACAATTTATACAAGAAAATAAACAGAAATAATATTAAACTATGTAGCAAAGACAAACGAGGGCAGTAAAATAATGGTGGAAAACATATTCATAAACACGTATCATGTAGCCTCAGGCTAAGAAATAAGTGTTATATGTATCGATTAATTCATTCTTAATGCGAGTATTATAAATAATATATTAGTCGTAACATCTAGCCCACCTAAAAAAGGTTGAAATGTTGAAAAATGTATCGTTTATTTCCTTTTCATAATTTTAATAATACATTTCTATTCAATTTTATGCCAGTAACTTATTTATATAAATAATTTACAATTAAACTTATAAGCATTTAAGAGAGATACTTGACAAAGAAAAGGAGACAAAACAAAGAAAGAATGAAAAACAATATACATATAATAGGGACTTGAATATGTTTCGTCTTTTTAAATCGGGCAATACGGCAGCCATCGTAAAGCTCCACTATTAGGCTTAAAATGACGGCATAAGTGATCCAATTATTAATTGTGTTACGTATGCATATAAAGGTTTTTTTCCTAGTATGTAAATACTGCACAACAGTAATTTTTCACGGGTCTGTGTCCGTTCCTGCATTTTTTTTTTTCATTTTTATTACTTAGGTTTTCAGAAAGTCAATGTTTCTTTCCCCAGAGGCTTCATTTTATATCACTTCCTCTGGGTTTTCAAAAAATTAGGTGTATCGTGCGCAAAACCGTTTGCAATTTAACTTCTCGGCGTCAAACATAGGATAATCGCGTAATATATGGAGGGCTTCCTGAGAGATGAGTCATCCATTTTTTGGAAAGTACCATGGCCTGAAAGCTGAAAGTCCACCCAAAAGTGTCCATTATCTCGGCATCCTTTTAATTGTTGAAAAACAATTTTGTTATTTTGCCTTTTTCACTTGATTTGTTCGAAGTATTATGTGATTTTTCTTGCACTATTTTTTTATGTTTGACATGGGAGTATGGTCATAGGTAAGTAGAGTTATCATTTTCAAAGTGTTTTTATGCTAATAGAGAAATATCAGTTCTTTTTTACATTTCTAAAGCAATTCAAGTCTATGGAATACTGTCAAGTAAAAACATATTTTTTTGCTAATTATTAGTAGTAATACCAATAACTCTTTCCGCAAAAGCGGTCATTTCACATACCACACCTCTTATACGTAACGATTCATGTTTATTTGTTCCTGGCCATTGAAATTTGTGTAGAACTATATCACGAATCTCGACGTGACAACAACCAAGGCCAAACACGTCGCATTTTTCTAGCAACGTATTTTTATTAAATTTCTTTTTTACATTTATGTATGAAAATATTTCTCCACAATATCTTATTTTGAAAATATATTTTTCATTTTAAATCAATTTCATATATTTTTATTGGTATTCGTAGTATGTAATGTTTCCCTATTCGTACGCTCGCTCATTTTCCATGTTACCATTCATGTCATTTTAATTTCATTTTTTACTTGTTCGTACAGTATATGTTATTCCGTCGATGTGTAAACAACATATTTTTTCATAGCGTTGACAATTTCGAATTTCGTGCCAAAAAATAGTGAATTACGGAAAACTTTAGTGAATTACATTTTTCAAAAAAAATCTGCAGCTGAAGCACAGAATTATTTTCTAAACTTACGGTGACCAAGTCTTGTCGGAGCATCACCGAACATCATCATCTTCATCAGCATCATCATCTCAGCTCTGCACCATGATCAGTTGGATGTAGTGTGTTATGAGCTCCTCAAACCCAACAAAACCATCACCGGGATCGTTATCGACTACAATTGATGCATTCCAACCGAGGATTGAATGAAAAATAGCCACATTACAAGGATAGAAATGACAAAGTAATTTTGTAATATGACAACGCTCGGTCACATGTTGCAAGGCCGGTCAAAACGTACTAGGAAACGCTTGAATGGGAAGTCTTAACCAATCGCTGTATTCACCGGACATTTTCCTTTCCGAACACCACTTGTTCCGATCGATTACTCGTGGCTTGGCTGAGCAGCACTTTCATTGTTACAAAGATGTCAAAAAATGACTTGATTTGTGTATAACCTCAAAAGATGAGTCGTTTTTCCGAGATGGTATTCGTTTGCTCCCAGAAAGATGGGCAATCGCTAGGGGTGGACAATACTTTCGATGAAATGATCATTGTTCGTTACCATTTTTTTTCAATAAACCATTAGTTTTCACGAAAAAAGAGCAAGAACGTATTTAAGTCCCCAAAACAGAAATTTTTTCACATTTTCAATTTACAATTGAACATAGTTATGCAGAAAGCACCCAACTACAAAAATGTGAATCTGAGATAATTGCACTTTTGTAAAAATATTGAAAAATTAAATCTACCCAACAGTTGTTTTTTTTTACTTCGACAAGTGATGAATAATGAATACTGTCGTTTTTTTTTATTACAATTAATTATGTATTTGACCAGTTTTAATGTTTTTTAAAGTCTGGGTGACCGCACGAACTAAGATGGGTATTTTGCAAAAAAAAGCCAAATTTAATATTCAATGATACCTTATTCAAACTTTGAATATACGATGTGACACTGTATAAAATCAAGTTTTCTTATAACGAGAATTTTTAAATAAACGAATTTTTTAAATTTGAATACTTGTGTATTTTTCCACTTTAATTTATTTAAGAGGGGTTGATTTTCTGAAGGCACTAATCTTTCGATCAGCAACTATATCGTTAGATTTTTTTAGTGATTTGGGATTAACACTATTTTCCGTTTTTGGGATAAACACTATTTTCAGAAGGTGATAATTACAGTTTTTTGTATAAAGCGGTTTAGCTGTTTTTAACAGAACATAGGATTGACCTTACGGTATCCGGTAACACCAACATCTTTGTATATTGTGGACAGGCCGCTTTCTGAACAACTACATGAAATTGGTCGCCCAACTAAACAATAGCCTATCCTTAGTCTAACAGATTGAAAATTTACAGGTTTTGAATCAATAATTCAGTTGATTTAAACCTAGTTAAAAATGGGTTGGCTGAACCGAAACCGGTCTACTTTAATTAATAATTGTCATGTTTAAAAATAATTAAACAATGTTTTATGTTATGTTGTGTTTTTTTTACTTATAATTAGCCGCTGGATATTGATAAATAACTAAAAAAGATAAATATTTATTATTCAGTATTTCTTATTTTTTTATAATATTTTTTTCCAAATCATTTTCGGACATATTTCTACTCTTATCAATTTGTTCCGTTTCGTTATATTCCTACTGCAGCTTACAGTATCTTGTAAGGACAAAATTAAGTTTCAATCTACCTCTTTGGATTTTATTGTGGAGAGATGTGTTACAAAGAAAAGAGGTGGAAAAAAGTTATGTTTTGGCTATTATTAAGTTAGTTGAAGTTTTGGAAAGTTTCGTGGCTGAGTGATTTATATTTCAACCAACCTTTACAAACTTAGAAAAAAAGTTATAATACTTCGCGTCCAACGACAGACAAAAAGAGATTCTAAAATTATGTGTAAAAGATTAAATGAAAATATTCGTAAAAAAACTCAAATAATGTAATTTATTATATAAATAAAACACGAGTGATACTTTAGGTGGTTTTGCGTGTGGTGTGGCACACTCACGAAGGATGGGACACCAACAATAAAATAAAATACTTAAACTCATTAAAATAACATTATATCCATTCATTTGTTAACCCATAGAAAATTTGTCGATAATGATCCTTAAGATAAAAATAACTTTATTTAATTTACTTACATATAACTTTGAATTATGTATCCTTACCTCTGTTCTGTATAAATACATTTAACTTTTTAATAAATATACCAGTCTCGAAGATGTTGCGAAAGCGATGAAACCGGTCACTGGATATTCCAAATTTGTGGATTAAAGTATCACTCGTGTTTTATTTATATAATAAATTACAATGAACTTCCATCAAGAATTTTCACTTACAAACTTAAATGTTTCAAATAATGTAATTCATGCAGAATGCAAGACTTAAGCAAACCATATTAAAAAATATATTTAAAAAATGAAAATTTTAACCAACTTAAAATGAACGGGTCATTTTTTATCATTTTGTGTACAGTAAATATAAATTTTACAATTCGTAAATATTAGAACTTTTATTTCGTAAATCAAACCCCAAAATACATTCAGAAAATTTAAATATATTTTTGAAATTGATGTTTGAAATGAGATTTTTTATTCTATGAATAACGCGGTAAGTCTCTCTACAATGAAAAACGCTAATTGGGTGCTAATTCGCAGATATTTTATATAGTAAGTAAACCATTATTCTACCCTTGGGGTAGGAAAGTTCATTTCAAGGCTTCAAAAGTGTGTCAGAGCGTATAAACATTATGTCAGTTTAAAAATACTATGTAAATGATATCCTTGTAGACGTTTTTTTTTTTAATATACTTTTCTATTAGAATATTTTGAGTTTGTCCAATTATTTGTAGACAAAAGCCTGGATTTCACTTCTTAGGGAGTCGTTAAGATTAACAAATTACCACAAAGATGGAAAACATTTCAGAGAAAGGAATTTGGTAGTCTAGGTATTTACAGGGCTTATGATCTGTCATTTTCTGGTTTATGTGGTCACTTTCTACACTGTTAAATATTGTAATACAACCAACTCTTCGAAGAAGTTTGAAAATTGGAAAATTGTTTTCAAGCGTTGCCTAGTATGTTAAATAATAATTTGATCAGATGAATCTCTTCCCAACAATAAAGGTTTCAGCTCTTTAAAGTTAAAGTCTTGTAAGTACGAAAATCAACGGATGGAAGAATAATAAATATAGATGTTTGACATAGGCAAAATGGTGAATGTTACACAGTGTGTAAAGTGGCCACTTAAAGTTCTGTTAATGCCTAGACACCCATATTACCTTCTGTAAAATGTTCTCCATCTATGTTGTAATTTGATCATCTTTTTTCTTAGTATTTCTTAAATGTAAATAATCCTAGGCTTCATGGTGTAGTGGTCAACGGGTTAACCTACCATGCAAAAGGTGTAGGGTTCAATTTCCGACATTGTTGACATGATTTTTTTTTTTTTTTAAATGTTTTTACACTCTGGCATCTGAAGCGTAAGACTGATCATCTTACCTTCATGTAACAAACATGATCAAGATACGCTGCGATTGGTGTACCAATTCAGTGCCCTATGCACCACAAGGTACGGAAAAGGAAAATTGATGATGATAAATAATGACTCATAATTATCGTCATTATCTCGTATTCGCTCCCGATGGTGCATAAAGTACTTTATTGGAACACCAAATGCAAAGCCAGTGAAATATTGCAGTATTAAACAACCTTTAAAACAAATATTTTTCGTCGACCTAAGCAGGAATCGAATCCGGGACCTCAAGCATGGTAGGAAAATTCCCTAATCACTATACTATAAATCCCTTGTCTGTGGACAGGTAGAAGAAGAATACAGTTCTGTATTTGAAATAGAACTTGAACCCAGGATGAGTATTTTCGACTCTAAGACTACTCGCAGGTAAAAATCCTTGAGTGGGATAATTTGACCTCTTAAATAATCACTACCATGATACGTTTAGAAGGCGCAATTTTCAATATTAATTTGAACGAATTTATATAAAAAATTCCATTAAAAGCTTTAAAATAGTTGACGACTTATTTGATGTCCAAACTGTAAAATAAATATCTTTTAATATTATCCTCACGTCAATCATATACTAGAAATTCTGTTCCTTTGTCATCATAAGACTAATTATGGTTTCCAGACACCTCAGCCCAAAATGATCAGACTGGTCAACTAAAATTAGGATTTTAATTAATTAAATGTAAATGAAATAACGTTTTCCAATAAAAAAAAAAACAGTATTAAATGTATTTCTTGCACCTATAATAAACCAGGATCACATAATGTCGGTACTTCATATTTTTCGTATTTTGTTTCCTTTGAATTGTTTTGTATGTAGTAATTTTGTTATAATATTATGTATAAAATGAACTCATCTTATTAAAAAATATGTATCTTTAATTAATTAAAGAGATTTTTTTGATAAGCATTATTAAAGGTACCAGAATGTGCAGTCGTTTTAATATTACGGAATGATTTCATTGTAGTTAAAGAATCAGAATAAAAAAAATTAAATCACTAATTAATTTGATATTAAAATATATAAAAACAAATAATTTAAAACTCTCATTTTCGACATGGATCAAAAATTCGCTATTTATTTTTTATTGAACATGTTTAAAAAGTTATAATTTTTTTCAAAAAAAATTAAATGATAAGACGAAAATACACATGGTAACAAAACGAAAAAAAGAGGAAACCTCTTGTGCTTGGTGTGGGATTAAAATATGGATAATTAAAGTATACTTATTAAATAAATAAAAGACGAGTGATACTTTAATCCACAAATTTGGAATATCCAGTGACGTATTTTATTTATATAATAAATTACAATGAACTTCTATCAAGAATTTTCACTTACAAACTTAAATTTTAAAGTATATTTCTTTTTTTTTTAAATAAATGAATGCATTTAAAACATTGTTTTCAAAACGTTAGGCGCTAACCAGGGACAATGGAATACAGCAGTTCAAATCTCTGAAAACAATATTCCATTTCCACCCTGAAAGGAATCAAACCCTGGACGTAGAAAATGGTAAGTGAGTACATCAAATCAAAGCACACAAGCACTCGTCCAGGTTTCTGGTTCTATTTCACACATTCTTCATCCGCCTGGACACAGAAATCAATAGAAAAGTTGAAAATAAAAAACTTAAAGTAGTTTGAGGCATTTGCAAGGCTTATGACCTGTTTTAAAAAAATTACCATCTTAATAGTTCCCTAGAAGTGGAATCCTGCTTTTGTCTACAAACGTTTTGACATATTTAAATTATTGATACCATTTTTTTATCTTTTTAAAAAGGGTTTCAAAAAAATATCGAATATTTTTGCAAATGATGTTACGAAATCGACAAATATAAATGTTTGATATTTATTGTAAAAAGTCAACGTTTTAAAAACCCATTCTTTTTTCAGTGACTGTCTCATAATGTCTGCCTGCAAATTAGTAAAACTTTTTCCAATAATAATGAAGATAGACGTATAAACTGAGATTACGTCCAACTTTGCATGGTCAGGTTCATAGATTTTAGTTTTCAGCTCTTTTAAATGGCGGGTAATTACAGAGAATTCAAAAACCTTTTTAATATATCGTGAAGGGGGTAAAATGTGATTAATACTTTATGGAAATATTCAAAACTTTTAATAGACAGACATTTAATAAAAGTTTAAAGAACATTCATGTGAGCGGTGTGAAATATTAAACGATAATGTTATTTTACTGTTCGATTAAAAAAAAAATTGTAGCTTATTTTCCATTGCCATTTGTATAACTTTATTACGGTAAAATATTTGACTGTGAAAAATTCACTCAATGTATTATATTAAAAAATATTTTCAAAAATAAAAAAAAACGTTTTCATTTTATTGAAACATATAAAATAATTAACGGGTAGAATGAAAATTACGTATTTGCCTTTATTAAGACTTTTAAAAAATGTAACAGGTTTGTTTCATCAAAAAAAAATAAGTTCCAAATATATTTATTTATTTAGTGTTGATAAATCTGTGTAATTAGACTATTTTAGATTATGACCCGACTAAAAATGATAATAATTTTTGTTTGCGGATTCAATTTTGATTATTTAATATATTTTTTAATGTGCATAAAACGATAGTATTTTGAATACTTTATATCTGAAATTTCTATTTTAATGTGAAAATATTTCAATTTCGTATCATTTTTATACATTTTAATTATGATTTTTTAAACCACGTAATTTTTTTATTTTTCCATCCATTAATCCAAAAATAAACATTTTCCTCAAAAATAAAAGGTCCTACTGAAAAGTAAAAAGTTTTATGCAGCCGAACATTATTTTTAATTATAAACATTTTTTTCCCAATCAACTAAAATGACCCGTCAATACAAGACAAATAAATTAATTATAATTTACTAAATAAATACTATTCGCATATGTATCGGGGGTTAGAACTACAAATAAGTCATCTAAAAATCATCATTTTTTAGTCATCCACTAAAACACGTATTCGTATCTTCTTCCAAGCAATGCTACAAAAAGGCAAAAAAAAAAAACAAAAAAAATATTATTTGAATGCATGACTTGTCTATTTGTAGTAATCGTGAAGGGGAATAAAAAAGTGTGCTCTCAGTGGGTTACTCACAAATACTGATTTTGGTGTTATAATTATCTAGCAATATAATATTTGTACAGTAATTCTCAATTATTTTCTTTTACTTAATGCATTTTTATTTATTTACATACGAGACAAAAACTTGACAAACAAAGTTAGCAATAAAAATTTATCACTATTTTATACAGTTTAAATATTTATATGTTAAATTAACGCAAGAAAGTTTCAATACAATATCAAAGTTTAAATTTCTTATTTCAACAACATCTTTACTAAACGTTATAAGAGACTGAAAGTTTTAAATTGTGATCCAATTTTCTAACGCGGGAGAAGTTCGCGCTTGAAACGGGGCTTAAAAGCTCAAATATCACTTACCTCGCTCGCACGCTGTGCTCCTGGTAGCTCGTTACAATATCACCCCTTAGAGGCCCGAATACAGCTTGGAAGCGAAGCCTTCGGAGGACCAGCCCTTGGGAAGAGAGATGTCCGCGTCGGCAAAGTGCAACCGACGAACTGAGCCGTAATTTCCTTCATAACTATGAACGGAGTGATTGCAAAGGTGGGCGGTTGCATTTCGCAGGGCGAGAGGGATGCATGCACGGTACATACGCGAGAGAAAGGGACGCTCGGGGCTGGTCAGGCAGGCGCAGGGCGACTAGTGCATCGGCAGAGGTGTGCAACGGGTGCAACGGATGCAACGCCGATTTTTTAAATGTCCGGAGAGATTTACGACCTGGTCTTGTAACGGCTGTTACATCCTGATTGATGAATTACGTCACTACCAATAAACATACGTTGCCAATACACCACAGAGTAAATTATGAAACCATTTTATACTTTATTTTATTTCATGGCTTTGTAGACACGACTACATTTTCTTATTTTCAAGAATTTGTAGTTCACACACTTAATGTTGGACCTGCTGAAATAATATATCATGAGTTGACACGATTGTGACAGTAGGAGGCGAAGATTAAAATCAACTTCATTTATTACTAATTATTTTTGAATGCGTGAGTTTGTTTTTAGTAATTAGTTTTTGCATCAAAAATCTTTTAAAAATTAGAAAACATTATAAAAACAATATTAAATATTATCATTTCACAGTACTTATCTTTCAAAAAAATTTCGTGTTTGTTTGCCAAAAATCACATGTGGGTTAATTCGATCTACTCTTTTCTTTCAATTTCGAACCTTGTGTTTTTAAATAGTTTTAAAAAATTATGTGTTATCTAACAACAAAATTCATTGAACAAAAACACGTTAGTACACACACAAACCAAAATGAATATAAACAGTTTTTTCTTTTCTCTACTTTTGTAGAAATATCACCACGTAAAATATCATTACCTAATTAAATTCAGTATGAGACCGCCCATAAAGCTAACCGTACTTTTTAACAAAACTCTACGACTTTTAAATATTTTCAAATTAGAACAAATATTTTTCAAAACGTTCAAATCCCTTTGGCAAACATTCCTATGAAAAAAATATTGTTTTAAATTGCTTGCAAAAAAGCTGCATTTGACTTGATATTTATATATTTTATATGCGAAAGATGCATTTTCAGTTTTTTTAACGAAAAAAACGTCAACTTTTTCTCACAATTTTTTATTATTTTTTAATTGGCTCGACAGTAGAACAGTTGCATTCTCATGTGCATGGGCCCCGCCCTTCCCCTCTCCCGCCCTGCATACCTCCTCGATACCCGCCTCCGCCCACGTACATAGAAACAGCCGGACCCGACCTGCTACCAGGAGCCTATTCCGCGCGAAGAGATCGCCTGAACTCGCTAACGGATCTCCCTCCGTATTTATACCTTCAGGCCTGAAAAATCGCCAGATTTCACCCACACGTATTAAGCAGACTTGTGAGCTATTAAAAATGTTTTTTTTATAAATTATTCACAACTCTATAAAAAAACCCACAAAAATAGGGTACATCTGAATTTTATATGCAAGTACTAGGTTCAACCCCCTTAGGAGTTCATTAATAAATAATAAAATTGTAATGTAATTGCTGTTGGTTCATATGGAGCTATTTTTGTCAAAATAGCCACAAGTGCACAGTACAAAAATATTTTTACATGTATAATGTCCCTTTACAAACAAGATTTTTTCTCTTTTCTAGAAAGAAACTAATAATTCAAATATTATTCTATTCAAGTACTGATTAAAAAAATTTATTTTATCCTAAGTTAAATGTATGTTCTTCATCATTCTCCTTTCCACACCCAGTGATGCATAGGGCACTGCATTAGTTAACCAAATTTAACATGGTTTGATCATCTGTAACATGAAGGTAATCAGTTTTACGCTTCAAATGCCAGCTGAAAAAACCTAAAAATTCATATTTCACGTTCACCCTACCAGGAATCAAGTCCAAGATCCAAGTCAACCACCACACAACGAGGTGGACTAGTCTCCGCTAGATTCTGTTATTTTACCTGAGTATAGCCAGCCATCAAGTTGAAAACGCATGTCCAGTTTTACTTCTATTTCACATACAAAACTGTATTTTTCATTCGCCTGGAGACAGAAAATTTTGCATCTTTATATTTTCTGTTCATTTTTACAGATAATAATTATACTCCTTTTTTATTTAAGCCTAAGGCGAAAGCACCTGTCATCTGTCACCTTATATTAGTTTACTAAAACCTTTCTCCTTCTTTTATTCAGCCCAATGATTCTGCTTACAATATAAAATTTTATTAATTCCACCAAGAAATATCTTCCTAACAACGGTTTTACAGCTTTTAATCAAAAATATAACCTTAGGTATTGATTTAATTTTTGTCTGAATAAAATTCAATACTGTTGAAATTGAACATTCATTTAAATTTATAAATAAGGCATAGGTTATAATAAAACATAGAAACCAACACTTTTCGAATGTCATATGTAAATCTCTCGTACAAAAAATTCGTCCGCTTCTTGGTCAGCGTAGTCAATCACCACTACCAAACAAGAGGTCTCGGGATCGATTCCTGATATGGCTGACGTTAAAAAACAATACTGTTTTTATTGGGTGTTAACATAAGAAGTGTCCGTTTTCAAATGAAGAGAACAAGAGAACCAAACACAAAAAAAAAATTAAAAAAATAGTCAGCAATGTATTCTGCTTTATTATTTAACAATTAATCAGTCAAAAATATATAGAATAACCATGCACCGCTCAAATATCGCGAGCAGCATTGACAGTTTTATTCCCTCAATTTAACACGAACAGTAGAAGGTGTCGAATATGCTTACATTCCTTCATATAAAATTTCAGTCCAGTTCAGTTCAGTAGCATAATACGGCGTTTATTAACAAAAAAATCAAAGTACATTCTTGTAATAAAAAAATATTAGTACTTTAGTCCTTCTTTTTTTTTTGCACCACAACAGGCCCGGAGGCCCAATAACAGTGGTGAATTACATCACAGAACACCCAGGCTTGAGAAAAATTACATTTATTTTTGTGTTCTCACCGGGAATTGAACCCAGAACCTTCCGAGTGTGAGTCAAGCATCTTGACCACTACACCACGGAGGCCACCAATATATATAAATAAGTACTTGACATGTAAAATAGAAAGAGAATATTCTTAACAGCTTCACTAGAAAACAAAACACCTGTTCTAAATATATGTATATACTCTAAGTGTATATATATATGCAAAAATTATATTACTTTATTCTAATAAAATTAAAAAACGATCACTAGACAAAACTAAACAAAGGACTCAGAAATACTTTTCAAAAGATGTAAAAAATATTATTATCAACAACATAGTATGACAAATAAATGATATGTTATTAGCATATTACAACAGAGATGAAGAACATTTTAAAGAAGGTAATATAGAAGCTTAAGCATTTAGAGGGCTTATAACCTGTCATTGGCAGGTTTGAATGGCCACTTTACACACTGTGTAACATTCACCATTCTGTCCCTATTTTAACCATTGTATTCCTTCAATTCCTTCATCTGTTTATGTTTAAGCTGAAACCTTAATTAATGCGTGCTATCTAATCTGTTATGATATGATTCATAATATTAACATCTCCCCGGGGAGTTGAATCCAGTCTATGTCTACAAAAATTTAATAAAATATTTATGTTTTTTATAAAAATAAGGCTTCAAAACGCATTCAATAGAAAATAAAAAACTCGATACATTTAAAACTAAAAATAACACTTTTTGTAAATAAGTTACCTTAAATCAATAATAGTACTCAATTGGAAAAAGTAGTAAAGAGGAAAGACGAAAGAGGGATAGATTAAGGAAGATAAGGAAGATGTTTCTTCTGGCGTGATTTGAACAGAGGTACTGTTAAAACATCTTTGATGGTGGATGGGAGATGATTTAGCAGTTGAACCGCATGGACACAATAATGGCTTCACTTATAAAACTGGTATAAATTTACACCTAGGCATAGTGGCATTCCCATCCTTATTCTACCACTGTAATAAGGGTGGTTTCCTCGTCCGTATTCTACCACTATGCCTAAGTGTAATTTTATACCAAGATAATGTGTAAGGCCCTATATGAGTTTACATATTTATAACACGTAATAAAAAAACAAATTATTTTATTTATCGAGTTTTCTTTTTGTCCAATTGTCATTTATTGGCGTATTGACGGGCGTTTTTACCTAATTCGGATTCCTTTTAACTAACCATTTTAGTTAAAGGTGTTATTAAATACGAAAATTAAACCCGCAATCTCTCTGTATAAATTAATTTATTCGTCTCGAGCCTTCAAAATAAAAATAAAAACAAATATGAGTAGAGGAAGAGAGAAGCGTTCGAGAAAGAGATACAAAATGTTTTTTTCAAACGTGATTTAAAAAAAGAGGTTTCAACAGAAACATATTTTATGGCAGATGGTAGAAAAAATGGTGTAAATAAACAGATGTTATTATGGCTTGTTTAACCATCTGGGATCCAAATTGCTCACGAGAAAAACTAAGACCATTATTTACAAAACTCTCCTCAGACCGGTTATTACATATGGTGCCGAATGCTGGGTTATGACTAAAAGAGATGAAAATATGGTGTTAGTATTCGAAAGAAAAATACTTGGGCAGATATTTGGTGCTGTCAACCAAAACGGAGTGTGGAGGAGACGGTTTAATCATGAATTAGAGGCACTGTATGGCGAACCCAACATTGCACAATTCATCAAAATAAGAAGATTACAATGGTTGGGCCATGTGCACAGAATGAATGATAACCGCACCCCAAAAAAGATTATTTATACCACTCCGGAAGGCAGATGAAGCAGAGGCAGACCAAAATTAAGATGGCTGGATAATGTGGAAAGTGACATAAGAGCGATTGGCCTGACGCACTGGAGAAGAGTCGCGGGGTGCAGGGACGAATAGAGACTGGAGGAGGCCAGGGCCCACAACCGGCTGTAGCGCCACTGATGATGATGAGATAGAGTGGTTATTTACCTAACCAAAACAAATAGAATGAAGAAAAGAGAACCTTTTTCTTATCCAAGTACTGTATTTAAACTTGTATTGAATTTACATATTATTTTTTTTAAATAAAGAAAAATATCAGAAAAAAAAATCTGGGTCCGACATATTTTGTTTATTTTTTTAAAACAGTTTTATTTGTATGGCTAAGTTTGAAAATGGCACATAAAACTAGGCGCTTTTAAGGAGTTTTGGATCATCCTAGCTCCTTTAAACGACGATTTATGAACAAAAATTACAAACAGCACTATGATTGATATTTATAGTGTCCAAAAAATCATCGCTCTGCTACTTAATTAATAATTTTGGAATAAGTTTGTATGAAAAAAAAACAGACAGCGCATCCTCTTGATGGAATAAAAATTCAAAACAATAGTAAAAATATACATTAATTTTCTTTAAACCTTTCCGTAAGAACTCTTTAGAGTAATTTTGACAAAATGCAGATTTAAAGGAGTTGAGGAATTTAAATTCTTTTACGCTTAATACAAGCCAAGTTTGTTTACCAAAGAACGATTAAAACTTATCAAGACCTTTTACTGATGTTCAAAAAAGTTTCCCTTAATGCAAACAGCAGATTTTTCACTGCAAACTTCGTAAAGCTTACCTCATTTAATCTTTTTTTTTAAATAATTATAAACAGACACTGAAATCGCGTTTATTTGGTAAAAAAAAATATGAGAATATAAAAACATCGGTATTAATTTATCAGGAATTTTGTCAAGGTGGCAGATTATTTTAAAGGAAATACGAAATCTTTATGAGAACGGAATATGAAAATCATGTCAGTTACATCTAAAGTTAATATGTAAAATAAATAAAAATGGTTCACTAAATGGCGAAAACTTCCAAAGTGGAACCGGAAGGTCTGTTGATGTCTGTCAATAGTCTGGCTTCTCCTGAGTGAGTTTTCTGTGGTTTCCTTTTCTTAAAGCAAATGCGGAAAAGTTCCTTAACAAGGCCACAGCCGATCATCTCACCAGATCCTCACACTAAAGTTGGAGTAATTAGGAGGAACATGCATTTTGCAGTTAGTAAAAACCTTGTAAATAAAATAATGGCCAAAAATAAGCAACTACCATTTTTTTTTTTAAATAAAAAAGATCTATCTGGTTTATGATTTCTCACTCGATTGTTTTTAATATAGTTTTATACTTAAGTATTGTATTATATGCATCGAACATGATAAGTCCATTAACAATGAAGAAGTTCAGAGGTATTTAAAAAAATATTCTTTAAATCAAACAAACCAAATTTTTTGAAATATTTTTATGTATTGTATTTTTATCGCCGTGATTTTTTGAAGTTTTGCGATTTTCGAAATCTCCACCCGTAGCATCACAAGTTTTCTACGGTAAGTTGTCCTGATTAGTGGCTTGGCTTCTCAATTATCAGAAATGTATTGCAACCCTCTGCCATTGGTTGATTTCGGAGAACTAGTGATGTAGTTTTAAGTGGTTTATTTTTATCAACAATATTTTGAGTTTATCTAAATTTTTGTATACAAGAACTGAATTCAACCCCTTTGGGAGTTATTTACATTAACTCATTATAACAGAGATGAAGAACATTTTACAGAAGGGAATATAGAAATCTAGGCATTTACAGGGCTTCTGTCATTAGCTGGTATAAGTGGCCACTTCACACACTGTGTAACATTCACCATTCGATAAACCCTATAAATACCTAGACTTCTATTTAACTTTTTGGAAAATATTCCTTATCTCTGTTTTGATATGTTAGTTAATTTATTTTTATAAAAATATTTTTTTTTTTAAAAAACTTTTCCGAGAAACTTCGTCGCACACTGCTCTATTTTTTACCGCGCGTAAGAAAACATTTTTCATATTAAATTTTCGGCTGCACTGATCTTTTTCATTCGCTAAAATCGAAATTAAAACTGCAAGTATGTTGATGTATAAAAATATACATATTTGGAGAATTGATAACGTCGTTGTGGAAAATGTATATTCTTCTTCTTCTTTTCGTTCCTCTGCCCGATGGAAGTTGAATATCATGGCAAAAAGTATGTATTAGTTTGCAGCTGCCCTAAACAAGGACTGAGTGCTGCAATGGAAAAAGATGCGTCACCTTCCTACATTGCGTTTTTCTTCTTTTTTTTCTTCTCCTTGCCACTTATCACATACCCGAAGTACCCTAGTTTTGATTTCTTAATGGAATTCAGTACCTTTCTATCTTTTTACATTCGTCGAAGAACGTCAGCATTATGGACTCTGTCCACCCTGAAGGTTTTTAATTTTCTTCTGATGAACCACATTTCAAACGTTTTAATCTTTTTTGAAGTGCCTTGGGTGAGTGTTTATGTTTTGACCCCGTAAAATTGTACCAAAAAAAAGAGTTCACACCGTACAATGCCAAATCGGAGGCCTAAATTGAAGTATTTACTGCAAAGGAGTTATCAATATTTTTTAAATTGTCTATTTACAGTTTACGTCAACTTGACCAATGATTTGATAATTTAGTGGGATAAACGAATTTAAATGTTAAAATTTAAACATTTTTAAATGAAAGAAGTCTTAAGTCGAGCTAGAACTAACAGAGAACTCTTAACCACCATAAAAGTTCGTAAAATTTCATATCTGGGGCATTTAATGCGTCGCGAAAAGTACCACTTGCATCATTTAATTTTGAAAAGCAAGATTGAAAGTCACAGAGGGGCCGGAAGAAGACAGATGTCCTGGCTGCAAAATATACGAGACTGAGCAGGCTTCGGGACTGTAGAACAGATTTTCCGAGCAGCGCAGGACAGAGAGACTTTTGCCAGGGTGATTGCCAACGTTGAGGATACCTGACAGGGCACTAAGAAAAGAAGAAAAAGAAATGAAAAATTACATATTTACATTGCATTCCTTGAATCTTATAATCCCCTATGAAATTTTTAATTCATCGTTCATGATAATACACTATTCTCTTGTAAAAATATATCTTCCTCTCCACTACTTTATCTCCTTATCCTCAATCTTCTTGCAGTGCTATTTTTTTTCTTTTCTTTCTTGTATCTATAATATTTTTACTCTCTTTTTTATGTGTTTACACTCACGTAAAAGATTGCACAATTTCTTACTTATCAATTTTAAGCAAATATTAGTCCAGAGCTTACTACTCCGATTCTTTGATTATGCAGATGTATGTTACCCAGATGCTAATTCTGAACTGCTCGATAAGTGGGAACGATTGCAGAATGTTTAAATACGTTATATATTTAATATTCGCAAATTTGACCACATAACCGAATATCGCACACACCTACACTGGCTCAGTATCAGGCATAGAAGAAAGAAACATTCACATTTCATCACTTCTTTACAATATTTTGAATAATATCCCACTTCGCCTGTTTATCTGAGAGAGCTCATCCAGCCTCTTTCACAACATGGACCATCTCTTCATTCCAGTAACGAGAGAACCCTTTTTATACCCATTCACCTATCTGATTGTTTTGCTTTCTCTTTCATAGTAATAGCTACTCGATTATGGAATTAATTTACATTTAATCGAAAAATGAAATGTCACTATCTAAATGTTTGAGTTGTTCCTTTTATCTTCTTGGCTACAACAGTTTAGAGACTAGAAGGAATGTGTATTAGACTACACATTTTTATCGATTGTTGCGCGGTATTATCGATAATCCTGAGATTATGATGAGCATTAGTTTGTATGTTCCTGATAATTACCTAAGACAGCGTCAGCATAGATTGTTTCATATTCCGATAAACAGGACCAAGCTGCCGATGGTTATGCCTGTTGTAAGAGCTACCGCTATGCTGAACAACATCGCTCTGGATATTGATCTGTTGTATATATCCGAAGGAGTTTTCCGGAGCAGGATTCTTCGACTACTTTGACATGAATCTCTTTCATGTATTTTTTTTCTTTTTTATAATATGTACGTATGAAATATATGTTTGTAATGTATATGTTATATTTAAATAAATGAATTGAATTGAATTGAATTCTTCTTTCCTTAACATCTCCTCTCTGCTCTTCATAATATAGTGTAGATTTTTAGTTGGTTTTTGTTTCAATGTTTCTATAAAGTTATAAGACTCTGCACTTGTATTTTTTTTGTAATTGAACGGTTTGGGTAGGCAGGAAGAAATTACCTTAAGTCAATATGCCCTCCCTCATATGTATATAAATTGTATATGTACATAACGTATTAAATCAATAAATATGTAGACTATGTTCTACAAGAATATAAAATCTTTTTTTTTTCTTCTCAAGCCTGGGATATTGTTATCGTGTAAAAATATTATAATACTAATAATTACGTTTGAGAAAAAAATTTAATGGACTTATGCAGGAACAACTTTTGATGCTTGTTTTTGTTTATAAATTCTATTGTTTTTCCTTATAAAATAAAACGATTTTGGCATTAGGTTTCGATCCGATTATTTTGGGATTTAAATTTTGCAATAATTTACTAAGCCCGGCCGTCACTAAAACAACACTATTAACAAAGTAGGTGTTTACAATTTTTTTGATTGAATTGCAATTCACAAAGGTTTTCTCGCATCCAAATATAATAATAATTGCATGGGTCGTTTTTGCTTTAACAAAATTTTATGTAAATTTTCTGTTATTAAAAACTATGGCTGAATTTCAAATAGTACGTTTCAAAATAAAATAAATGTCAATTTTAACAGAAAATTAATTTATTCTCTTTTATAATGCATATTCGGAATATAATAAAATTATTTCGCTATGTTCAGGACAAATTGAACCGTATAGAAAACAACTCATCACATTTGTGGCTGATATCATGATGCATTCGCATATATTATGACAAAGTTTGGTCAGCAAAATAAGGCGTCATAAACCTTTTTGGAAAAAACAATAGTAATAATAAATTTCGACTCTATGGCTGCTCTCCTGAATTAGAGAATCGAGTAAAGATAAGTCTGCCTCGTTGTAAAACGGTGAGCGCGTTTACTTACCATTTTTAAGGTCCTAAGTTTGATTCTACTGATCACTTCACCTTCATGTAACAGATGATCTAAATACACTGCATTTGGCTTACAAATACAGTGCCTTATGCACTGCTGGGTGTGGAAAGGGGAATGATGATGATCATAGTGATAAATAAATAATTTGATCCTCTTCATCATAATTTCTCGATTCTATACTACCACTGGCGGCCTTTGTGGTGTAGTGAATAAGACGCTTGACTCACAAACAGGAAATTCCGGGTTGAATGGTTTGTTGTGATGATGAAAATAAAAATAAAATAAATATAACAAGAACAAATCTATGTATTTTTAAATTAACATTAAAAATTAAAACCGGGCTGCGTCATCATTTTTCCCTTTTTCGCACGCAGTAGTTCACAGGGCCGTACTCCAATGACGAAGTTCAGCCCTATAGGAAATTGGAAATAAAAAATGTATTTGTACGTTCGGTAAAAGTTAGGGCAGTAAATTGTAAGGCGAAGTTTCTTGAAAATGTATGAAAAAATAATAAAAAATATTTTATTATAAAACGAACTACTTTCCATGACATCACTAGTTCTTCTAAATCAACCAATGAAAAATTGTGATAGACTTTCGGTTTACTGGAAATCAACTAACCAATCAGCAGAAGAGAACTTGAAGTGATTTCAAAATTACAAACTTAAAAAAATACTAGCGCCGATAGTATGATACATAAAAAGAATTGGCTTAGCTTAATAGTCTGTTAAAAAATATTAAAAACCACTGAATTTCCTCATTGTAGCGTAAATGGGACATTTTTGTTTTATGGAAGGTGTCATATTCTTTAAGTGCCATTCCAAAGATAATGAAATATTACAGTTTATTTTAAACTTTAAAATTAAATCGAGAATATGTTGAGTGTGCCTAAAAGTTTGTAGACAAGGCTGAATTTTGTTTCCCAGGTAGTTGCCTAGATTGAAATTTATTGCAACAGTGAGCAAAAAATTTTTTAAGATGGAAATATAAAAATTTATGCTTTTTTTAGGGCTGTCTTGTCATTGGCTGGTTCAAGTGACCAATTTACACACTGTGTAAAATTCACCATTATTTTATATTTCTTTTCAGCGAATATACGAAATAACGCAGTATTTCGGAATGCTAAAAGGTAATTTATTAGATACCAAAGTGTTGAATTCGAGATTCCGGTAATTCGGTCTTAGAATTCTACAGTTTCACACCCCTGGTAGAAACACGTGATGTCTGCCATGCCCGCAGGACAATTATTATCGAGATCCCTTGTCATGATTACGTAATGCGATGAAAACTAGATTGGAAATGGAAAATCCTAATTTCAATACCGGCGCTCTAAGTAGTTGCAAATTGGTTATCGGCCGGACCTCGTCACAACGTCGCGCCGCCTACGTCATAGGCCGGACCGATCCGTCCCACAATGGCAGAGGCGATGGTCACGTGAGTGCCTAAAAGCGAATCACACGCTTTGGGAATGGTAGATCCTATTCTATAAACACATCAATGTCCAATTTTTTCATTGACATTTTACGTTTACAAAAAAAAAAATACATACTTAAAAATCATAATTATTCTATTTTATACACCGATGCACCAATCAATTACAATGAGTTAAGGTCCCGTAGGAGTGTTATTTAGATTACTTTACTCGCTTTACTTTTTATTTACGCTTTACTTTTTAGATATTGGATGTAAGACAATTGTTTGTAAGGTGCCTACTACTTAAATTTTATGATAAATTAAGTGAGGTCAAAAGAACCCAACAGAATATAAACACTCGTTCAGCAACACAAATTAACTGTATTGTCCCATTTGTATCAACCGCCTTTGGTAAAAAGCAGTACAATGTAATTTCTCCAAAAATATTTAATGATTTATTGCCAAATATAAAAGACTTAAATTGTAAAACAAATTTTAAAATAAAAATTACTGCTCATATGTATAGTGTAGCGAGAGATTTTTTTAAAAAATATATGTAAATCAATAAACGTAGTACTTTATATAATTGGTACACATATTATTTATATTTTTATGTATTTCATTGCTTTATATTTGTTTTATTAAATATTATACTATATTATTTATGTTTAAGTTACATGTATTTTTGGCACATATATATTCTTTATATTTGTATAATAATGATTTTTAATTTCTTACATTTGATTAGCTAGGCATTAATATTTTATTTGTATATTTACTATATATTTATAATAAAGTAGTTTTAGATTTTCTTTTTTATGTTATTGTTTTATTAGTATAGGACTACTTACGCTCTAAAGATAAAAAATCTCCATCTTAGAACAGGCTGTGTCATGTTAGATTTAGACTATCATAAACAGAGAACACTCCGTTTACATTTTACATTAATTGGTTTTATATAGATTCCCTGTTATTAAGTATGTATATTATTTTTTTTGCAAAAAAAATATAAATAAAAAATAATTAAAAAATGATGGTTTAGTGGCCCTAAATTAGTAATAAATATGGCAGTAGAACATTTTTTTATATATTTTTTTATATTTATTTTATTTATTTGGATTATCAACAGCTATAATTATCTAATATATATACTAACTAACTAACTAACTAACCATCACGCCATTTCCCCAGAGGGGTAGGCAGAGAGGATAGAACGCCACACCACTCTGTCCTGGCACACTTCCTTTGCTTCCTTCACATTCATACATCTTCTCATGCACGCACGTCGATTATTCCGACTTTTCACATGACCACTTTCAAGAATTTGTTGTACTTGATCATGCCATGTCTTTCTCGGCCTTCCTCGACTTCTACAACCAGACACATTCGCATCATAAATCTTTTTAGCCGTTCTTTCATCATTCATTCGCTCCACATGACCGAACCATCGCAAAAGACCTTTCTTAATTTTGTCGATAATGCTTAACTCAGCCTTGCATTCTGCTCTAATTTCGACATTAGGGCACCTATCATACATTGTTTTTCCGCACATTCGCCTGAGGGATCGCATTTCAACAGCATTCAGTCTACTTTCGTCCCTTTTTTTCCAACTCCATGCTTCGCTTCCATACATTAGGGTTGGTACCAGAACTCCATTATGAACTGCTAATTTAGCCTCTTGCGATAGACACTTATTTGCTACGACAGACTTTAAGGCACCATTAACTCTGTTACCGGCACTAACCCTCCTTTCAATATCCTTGTCCATATTTCCATCTCTAGTAAACATACTACCCAGATATACAAATTCTTCGACCTGTTTCAAACTATCTCCATTTACTACAATCTTACATTCAGTCATAGTTACATTTCTTTCAAAGACCATGACGTTCGACTTTTGCACATTCATTAGCAAATCACTCTCCTTGCACACTTCGTAAACCTTTGTAACCAAGGATTGCAGTTCCTCTTCGCTGTCAGCTAGGAGGACTGCGTCATCGGCGCACAGAAGGCAACTGACAGTAAGATTACTCATTTTCGCTCCCACATCCATACTTTTCAATTCTCTCATACATTTATCCATGTATATGTTGAATAACCACGGTGACATTACACATCCCTGTTTGACTCCTTTAGGGATGTCAAACCAGGAAGTTAATGACCCATTTACCCTTACACACGCTACACTATCTTTGTACAAGGAAGCAATAGCGCGGACAAGGTTGTCACTCACTCCATACTCCGATAGAACCATCCATAATTTTTTCCTATCAACTCGATCAAATGCTTTTTGCAAATCAACAAAAGCGCAAAAAAGCTTCTGGTTTTTCGCCAAAAACTTTTCTGTCATATTGCGTAATGCAAATATTTGATCCATACATCCTCTACCATTCATAAATCCACTCTGTACATCCCATACTTTCTCCTTGGTCACGTTTCTTACTCTTTCTATCAGTATTCTTCCATACATTTTGCCGACAGCGCTCAGAAGACTGATAGCTCTGTAATTCCCACACTCCACCTTAGAACCCTTTCCCTTGTATAACGGCATAACAACTGCCCTCCTCCAATCAGGTGGAGTCCTTTCCTCCTTGAGACACAAGTTAAAAAGTTTATGTAGCCATGTGAGAATTAATTTGCCACCCGACTTGATAAACTCTGCTGCAATACAGTCATACCCTTGCGCTTTACCATTCCGCATACATTTGACAACGCTGATAATTTCTTTCATACTAATCTGACTTACCTCATCATTTGCGTTCAGACACACCTCGGATAATGTCGATACATCGGCACCGCCCGAGTTACCAGTGTGCGATTCATAAACTTCCTCAAAGTATTCCTTCCATCTCTCTTTTATTCCACTCTCACTAGTCACCATTTTTCCATCCTTATCTTTAACAACTGTCATGCCTCCGCTTTCACTGCTACTCCGGGAGTTTTTCACAGCTTTCCAGAAAACTTTAATGTTTTCATGGAAATTGTGTGTCATTTTCATTCCTTCTTCATCCTTCAATTTTTTCTTCCGTTCACATACACCCTGCTTAACCTTTTTCTTACTTTCACCATACACGCGTTTAGCCGATTCATATTCAATTGTATTCTTTTTTACAGCAAGCAAATTTATCCACGCATCCTTCTTTTCTTTAACGAGTTTTTTGACTTCGTCGTCCCACCACGCATCACCTTTCTTTCTCCCTAGCGTTGTCACACCGCACACTTCTTTCGCCGTTATATATATATATATATATATATATAACAAAACAAATAAGCCAATTACAGGTTTTTACAAGTAGCATCACAGTAAGTTAAAAAAGATTCTCGAACATAAAATGAATAGTAATTAAATGTAAATTCAAAAGAAAAGAAAAAATACTACGAATTATTTCGAAAGCAAACGCCGTACGTCATTAAGATTATTTGCAAATAAATCTATGTTAAATGATTTATTTCTTACATTAAAATTATTAAAATTTCGCCATAAATATGAATTTTGCCTATAATTAGATGAAAAAAGAGGTATGTGAAGAAGAGGGTTATTTCTTAAAAGTTTGGAAGGAACATTGGTAAAAAGTTTGCATAGTAGTTCAGGATAGTCAATTGAACCAGAGGCAATTTTAAGTAAATAAATTATATCCGCTATTTCACGACGTTTTTGCAGAGGCAATAGGTAATGTTTTTTACAAATATGAATAGACTGATGGGATTTAAACTCAAGTTTCAACCATTTAACTATATTGTACCTTACATTTTTTATTTCATTCCTACTGACCTTAGATTTTATAATATAAATATGTAATAATTATACTTACTTATTTCGACGGTAATGTTTTGTGAAAAGATATTTATTTTTAATTTGGATTTATATGTATTTGGGTACATTTACCAACAAGCCACAAAAAGTGTCTTCGTGAGGTTTTTGGATTTATTAGGTGTACTTCTTTTTTATGCGCCTTAATTTTGTTTATCATGTGTACTTTTGCAATTAAATAAATAAATAAACTCACATACCGGTAGTATGAGCTTCAACCCCGCTCACATATTCGTTAATACCCGACGCGTTATTCATTTGGGATGCTTCGGTATCACTCGGAAATACATCTCCCATTTGGGATGTATTTCCGAGTTCTAAGATCCCATCCTAAGATTCATCCTTCGCATTCATATTTTTTTATTTTAACATCTTTTCTTTTTTCTTTATGCATTCTTTCCGCGTGTTTTTGATTTGTTTAAACCATTATTTACGACTCAGCAGGGAAAATGGCTGAATTATTTTTTTTAATAACTGTTTATGAAAAATCACAGCGTTTCTCGATCATCATAATATGATGTATTGCAGTGTTGAAACTTAATTTTATATCATATTTATGTCGACCGTGTCGGGAATCAAACCCGATATCTTATCCAGAACAATCAAATAACCCTTTTATTAAAAAAATATCTTAAGGTAATATTGTAAAAAGTGATTTTATTCTTTTTATCTAAAATAATGTCAAGAAAAGTGAATAGCTATAGATTTTATTATTATTAGGTACGTTGTGGAAAAACTACATATGTAATTCATATGTACTTAAATATGTACATTGTAAAGCTCTCTTGAAGATGGTGTATCGCGCTGTTACGTCAAATTTATTATTATAAAAGACACAAAAAAGTCATTTTAGAAAAACAAAATAATAGTTTATAAACACTGTGCTGTAGGGGCTCAACTCTTGCCTCACGCACGGAAGGTTTCGGGTTCGATTCCCCTGTATGATCACAATAATTTAATGTGATTTTTCTCATCCCTAGTGTTATGTTATGGCAAATATATTTGCTCAGGTAGCAGCAGAAAGTCGCAAATTTGGGTTGGAAATAAACAAAACTAAAATAAAGCTCAAAATCATTGACAGAGCCAATATGCTACAATCGGCAAATAGACTCCAAGACTTTGAAAAAGTGCAAAGTTTTGTTTTTTGGGCTTATCCATCTCTGCGAGCGACGCATGCACATTAAAAATTAAAAGTCGCATCCTAATTGCAATAAATGTCATGACTCGACTGATCAAAGTTTGACAAGATCGGGACATCTCGAAGAAAACTAAAACGTTCATAGTGCGTACGCTTGTGTTCCCAATATTCTTATATGGCGCAGAAACGTGGACAACATGAGCAGGAGAGGATAGATGCCTTCGAGATGTGGTGATGGCGTCGAATGCTGAGAATACCATGGACAGCCAGAAGAACAGATGTATCTTTACTGGAGGAACTCAACATAAAAGTTCGTCTATCGGCCAAATGCTGCCATCGTATGCTGCAGTTCTTCGGACACATAGCTAGACGTTACCCAGTAATCACGGGCAGAGTGCTAGGACAAAAAATCAGAGGCAGAGCTGCCAGGTGAAAACAACGTCACGGGTGACCCTATATGGAGCTGTGGAGAGGGTGCAGAGCCGTGAAGAGTGGAGACGCTTTGTCAATAGAATGGCTGGTGAGAGTACCAATGATCACGACCCTCAGAACTGAGGAACGACGGAGAAGAAGAAGAAGGTGTTATGTTACGCGGCCTCCGTGGTGTAGTGGTAAAGACGCTTGACTCACGCACGAAGGTTCCGGGTTCGATTCCCGGTGAGAACACAAAAATTAAAATGTGATTTTTCTCAAGCGTGGTTGTTCTGTAATGTAATTCACCGCTGTAATTAGGCCTCCTGGCCTGTTGTAGTGAAAAAAAAAAAAAAAGAGAAAAAATGAGAATGTGTTGTACATTTATCTATTCATTTTTTGCATTTTCTAAAATACGAATCACTATTAACAATGTTTCCTCACTGGAATAACCCGTGTCGAGGACTGTAAACAATACACATTTTTTAGCATGTAGAAATGCACATAGAAAATATAATATACAGAGGAAAGTTTTTGTACAAAAAATTGTACAGAATTACCCAGTTTAAAATACTATACATGTTAAGTACTAAATTCTCATTTTTTCACACTTGCAACTCATATAAGACTGTAAATAACCCGATCCTACTTACATCCTCCCTTATCAAATTGTTATTATCCTACCCTCCTGTGAGCAAGTCACATTGTGAAAAGTGTTACTCTGATAAATTCTTATCCTGCATTTGCATACTTCTGACAAAGTACAATGGTGTTACATAAGCAGCCTAAAATATACATCTCATCAACAGTTACACGATATCGGTAAAAGTGCTTCATAAAAAAAACAAATGGAAGAATTTAATGGTGATTACAATTTCTATACAGTCCACCAATTCCTTATGTTATCAGTGTACAAAGCCTAAAAGGTCATGAGCTGAACAAACAATAATGGCAATTTTTTTAATCAAAAAAAGTCTAATTAAGAACTGATTTTCGTTTTTTTGTCTCGCTAATTTTTTTTATTTATATATGTGTAAACATTTCAAAGAACCTTTTACAGTAAAAAGTTTTACAAAAATAATCACAGCGGTGAACAATTCATTATGTAATAAATATTATAAAATATATTTGAATGAAAATTCAACAACTTAGTGAAAGTAAAATATAAAAAATAACAAAAAAGTAAAAAAGAAACATCACATACCTAAGATAACAAATAAAAGATAACAATTAACTTAAACTAATCTTATGTTCTAAATATAAATATAACAAAGTGCAGTTGAGAATAATTTGACGTAAACATAAAGTGGCTAGTATTTAACTAGGTAATAATGAAAATGAAAAATTATGCCACAATAATACTTTATAAATAAGAAGCTTTTTAGAGAAAATTATTTCCATACTTATGTATCCAAGATATAGGTGAATGCACTTTGAAGTTGGTTCGAGAATTGTTACAAAAAATAATTCTTTACTTCTAGTGCAATTGCAATTTAATTTGCGTTGTTATTAATTTAGGTTTCTTGTTTCGGTAGCTATGAATATGCGCCAATGTTCAGAGAGCATGAAAAAATTATAAATACAACCGCAATTGCATTTTCGCTCTCTTTCTCGACAAAATTCTCAGTACAGAATAAATCCCTTGATTTTCATATTGGCTCCGGCGAAGTAAATCGCCATTGCCATATTCATACCAAAGTAATTAATAGTAATTAAGTTAAGATATATAGTTCAAAGATAATACAATAACCTTCAACATCTCCAAACGGAAAGACAGAGTTTTTATTTTAGTCAATCAAACGTACAGTCCATATTCTAACAAATATGTATATTTAATTTCTCTCTGTATCCAACTTATACGAAATATAGGAAAAATATAAACATCAACTATACGTACAGTGGTAGAGTTGATATTTTTGGTTTGAGGTTTGACCAAATGACACAATATTTACTTCTATTTACCGCCACTATATATTTTTTTTTACTTTTGTTGTTTTTTGTTTTTTTTTTCATAGTCTTTTTTCAATAAAATATACACATTATTACAATATAAATACATTATGAAGAAAACAAAGTATTAAAATATATTTTGTCCCAATAAACTATTCAATAATAGTTTGTCATCGAGTGCTCAGACATAAGTTTTAATTAATAATCAAATAAAAGAGTACGGACATAATACTTTATACGTATGAAATAATGAACGTATATTTTTTTCTTTTTAATGCTTTGAAAAATATTATTAAGAAGAAAAAAACTCAACAAAACCAGATAAAAATGGTTTAAAGAAATATTTTTTTGAAAGTAAGAAAATAAAGTAAAATAATACAATTAAAATTAGAGAAAAGCCATTTTTTGTATTCATTTTAAATATAAGAAAAAAATATAAACACTTATATAAATAGTGTATACACATTTGCAAATATAAAAATTTGCTGCATTTTTTGTGCAAATAAACGAACGTGAGTAAACGTGGCCAATTATGATAAACACAAAGGGGTGTTGTCAGGATTAGATATTCGTGGTACCTAATCTAGAGGGGCATTAGAGAACAAGTACTTATCATTCAATTACAACTAGTAAATTAAATCCTAAATTAATTTTCGCGGGCAATTTCGATTAAGGCAAACTCGAACTATGACAATGGATTCTATACCTACTGTGACAAATTGTCTAACATTACATCTGTTAATGATATTTTTGACAATTTCGAACTTCTTTGGTATTATTGTCATTTTATTATTCGTTTAATTATATGATAATAATAATAGTCTTATTAAGAACCACATAATATTTACATTTTTATATTGATTGAATAAATTGGTTGATGAATAAATAAACAAAAAAAAATGTTGGCGTTCCAAAACACATAAATTCTTACATTTTTTTATAATCTAGGGAATACGTCGAAGCTTCGAAATATTTTATAATAGTACCTACAATAATGTCAGTGGGGTTTAATGTTATATATTTATATTGCAAATTTACATTTTGGTAAACTAATTAATGGCTTTGTTAATCATTACGTAATGGCTACTTTGTGAATTTCGATTTTTAGTTTTTTTTACAAAACTGGTATATTTTTTATTTTATAAAATGTAAGAAAATTTGCTAATTTGAACGAATTGATAGTTAAATACAATCGGATTGCGGTTTTGTGGCATGTGCCGTGGTCTCATGTATCAGAGATCCGAGGTTCAAACATCCCTCTGTCATAACTTGATCCCCATTTTCTAACAGTAAGTTATTTACGATTTATTGAAAATGGTAACACAAATTAAAACGTTTCTCTTAAATATTTTGGTAATGATATACATGGACAATACAATAGATAAGACAATATTTTGTTTGTCCCAGCTCCGTATACAGATTTGACTGAGCAAGAGGACAATACGAAAATTCGGCTGCAGTTACCACGTGAGCGCTGCGAAAATGAATACATCACAGCGTTTATTACGAGCGAGTTCACGAAAAATAAATGTATTTCAAGATGTATTAGTATTATTAAAGGACGAGTTAAATAATAAAAAGATTTTTTTAACGGCAAAAAAAATGCGCGGGAGCCACACGTACACGTCGAGCAAATTTATTATGTCATAAGGTCCTGTCCTCACGCGTTCACATGAGGACAATGCGGCTGCACGCGGTGGTGGGGGTAATCATTATTTCGCGGAGGTAGCCTGCCCATATTTCTCCATGATAATGTTTTGGAACAATGTCCTATCCTACAATCATTCCTGTTTTACTTGGACAATGCTCGGGTCCTGAGATAGAACAATATTGCATTATCCACGTGTAAAAGGCCTCTTTTTCGTAGCTCACACGAAGACAAGACTATATTATCTTTTCCCAGCTTCGAACTTATTGTCCTTGGGTGAAATGAAATTTGAGGGACAAGATAGCTTTTCAGTCATTTTCCTGCAGAGAAACGGGCGGGCTATCTCTGAAGGCCTCTTCATTCCACCCCTGTAGGAAAAATAAAACAATGTTAATAAAAAACACCTACAAGTACATCAAATTTTTCCATTTCTCTCACTAAGTATGGAGATGCAGTGGTCGTCTGTACGGTAAACTAACCCGTTTCAATTGGGGTGGTCCGCGTTACAGTACGGACAAATGAAGGGGTAGTAGCACGCACGTTGGGGTGGATCTGCGGGGTGATTACGCCCCCACTAATTCATAAAACAAACAGAAACGCTATGGCCCGGAGGAAATTATTACGTCGAATTGTTCGCCCGAATTCGTCGTGTTTCTCTAATTGAGCTGGATGGATTGATTGGAAATGCGTTCAGAATGGCGCACAATGGTTGGCGTAAGAAATAACAAAACGGTCGTTAGTTCGATTCGGCTTTAAGTGTTTAAATCGAGTTGTGTCCCGAGGTAGTATTGTGGACTGTGTGATTCATTTTCTGACAAGGTTTTTTTTAAATATATTTAAAATTTTGTGAAACAAATAAACCAAAATTAGAAAGACAAGTACAGTTTTCTACAAACCGACAGTTATAGTGCAACATGTAGCAACCCACATTAACCCTTACCTCACTGTGCCAAAAAGATCCGCGTATTACGGCGCTCTGTAGTAATTACACGTGTAAAAAATGAGATATTTTAAAACGGAAAAATGGAATATTCATAGGAAATTGCTTTAATTGTTTAAAGTTCATGTTAAAAATGGTTATATTTTTAATCTACTCGTAATTGCTAAAAACATAAAAAAAACCCGTTAGCTTATGCCCGCAGCGTGGACGGGAGAACCGTCCTCGACGAAACTAGGTAAGCTACTAACTGGCGTCTGGCAAAAGTACTGGAAACTTTGCTGACTTTGCAAACTTGGCTGTTCCCTGTATAGGTTCTGTCGGATATACAGATCTGGTGGCTTCTAAAAAGAATTTCAAGGCTTTTAAAAAGTTTTGTAATCATTTCGGCGAATTGATCATGTCCAATCAATTTAATCCCAGTCATTGAAGAATTCACTTCCCACTCTTCTCAATCCAATGAAGTACATATTATGTACTTCTGGATTACTTTCTTTCAGCACAAAGATACTAAGGCTACCAGATTTCAGAGAGCTCTTTCGGGCAGCTTTTCTCATTTGACAACGAGCAAATTTTCCATGTATGTGGGCACCGCCAAGGAGACTTATGTCCTCGGATGCGGTATGCGGTATGTGGTGGGCAAGCTGTCAAGCTTAATACGAGTATATAAAAAGTATGTAATAGAACAAAAATGGTGATTATGAGGTAAGGTGATTTTATTTTTATTATTATTTTTAGGTATAAAAATTTAACAAAAAAGTGGGATAACACATGTTTACAGAGCTCCATAAATACTACCTATTACTTAGAAGTCTAAAACTGATAATCATAACTCCACGTTATAAAAAAAATATCATAATTCCCTATGCACCATAAGGAACGGGGACGACAAATGAGTGAATGCACTCTGTCAGTATCTAGATTTTTCATTTCTATAAGTATGTTTATGTTTCGATCTAAATTTGTTCCAACCACAAAATAGATATTTAATATATCTGTGGTTGCAACAATGAAGGAAAACATTTTGAGAAAGGAATTTGTCATTTACTGATTTAAGTGACAAGTCATAAGCCCTGTAAATGCCTAGATTTCCATATTCCCTTCTCAAAAATCTTTTTTCCTCTCTTTTGCTACAAGTTTAGATCTAAAAAACTCCCTAAAGTAGAAATCCAGCCAGTCTGCAAACATTTGGGCATACTCGAAACAACGTTGTTTATGTTCAGTTTATAACTATACCTGTAGATGGAAAGATCTGTGTTTTTCAAAACTATACAGTAGTGATGCAAAACAAATTTTAAAAGTCTCAATAATAACCTGTTTAATTTAATAAATTTATTTATTTATCATTATTTTATTCTCAGTTTTGATTTATCTTGTATTGAGTTTTTCTACTGACATTTCTTGGTGGAACTACATTTTAAATTTTATTAATAAAAATGCTTTTTTTCGATTTATGATTACGATAATTTACAACCCCTGCTTGCACTCGTATAACGTAGAAATTTGTTTAGTCTCCCACCAGTCTGACGATGTCGGTCACGGTGAAACCCGGTCACTGGTAAAAATTTATAAATAAAAGTGGAATAAAACTATGGACGTTTTTTTATTATTTAAATTTATCTTATGATTGTAAAAGATTTTTGTATTAACTTAAGAAAATTTTACAAATTAACTTAATCGGAATCGTATTTTTTTATAAGAATAGGTAAGATGATCAGTCGTTCGATTTCAGGTGCTAGCCCTGGACTACGAAATATCATTTTTTATTGTCATTTTGAATATATAATGAACAAATTTAATACAATATTGAATTGTTCAACCTTATGTAAAAATACTTTTCCGCTCACCATGATTTTTTACCTCAAGCCCAGAAATTCACTTAATCTAATAAAAATAAATTGACATTATTAAATTATACATTCGTTAAAAAATTAAGGGATAAATTGTTGCATAAATAATGAGGAAGTTAAGTGTCTTTTTTTTGTTCTAGGACTATTAAACTAATCAAAAAATATTTTTATTTTTTTTACTTATCGTATTATCAGCGCTATTATTTTTTAAAGTTTTTAATTCTGAAATAACTCCGCGTGTGATGTCAGAGGTTGTTCCCTGTTAGTTCTTCCCATTAGTTCATTTACGGCAAGCCAACCGGATATTCTTCCCAACTCTTGCATCATTAGTTGGTTCAACCAGTGACGTCAATCAAAGTAGTGTGTTTTTATCAAAATATTTATTATTATTTTTTTCGTCCATTTTCAAGAAACTTTGCCGTACAATTTAATGCTCAAATTTTTACAAATTTACGAAAACATTTTTTGTATCGATTTTTCCGTAGGGCTGAAGTTCCTCATAGTGATTTATTTTTTAGTATTATTATTAAATAAATGATTGATTTTACATATACAAATATTTTTTATGAAATATTTACGTTCCTTTGATTTACCCAAATATTCTATTTTGAACGCCATTTTCAACGACTTGTAAATAATTCACTATAAGAAAATAGTAATCAAGTTGGGTAGAGTGGGATTAGAATCACGAACAAGTGAGCCGAGAGTCCGAGACTTTAGCCACGGGACCACAACCCGATTCCTGTTAGTGTGCTAGTATTTATCGTTTATTAATATGTTTATAAGGGAGGTATTCAAAACCATTTTAATGTGTATAGTTTGTCGCTTTAGGTTTGACTAATTTATAGTTCGATCTTATAAGCATTCCCAACCATGAAGCGTATTCTATTGTAAACAACAGTAGAATAAGCTGTTTTCTATCCCAACAATATTCCATAGAGTCAGTCGTATAACCATCTCTTCTACAAACATGTCTGTCGTCTTACATATTCGTATACTTATAGATAAAATTACTGTTGACATTTACACAAATCAGAGTCTGTTTGTTTTCTTAACATTTCATTGCGAAAACAGGGCTGAAACTCGAGGGTATATGTTTATTTTTTACTTCACCTGTTTCAAAGAAGTTTGGATGTTTAACATTAATATTTGTTAAGATTAGACAGACAATCCGTGCATATTTTTTATTCAAGTTTGTTAGTAGGCATAATTTATTAAAACATTTAAGTTCGTAAGTGAAAATTCTTGATGGAAGTTCACTGTAATTTATTATAGACATAAAAGACAAGTGATACTTTGAATTCTCTATCTTTATATTTATTTTTTTTTGTGTTTTTCTTTTTTATTTGAACAATTTTTTATTTTTCTACGTGTAACATATTTTCGATACATGGGAATTCATTTTTTTTTTGTTTTCCATAGTAATAAGAGTTTTTATAGGTTATAGAATTTGAGAGATAAGATTTTATACATATTAGAACTTAACTATAAGCACCTGCTGACAAACTGCATTTTATGAAGTACCTGATAATTTGTAAAATAAAAATATTTAAAAAATAACTAAAAAAAAAAAAAATAATTGTTTATTTCATAATCTTTACATGCAAATACAGCAATATCTCAGTACAGAAAACATAGTAAGTTTTATAATATAAAAAATCAATACAAAATTTAGTCGGTTTCCGATTACAAAACTAGTCATTAAAATCAAAAGTTAGGTTTGCCTCAATATTCCATATTAAATGCCTCACCAACACGTTAAAAGCCTAGTTAAATATTATTAATATTTAAAGCATTAACTTTGTGGTCCAAAATTTTACTAAATGTTATTAAATATTGGTATATAACTACTTATCGACTTTTCTATGCCTACCGGTTTCGAAACGTACCCATCTCTTCGTCAGGACACCTATTAAACCAACATGCAAAACCCACTATACACCTTTACCATAGTTGTTCACAAAAATATAATACCAACACGACATGCATTTTAATACGCACATGCACTGATTAGTACAAACATGCGCTGATTAAATTATGAAAATATTCTGCTGTTTGAGAATTAATGAAAAAAGGAGAGGGGATGAAGGGATGGGGTAAGCTTAATAGGGTGACCATTACAGTGGAACATCGTATAAAGGACTATATTGGAAGTTTGTTTGATTATTGATCAAAGGAACATTATTTTTTAAAGCTTTCCTAATGTGAAATATTTCCATATTATTTACTTTTAACCCTTTATTATTTGTGTGTAAGATTTTAAATCCTTTGTTTTTTTAAGTCACGATTTAAATTGATTGGGTGATTTACGAATTCAGAGTAATTATCATTGTGAAGAAGACATAGAAAAGTCTGCAAGTGGTTATGTACAAATATTTAATAACATTTGATATTTTCATGATTCAGAGTAATAAATCATAGATTGATCGTATTATTTCAATTGATTTATGGTCACGTTTATATCACTTATTGTTATAGTATCCTGTTAACACGATGTTGAAGTTATGAACTCCCAAAATGCAACCGCGTAGTAAATTATTTTGTAAAGGGCAGCGAACGTTTCATATCTTACATCACGTAACCGAGCTCAATGAAGGGGTATTTATTTATTTATTATTTATTTAAAGCCCCAACATTTTGTGGATAGGAAAATATCACATACTATGAACACCGATAAAAATAGATTAAAAATAATTAATTGTATTTTTAAAATCAATATGGATATTGTGGAGAAATATTTTAATACATAAATGTAAAAAATAAATTAAATAAATATACGTTCGTAGAAAAACGCGACATGTTGGCTTTGGTTGTTGTGACTTCAAGGTTTGTGATAATGTTTTTAACTGATTTCAATGGCCAGGAACAAATAAAAATGAATCGTGACGTATTAGGGGCGTGGCCAATGGAATGACTGTTTTTGCGGGAATTCAAAATTACAAATTTAAATATATTTTTTATGCTATTAATAATTAGCAAAAAAATATTTCTTTACTGGACAGTATTTCATAGACTTTAATAACTTTAAAATGTTTAAAAAATCTCATATTTCCCTATTCTAATTAATAGTATATTTAGTACGCAATGATGTTTAAATATTCAATTCAAATTAAGTTTTTTTGTTAGGTATTTAAGTTCTAAAGCACAGTTTTTTATTGTAAATATTTTTCTTCGTATATATTTTTTCTGTATTTTTTCACTGTCATTATGTTAGCGGGATTCATGATTATTTAAAAAAGAAACCGTAAAGGCGTAGATGTTAATATTTTTATTTGCATGCTTGTAAAATTATATTGTTAAACGGCATTTTCTTCCAACCAACCAGCAAAAAAAACGGTTTTTATATCTGTACCTATCTTTAAAAGACTTAGTAAAAATAATAGATCATAAAAAAGAACAAACAATTTGTACTCGTAAATGTAAATAAAAATAAGAATGAAATATTTTTCAATTTAATAAACTAAATATGTATCCACAAAATAAATTTTAGAGTCCTTCTCACTTGGAAACCTGTTCATAGGAGGAATAAATTTGTTACCAGTCTTCAACGAGAAAAGGGAAATAAAAGGAGAGGAAGAGAAATTGTTTAAGGAAAAGATAGGACGCAATTTAAACAACGTTGCTGTAGAAACACTTTAAATGATTCCACAGTTGAGACGCATGAACAGTTTACGTATTTAAATGCAAAAAATAATCATCTTTATAATAAATAATCAGCTCATGTTGGTCCACTGCAAGACATAGGCACTACGCACTCTTCAGTCTATTCCACTCCTCCCGGTTCCGCACAAGTCTTGTCCATTGTCTCCCGGCAAACCCACGAATATCATCCGACCATTTCATTGATGGGCGTCCTCGGAGCCTCATATTCCTCGGTCTCCAGTCGAGAACACGCTTTATCCATCTATCATCAGACATTCTCGCGATACGGCCCAATGACATTCTAGGAGTACTAATGGATGAACATCTCTGCTGGCGAGCTCATACTAATGAATTAAGCCGCAAAATATTTTTCAGTCTACACTCACTTAGTAGGTTGCAAAAATTCTTACCCATTAGTACTAAATGCACTCTTGTACAAGCAATACTACTACCCATTCTAGATTACGCTGATGTTTCCATGACTGATTTAAGCTGTAAGCAACTCGATAAACTTGAACGACTTCAGAATACATGCATAAGGTACATTTTTGGTCTTAGGAAATATGACCACATTTCTGATTATCGTAGGCAACTGAAATGGCACAAAATTATACAGCGGAGAGACTATCACTCCCTCTCACTTCTGTTCAATGTACTTCATAGTCCTAACGCTCCTATATACCTGTGTGAAAAATTTCAACGCTTATCAGTTCATGCTTTACCTCTTCGTTCTCATTCTCAAGGCACTCTCTTAATACCCATACACAATTCCTCTTTCTTCTCTAACTCATATAGTGTCCATGCGGCTCGACTGTGGAATCATCTCCCATCCACCATCAAAGATGTTACTACATTATCTCTGTTTAAATCACGTCTGAAGAAACATCTCCTTTCTCTTCCTTAATCTCTCCTCCTTTCTTTTTTCCTCTTTTCTCTTTTTTCCTTTTTCCCATTGAGTAATAGTTTCGATTTAAGGTAATTTATAAACAAATACGTTTATTTCTATTTTTATATATCTTTAAATTTTTAATCTTTTTTTTTTATTGAATATGTTCTGTAACTTGAATTATAAAAATAAAACTTTTATTTTATTGGTTGGTTGGAAGAAATTGCCATTTGGCAATAAGCCTGCCAATGTACAAATAACATTATGTACAAAAAGTTAAATAAATAAATAAATAAGACATTTTAAAATTAAATTTATTACATATGCCTAGTTATTTTATATCCACATATTTTTCTGCACCACAAAGGCAATGAATCCCAATCACACTGGTGAATTTAAACTCAGAACACCCAGGCTTGAGAAAAAAAACAATCATTTTTACGTGTTGTTGAACAGGGTTGAGATCGAACAAGGGTTAAGTTCCGTGGCTAGTGTAACGAACTCACGGATCAACAGGCTTATTCTGACACATTTTTAAATTATTATTATTAATAAAACATACCCGTATAATACATGAACAAGATATTATACTCCCAAGAAAACATTTTTGTGACAATACATAATATCAGTTAATGTTTAGTAAATAACAGCATTTATCAATAGTATTCCTTGCCAATTCCCTTTCTTTCCCACTCTTCCTTTGACCCATCCTTATGGTACCTACTTTGCATCAAGATTCACAATTAGAAGATTCGGATTTGGAACAAAAGAAAACAACATTTTGACACAAAACATTAGATTACATAATAGTTCTTGGATTCGTCGCGCGTCGCTCTATAGTTATCATAAATAGTTACATTTCATAGTGCATTTCATCATCCAGTTCCCAAAGATAAAAAACATTCATATCGAATCAATGGTAGGTGTCCATTATATGTTCCTATACTTTGTTTAAATATTCCCAACTGATTGAAATTCAATTTTTCGGTACAGTCCGCTTTTTTTTAACGGTTAATACAATCCAAAACAGTAAGGAAACATAATATTAGAAACATAAAACACAGTATTAACACGTTGTATCCCGGAGCCGTGTAAACACGTGATTATATAACCACGCGTTGTGTCCCGGTCCCGTATTTTCACGTGATATACCAGCTGTTCAAAAAAGTGCATTTTATTGACATCTAGTGACTTTTATTAGTACTTTTTCGCTGCTGGTAAACTACGTGAAAACACGGGACCGGGACACAACGCGCGGTTATTATAATCACGTGTTTACACGGCTCCGGGATACAAAGCACAAAAAAGGAGTGAGACGCTGTAGATATATGTGTGAACATTGCAATGTGGCTTCCATAAAGGCCAATGTTGGCATACAAAGATGACTCATTAAATTGTTTCAAATAAATATGAGAAGTTAGAACTGATTTAACCTAATATTTTTAGTATTATGACACGTTTAAGAAACCCTTCACAAAGCATGAAATTTCACAAAAATGGGCCGGGCACGGGGTAAATTTTATGTGTATTTGGCCGGTACTCAAAGTGTTAATATTAGTTATTTTGTTTAGTAAGTTCGTTCGATCGTCATATATCCATCTGACTCTAATGCAATCAAAATCGTGCTTCGCCCTCGTTTCCTCTCATATGATACGAATGAATTTACGAAGCGAATTAGTTACAGAAAAGGGCCAGTGAGATCCGAGGTTCGCACCCCGTTGTACTTCAACTTAGTATTCATTTTCTAATAGTGATTCATTTACAACTTATGGCCATATAAAAATGCCCCCAACATTGAAATATTTGGGTAAATCATAAAAACGCAAATATTTCTTTAAAAAAAAAAACAACATGGGTCAAGCGTTTTAGCAATTACACCGCAGAGGCCACCGTGCGCCGCCATACTCTATTTATGCCTGCATTCAGAGACAAAATTCAAGATGAGGAAAGTACATTTTAATCTTTTATCTAGATAAGACTTGAAGGTGAGGACAGAAAAATGTAATTTCCCCACCTTTAGTTTTGTCTCTGAATACGGGAATTAGTATTCTTGTGTATAAGAGAATGTTCTGGATGCTTATTGCTGTACCACTGGTTACAACCTTAGTACTCATTTCTTGTTTCTCGTAAAATGATGTTTGCACAGAGTAAAAACAGCCAAAAACAAACGTAGACTGCAACCCTTTTCGCCTCCCAACATTAACTCGGAAACTCAGAACGGAGGAAAATTCGGAGTTTTATATGGAATTCTTCCGCTACATGGGATAGCTTCTAAACTTTGCAAAGTCATAGAAAAAATATAATTGAGAACTGTTTAAGAATAGCATCGCAACTTGCTTATTACGAGTATTTTAACTTTTGCATAATTTTTAAGAATTCTATACTATTTTTTAATTACAGTACCTTTTAACTATGGTGCCAAATATGCTAAACAAGTTTTTTCGTACTAATTTGACAATTTGAGAGTTTAGTAAATCTGTGCAAAAATTATTCATCATCGTCATTGGTTGCGCCACATTTACTATATGTATTGTCTATTACACATTTACTAGTTTGAATGTTGTGATTATGCCGCTGTAGATACAATATTTTGCTCTCCGGCCAACAACAACTGAACTGTCATTAATTAATTGATCGCTAACAATGTTTTTAAGTATCAATTTGTCATTCCAATCCACTGTGTCGTGTTATTGTACGAATCAATAATCAAGAAACCGACAGGTGCTGATTTAAACACAGGACATCTGATAAAGCCTGCCGCGAGAGAGAAGTTCGAATATTAAGGTTGGAAGAATCCCATTACAAGGTAGGTAATCGCATTCATTTGTATTGGGGTTCGGTGGAAAAGAGAATAAAGATAACGCAATAGCAACTCAAAAATCCGCGAACCAGCAAACCCGCAAACTTCAAACGGCTAGCTGGCAACCAACCAGCCATGTCCCTATCAGCACAATGTGGTGTATAAGTTTTAAAGGCTAATACCTTAAAACGTCATAAAACAGAATAAATAATAAAAGAAATATGATTGAAATGAAGACAGAATGGTGAATGCTACAGTGTACAAAATAACCACATGAGTCAGCTTATGGCAGGCCTTTAGCCCCGTAAATGCCTAGACTATTTCCTCCTCAAGAAAATTATCCATCTCAATTTAAATATTAATTTTCAGTATTTATTCAATAGTACATATTTCAAACAAAAAACGTATATATTTTTTATCAATATCCCTACAGAGATGAGGTAGAATTTTTTCAAATTCAGGATTATGGATATTCGAGCGTTTACAGGACTTATGACCTGTCATTGGTTGGGTTAAGTGGCCACTTTACGTTTTACAACATTCCCCATTCCGCTTATTAGCGAATATCAACACAGGTAACATTTTGATTTTTGTATATCTTATTAAATGAGAAATCCAGATTTGTGTATGTACAAAAATTCACATACCAAAAAATAATGTTGTAAAAAAACGTATCCCTAACTTTATGACTTTAAGAGCCCTGTGTTAGATTGGGATATAGCATAGTGTAAAATGGAAGCAAACATATTATTCAATGATACAAAAAACTCAATTTTTACAAAAACGTAAATATCAATCATTTTAGATTCGACGTGTTAAGAAAATATTTGTTTTCTCTGTCCAGGATTAAGAAAGGCACATTTGTGTGTCTGAAATCGGAACCCTGGACGAGTGTTTTCAACTTGATGGCTGCTTTCAGATAAATATACTCGTACCAAATAAGGAAATCAAGTGGAAACCTATATTTATATTTGGATCAAAGCCAATTTTTATTCCTTTTTTATTTGTTTTTATTTTTTAAAACAACATGAATATTTAATATTAAATGTCATCTTACACTTCAGGTGCCAGTAGTCTGCCTCGTTGTTAACTGGTTGACTGGCACCTGAAGTGTAAGATGACATTTAATATTAAATCATTCATATGTTATTTTAAAAAATGAAAACAAAATAAAAAGGAATAAAAATTGGCTTTGATCCAAATATAAATATACGTTAATCAAGAATTTACAATTTAACATAATTAAGGTGAAATTTTCTATCCATTTATTTACTTTATGTTTTAAATTTTATTTTTACAAGCCAGTATTAATTTTCGATCCACGGCATGCATCAACCTCTCTGACTTCCCACGACCAATGTCATGAAGACGCATTTAAAGTTTAAATCAAGTACATTGTATACTCCGGTATACAAACAAACTTGCTTTTAATTAAAAGTTAGCACTTAATTGGGAAGAAGTTTCTATTTCTCTAACCAGTTAAAGAAAGAAATGGTACCGACTTGATTTTATTCTATGTACAAAAAAATCCAATGTGAAAATATTGAAACGATGGAAAAAAATAGTTCCATGAAAAAAGTAAAAAAATTGAAAAACCCGTTATTATGGAAATGCTTTTTTGTGATACAACTGACGCTTTCTAAAATAATGTATCGCTTAAAAAACTTATTCTGTTGTAAAAAAACTCACATAGCGGCATATTTTTTAATGATTGTACAAATTTTCTTCAAATAAATATTTCACTTGCCAGGAATTGATCCCGTGACCACAAGCATGAAAGGCAAATGCACCAATCAATACTATCAGGGGTGCAATTATGAATATTCTCTATCCCCTAGAGTCTAAAAAGTAGTTAATTGCGAGGTATTAATTTTTCTATGCGACTAATTTTTGCTTCATATATGGCCACACTGATGATCACACATGATGATTTTCATTTCAAACATTATTGCTACCCAAAATACTTAATTAGGTTAAGTTGACTAAAGCATATTAGTTTTATTTCCATTTTTGAAGCAGTTTTATACACTATTTGACGTTCAATCATCAGTGTGGCCATTATATGAAGCAAAGTGTCGTCACATTAAAAAATATAAATCTTTAAATTAATCACTCTCTGGGGGGTAAAAAAGATCCAGAATACCACCACAGGTGGACTTATCTCCACTCTTTATTTTTTATGAATTTTAGTATTTTTATCGGAGAGTCGAAAATACTCGGTCAATGTTCATGTTTGATTTCTCAGAATGAATTGCGCTTTTATCCACTGGAACACAGAGAGTACGTTATTAAGTGCTCTATGCACTTTGGTTTATGCCTAGGAGGACAAAAAATAAAGTTCTGTTTGTGGAATAGAACCAGAATCCTGGACGAATGCTTTCGACTCGATGGCTGCTCTCAGGTAAAAATCCTGAAAAAATAATTGAGTGGAGACACGTCCGCCTCGTGTAATTGTTGACTCGTTTGCCTATCATTCAAGAGGTTCTGGGTTCGTGGACGTGAAATAATAATTATTAAGATCTTTTGGACGGCAATATTTTGTTGTTCCCGGACTGGCACCTGACGTGAGGACTTATCACCTTACCTTCACGAACAGATGATCGAATTACGCTGCGTTTGGTTTAAAAATACAGTGAAAGGAAGGGTGATGATGATACATCATGTGCAAATAAGGAAATACGATAATTCTGTGGCTTGTATCTAAAACGGCCAATGTCAAATTTCATCTTTTTCTTGCCATCATCTTGTAGAGGTTCGATGTTAATTTAAAAACTTGTATGTTTAATTATTTCATACAAACATACTTTATATGTATTGCAATGTTTTTTTTTATTAATTTGTTATCAAAGGCGTCTAACAATTTGTTCTTACTTAAATAGTTTATCTCCTGTAAAATTAGGATTTACGACATTGGCTCTTATAGATTCAATCCCTACAGAATTGTACTAGAAACTGTCTAATTTGTTCGGTTTATATTTTGTGTTGATATATTTAATTACAATAATAAAGTAAATATTGTTTATATTTTTAACGATAAAATCCAATCAACCACGAGGTGAATAACCCGACCCATTTACCGTCAGACATGCTGTGCTGTCCTTATACAGTGACGCAATAGCCCGTTTCAGGATACCGTTCACTCAACTACTACTACTACTGCCATAAAACTTTCCACATTTTTTTTCTGTCAACTCCACCAGCTTTTTGCAGATCGACAAATGCGCAGAAAAGCTTATGGTGTTTAGCCAGAAATTTGGCAAAATGTATGATATAAAACTGATTAAGAGAATAAGAAAAGTAACTAAAGATAGAGTGTGGGAAATGGAAAGTGGCTTAATGAATGAAGAAGGATGTACGGATCAAATATTTGCTCTGTGATGTTAAATATATATTTTTTTTATTATTTAAACGCCTTGTAGGCATGTTTTAAATATATTTTATGTAGGCATGTTTTGAACATGTTTTAAATATATTTATGTATAAAGAACAGACATGTATTTTTCATAAAAGTAACAAAAAAATTAAATGAAGTAATAAGAGTAAAAAAAAAATATATATAAAAACCAATCTTACATATAGTACATACATAAATTTATTCCAGTAGAGAGAAGAGAAGTTCATTTTTTTCCAACGGTTATATAAAAAAAAACTTAAAATTAGAAGAACTTAAAAAAAAAAAATATTAAAAATACAGATATGTTAATAAAAGGTTTACAATTTTAAAAAACATAGTTTTATTAAAGCATTTAAATGTGGAGATAATAAATTGATACACGTGAATTCTCCTTATAGGCGAGTGTGCACTATAGTTTGTTGTAGATACATTTATATAGAAGAGTTTATTAAATCGAGTAATGCGACCGGGCCACTCCCAAGTTAATAAGTTTTAAATGATGAATTTAATATTTTAAATAAAAATAACCAATCATTTTATTTTCTTCTAGTTTCAAATGTATTTAAATTTAAATATTTATTTAAGTATGCAAATTTAAATATTGACTTAAGTATGTATTTTTAATATATTCAACTGAAATACCTAATTTAAAATTAACGAAACGTAAAAAATTATGTTGAACTCTTTCGATATTATTTATGTGCACTTTGTAATATGGTGACCATATAACCGAGTTGTATTCAAGTTAGCTACGTTTTTAAGCAACATAAAATTTTCATTACATAGACCGAGTCAAAGTCTCTAATCGTTCGCAACAGAAATGTCGGTTTGATTTATTATTAAATCAAATATATTAGTGCACTTATTAGATTGCCGAATATTGTGTTCTAACAGATTTACGGAAACAATTTTCAAACGAGTTGACATAATAAGTAACTTTAATAAAGGGGTTGTGTCCTGAAATGCTCAACTTGTAAACACGTGTATGTTTATATTTATTCCCCAACTGCATAGCTGTAATAGTGAATTAGAATGCTGTCCACATATCAATTAGAATTTGCTTCCCTCACACGAGGCTGTGTGGCGCTCTATCTAGTTAGTGGTAATTTCGTAAATTCTCCATCAGGTAGGTTTCAAACAATAATAACTCGCACGTACTAATGCAACAGAAACTAACGTACATTGAGGTAATTCTCTAACTAGAGGGAGCTTGTTTCCAAAGGTGTTTTACCTGTAAATGGAAACGGGAACTTCGCGTCAAAAAGTTGGCTAATACGATAAACCGCCAACTAATTTTCAGACATTCGGTGTCCCTATAACAGGCAATATTTACTTATTTGTTTATAACTCGCGCCTATATATAACATAAATGGAGCAATAAACTAACCCATCAATCTGGCCCTGACCTATAATCAAATGGATACTCTCAACATCGACATCTTAGTAGACTTTGCAACATCTTTTTAATATAATGTCATAACGAAATTCTATGCCGCAATTATCCCCACTTACATCATTACACTTTTTATATCTCTCACACACACGCTCTTCCACCTCACACTTCCTTACACACACGCACACATACCCTGTTTTGACGGTTTTTGCGTAGTAAAGAAATTTAAGCTCTTATTGAAATACAAATAAAATTATTTTTTTATACCCGAGTATTATTTTCCTTACTTGTTATTTTGATGTGTTATTTTGATGTGTTTTTTGTGTTGTATTCTGTTGCCTTTATAAATACGCATCCAATTTATAACACCCCTGTCCAAACCTGATTATACACATATATAGGACACTGCACACTAAAAAAAGCGTATTTTAATAATCCGTTACACGAAAATAGGATGATCAACCTTACGTTTCAGGTACCAGTCCAGAAACATGAAATATTGAGGTGTAGGATGTAGAGATACAAGTTAGTTATAGGTTGAAATTAATTATTTGGTCCCAGTTGGGCGACATTATAAAGGTAGGTTATCACAAACCAATAAGTAAATTTTTAAGATATAGAAGAATAATGAAGATAACCAAATAAAGTACCGACAGACAACTTACCCTTCACCAGTTTCACTCAATCAGCAAGAACATGAGAATTCTCCAAAAGAATAAGATTATGTTGTATAAAATTAATTTTTTGAACGGCATTAAAAACGTTATATACGAGTATAAAATACCTTACTATAAAATGGAACAAATATGACTTAAAGATCTAGATTCTATGAAATAAACAACTCGTTAGTGAAATACAAAATTTTAATAAACGAAGCAATTCTCTACAAATGTAACAAGATTAGTTAATGTAAAAAATCAAAATTCTGCCTAGCTGATATGAATAAATGGTTGACAATAAATTTATCTAAGAAGTAAATATTCGTAACAATAATAATGACAACTGAAACAGATTCTTGATTGTTTTCTTCTCGCCGTAATATGAAATAATGTTGATTTTACAAAATAAAATCCGCAGATGGAATTCGATATGCGACGTCTTCGGTTGATACATTTTAACTCATAGTTGGCTCAGTTGATGATTTCCCAGAAGATTGTTTGTCAACCTCTTAATTCAGTAAATGATCGTCTGCTTCATTGCATTTGTTAATTTGTGTCTCATGATCTTGAAGAAAATTTTAAAATCTGACACCAACTTTTCCAGGTATTTACGAATAAACTTCGTAATAATTGGTGATCCATTAAAATCATGGAGTAAATATACCATATTGTAAAATCTTTATCATCAGACAAAGTAGATAAAAGTGTATGGGAAAATGAAGAAAGGGAGATAAAAGTGGGAGAAGGTAAAAAGGTAGAAAAAAAGGTGGAATAAATAAAAAGATAGAAAAAAAGTGGAAAAAATGGATAAAGATAGAAAAAAAGGAACCTGTATAAAATACAATCTCATTAGAATATGATATCTCTCTCTACAAGAATTGCGCTAATAAATTTAAAACAAATAGGCTAACGTTACGTTGAACGTTCCCTTTCTTGAAGGACTACATTTTTGAAATATGCGGTTGCCTGCCCTTTGAGTCCTTCCGCGACAGCTGGACTGTTCGTCCCGAGTTTTCAAATGGGAAAGAATTTATTTCTAGCGCACGGATATTGTATGGATGAGTTATTATTTATTTATTTATTTATTTTTGCACCACAACAGGCCAGGAGACCCAATTACAGTGGTGAATTACATCACAGAACACCCAGGCTTGAGAAAAATCACATTTAAATTTTTGTGTTCTCACCGGGAATCGAACCCGGAACCTTTCGTGTGTGAGTCAAGCGTCTTGACCACTACACCACGGAGGCCGCCACCGCGTTACTACCGCGGCCGTCAGATGGCGCTAAATCAGGCAACATAGAATTATATTCCTATACTAAAATGCTTTCAAAAACGGGATACGTTGGAATTGTTTTTAACAACGTTACAAGGACCACCTTTCCTTATAATATTTTACGTCGACCTTCCCAAGAATCGATCTCAGGACCTCAAGCATGGTAGGCTAATGCACCAACCACTATACTGACTTTTCTCCGCTCAATTTCCTTGCGGGATTTTACCCATCGAGTCGAAAGCACTCGTCCAGGTAACAATTACATGAAGATAAATAACACATAATGTATACAAAAAGAAACTGAACAAATAAATTATAAATATATTTAGCAATGACAAAACTAGAATAATAAAATAATAGTGTACAGTCTATATATATTTATTTATTAAAAGCCTAAAAATCTGTGCACTTTGATAGTAGCCGAAGAGATATTTAGGTATAAATTTTTATTTATTTTTTTGTACAAAATATTAACTGTACATTGACAAATGGCTTTTTTTCAACTGACCAATAAAATAACAGAGTTAATTATATAATTTAAGTTTCAAAACGTAATCAAATAAAAGTATTCAATATATTCTTTAACACGATTATTTCGGACTAACCCATGCCAATTTATCGTCCACTGTGTGGTGAAGAGATATACGAAAAGCCATAAGATCCATACTAAAGAATTCCAAGTTGTGTGAAAAATTGACGAATCTACACATTCTGGATATTGGGACATAATAACAAAAGTTGCTCTCAGAAGATTTGATAAATAGCTAATTTAGACTTCTTGTAACACGGTTAGGAACATGAACCGAAATTGATTGCAACAGAGATGGGACATCACTTATAGCATGAAATATTTTGAAAATGCATAAAAAGTCCATCTCCGTTCTTGGTTCTTCCTACGAAGACAGATTGAGAGATTGCTCTATTTTAAAACCTTTGCAATCCAAGAAACCATGTCATTTTTCTTAGAAAACGGTACTGGACAGACTCGATATGGTCAATATGAGTCCTATATAATGAATATCAAATTGGAGAAGCATGTTTTAAATGAAGTCTAATTAGTGATCAGTTGAAAATTCTTCTCAAAAGTATTCTCCATTCTTGTATAAATGGCCGACAATCTGACATTTGTTTTAAAAATATCAAATAAAACGGCATCAACTGTTGAGTTTGTCGATTAGTGGCGTATTTGATTTTCCGGTTACATTGAGTCAATATTGCATGGTAATGTTCTAACTGTGGGACAAATATTTAATACGCCTTAGGCACATCTGTAATTCATTTGAAATTGGGAACAAAACAATATCAAAGCAGATTGCCAGTGGGGACGATAATATCGCCTGTGATTTCATATAAACTTGTTTCCCAATTAGCACGACACACACAAAGCCGCCCCACAGCTAACGTTCTACCGAACTATGCGTTTTCAGTTTTCCAATATTGAGAGATATATGTACGGAATTTTAAAATTCGGTTTTCCCCCGAAAGGTAAAAAAATGCATTTCTACCTGAAATTTGATCATACGTACAACTTTAACTTTATTATGTACATATACGCTAAACTAACGAACTTAAAATGGTTGTATTAAAGAAAACAAGTGATCAATCAAAGCCATCGGTTTAGTTTGAATGATTTATTTGTAGGTATTTCTTCTTCTTCTAGTGCCGTCCCCCCGACGTTGGCAATCACTACAGCGAAAGCATATGTATCTGTCCTGCGCTACTTGTACATTTTGCAGCCAGGACGACTGCTTATTGATGTACCCGCCATAGTCATTCCTGGGAAAAGATGACCAGAGTGGTATCCCGTTGCCTTCTCTGGTGAATTTTTCTGTCGGGGCTACCTTCCCTTGCTGGTTGGTTTTGGTTTCAAGGCGCCAAAAACTCGCCTTTCATCCCCTCGTCATCTACTGTGATCACACGGTTATTAATGTAATCCCATTGCCCAGGGTTCGCGACGTGGATGCTAAAGAGTTGGACTAGTCAGTAGTGTTGCCGGTGGAATGCAACTGGGCGTTCACAGCATTTAATAGAATCACATCCTCCAGCAATATGTGACTCACTGCGACCCTACCGACAGTTCAAACCCCGTAGGTATTTAGTCAAAAGTATGTATTTAGGCGAAAATTTTCATTTGTCAATAAATAAATGTAATACATTGTAACAAAATTTTGAACTTTAAAATATCAAGAAATATTTTTAAAAAAACACACCAGTATTATTTAAATATAATATTTCAATACAAACCTTTTTTTAAATACGTTAGTATATATTATACAATCCATGTCTTGAAATTTCACCGTGCTTAAAAGAAAAAAAGTGTTGCGGTTTACTAACCATAGAGGAATGATTTTTTTAAACAAACTTTGTTTTTAAATAAAACGTAAAGGCAAAACTAGTATTAAAGAAAACATAAAATATTTTAGTTCTAATATTTAACCATATAGCATTTTATATCACGGGAAATTATATAATAGCCACGATTTAAACAAATAAAAGTGTAACAACGAATAATATTGAGAAACCTTAAAAAAAAAGGATAAAATTACCAGAGTTTGGCGAAACAACAAAAAAATTGCAAGAATTATAAATAAAAATAAATGCTTAATTGCAATTTTTAATATGGACTTTACTGGGTTATTTTTATCACAAATAATAAAAATACTTAACAACTCCTGATAATTTTTTATAACAAGTGAAGATTAGAATATTTATCATCCTTCGATGGACAAGACAAAAAAGATGTTTTAAACCTATAATCACTAAACATATAATTCAAATTTGGAAAAAATAATTCAATTTTATTGAAAAAGTAAATGTAGAAATATTGTCATTTGGCAATAAGCCCGCTAATGTATAAATATGAATCATTTTTTTAAAACCTTACAAAAAAAATTGTAATGTATATTGAATAAACATTTTTTTTTACTATTTTTTTCAAATGCATTTTTCACGCCCATAAGACTTTTACATGTAAATTATATAAAAATAAATACTTGAACAACATCGAATTAAAAGAAATCATCAACGTTAGGTGATCAAGTTGACGCTTCCGGTGCCAGTTTAGGGACTGGATTAAACCCGAGACATCTTGCATGACAGGCAAACCCGCTGACCACTACTTCACGTGGCTGAGAAAATACATTTATTTACATAAATCTTTAAGTACAAAGAACAAATACTTTGGCGGACTAATTGCTAAAAGCAATATCTTCTAGCCAGCCAAAAAGCAGACGGGTCAAAAAAGAGTTGGTCGAAAATGTGTACAAAAAAATAATACGTTGATGAAAAAAACCTAATTATTTTTTAAAAACAACGATTTTTTTAGATAAGGCTTACACATATGAACTTAACTTATAAACATATAAACTTACGTTTGAAAGAAATAAAAGAAAGTCCAGTATTTATAAATATCACAGGTATAGAAAAATATAAATTAATAAACAAAATAATAACAAAGAAAACGTTGTATATGATTTTTTTTTCCTTTTTTATAAAATAAATATTTGCGTTCTTATGATTTTCCCAAATATTTAATTTTGAGGGCCATTTTCAACGAGTTGTAAATAACTCACTATTAGAAAATGGAATCAAGTTGGGGTAGAGAGGGATTCGAACCACGGACCTTTGGTCTGTGAGTCCGAGACCTAGCCACGGGACCACAACCCGATATATAAGATAAGATATACTTAAACGATAAAAAAATAATAATTTAAAGATATATAACTTTAAAAAATACAGTATTAAAGTTTAAAACAGCTTATATTCTAATACAATTATGATATAATATCAATTTCTATGAAATGTGGAACCTACACATTGTTTTTTTTTTCATTATGCGGCTTATAGTCAAGACATCTAAAACCACAACTTAAAGTGACCTATTTAACAATAATTATGACGTAATTGTGTCATATGTATTAGGGTCTCTATCGACCTCGAGCGGGCATTTAATAGTAAATTACGGTGCTTATAGTTAGAGGTTAATTATAACGACAGCAACTGTGGCGTGTAAGTCCCGTGGATGTTTCCTTAGAGCAAAGTATGTACGTCACAGGTACAGGTATGTTACGTTTAACACCGCCATGCACCGCGAGAGTGTAATGTGAAAGCTGACAGAGTGGTTAGCTAACAAATTACTAACATTTCGGAATAACTTGAAAATTCCTGGCGGTTATAACAGACTATGATAACTTCATACAAAATTATGCCTGATAATTGGACAAGTTTATTAGGTAATTCACTGATATAAGCCTGATTACTAAGTGCCCGAATCGGAATTTCAGAATACGTACCTGAAACGCGTGAGTTCTCGCTGAATAACTGAAATTTAATCAACGTCATTAAATTCAATTATTCGATTATGATTTATTCTTTTACATAATAAAACAGCAATAAACATTATTTATTTGTGTGAAATTTGATCATATTTTGATTTCTATTGCAAACTTTTTTTGATACCATGTATTTATAAAACTGTTTTTAGAAAAGAATATTATTAATCTGTCGAAAATACATTTTTTAATCAATTTGTTCTATTAATTTAAAAAATTTAATATATTTACATCTTTATATATTTTAAACTTTGAGTACAAAGAATAAGTGTTTTGGCAGACTTGTTGCTAAAAGCAATATTTTCCAGCCAACAAAAAAAAGACCGGTCAAAAGAAGAGTTGGTCATAAATTTGTAGTAAAAAACAAAAATATGTATCAAAAGAATACATATATGAACAAAAAAACCTTAATTATTATAAAATAACAGCTGGTTTTTAATGGCGAGATAAGGCTTGCACATATTACCGTAAAAAAATAACATTATTTTTTACATATTAAAGGATGAGAAATGTGGAATCAGATAATGATTTTGGAAGAAGAGAGAAAGGGGAACCAAGAAAAGAAAAATGATAAAAATATATTTTTATACATACTTTAAAACAATAAAATACAAACATGTAGTTCAGGATTCTGAGAATATATGGTAATGTCCCAGGCGTTTCTGGAAGGTGGCTAGTGAAAGTGCATTTTTTATATGAAGAGGCGTAGCTCATTCCAAAGTCTAGCACCTTGAATGGAAAATGAACAGCTGGAAAATGATGTGCTATGACGAGGAATGGAAAGTGTTTTCTCCTAAAAAGAGCGAAGCGAGAGACCACGATCAGAAAGGTAAATGAAATTCTCAGCAATATATTTTGAATCGCAAGGATTGTGAAGAATATTATAAAGAAGAGATAGAGATTGAAAGTTTATGCCCTGATAAAAACGAAGCCACTTGAGTTCGGAGCGAAAGGGTGATACATGGTCATACTTTTCGAGATTGAAAATAAAGCGGATGCTTTGATTCTGCCAACGCTCGAGACGATCTATGAGTTTCATATTAGCGTCAAGATAGCAAATATAAGCATAGCACAGAGAAGACAATAGAATAGAATTGACGTGTTATGTCCTTGTCATAAAATGATCTTCAGTTACGACATGCGTTACAGAGATAGGAACGTTATTACGAGTACTTTTTATGTATAAACATACCATATGTAATTTTATTCTTATTTTGTAAAATAATTCACTATCATCATACTGTCTACACTATATAGTGCATAGGGCACTGCATCGGTACACTAAATGCAACGTATATCAATTATCTCGTCATGATCGTAGAACAAATATGAATGTGATTTTCTTCAACTGTTCATGAGTGTGGTTTAAAAAAAAAATGACACATTGTCACAACTTGATAAGTATAAAGTATATCCTTGAATACTTGAATTATTTAATTTTTTTTTAAACCTGGAAATAAAGCCTTTATAAAACGTTTTCCAGATCGGATATAAAAGAAATTCAATGTCGCATTTTTCACACATCCGTCGTTATTCTATGATCACGACGGTCTGTTTCATGAAAGTAATATGATCAGCCTTACGCTTCAGGTGTCAGTCCAAGAACATGAAATATTAAAGTAAAAGTATATTCCTCCACAACGACTTACCATTGTAAAATTTTCAATTTCGCTCTACTACTTTCACTACCTCTTTCGATGTGAGTTTGGAAAATTATATGGAGGGCCTTTGCCTGATATTGTCATTCATCCTCATAAACATATTGCAAACACAAATGTTAGTAATTATTATTTTTTTATCGCAATAGCCTATGTGCATTTTAGTAAGTTCATGAATTAACGACTTCAGATTAGATTATTATCATCATTTTAAAATTTCTTAACTCCAACGTCCTGTATATAAGTCACTTAAAGATTAATTCCATAATCATGCATATAACACCGCATAATTTAATCGTCACAGTAAAAGGATTGTTAATTGATAGGTTAAACGTTTGACGATTTCAACACCAAGGGTTAGCAATACTTCTTCTTTTTGAATAGAAAGAACATGAAATATTGTGTTGAAACATCTTTTGATCAATATTTCATTTCGGAATAAAACCCGGGACCTCTAGCACGGTAGACGAGCTCGCCAACCACTACACTACGAGGACGGCATATCTCCACTCCCTTTCCTCATTCGGTATTTTTACCTTAAAGCAGCCATTAAGTCAAAAACACTCTTCCAAAGATTCAAGTTCTATTTTACACACAGAACTGTATTCTACATTTTTATTTTTGATTAATTTCTTAAGTAAAGTTTTATTACAATTATTAAACAAACTAATATTTAAACAAAGTTAAATTACATGCATATCTTACAGTAAATATAACATTTATTTGTAAATTCATTCAGACTCTTTCAATTTTACATACATTCAGGCATATTTTGATACATTCTAAAACCTCCATGCATAACGCAATTTCAAGATTCTATTTTTTTTTTATGGCAACCGTATTATATATTTATTTCTTATGCTTAATAAATTATTTATTTAATATTATCTTATTATAACTGCTCAGACACAGGATCCAATACCGTATTACGCGTTTAATATTGATTTTAGGCCTCCGTGGTGTAGTGGTCAAGACGCTTGACTCACGCACGGAAGGTTCTGGGTTCGATTCCCGGTGAGAACACAAAACTTAAAATGTATTTTTTTTCAAGCTTGGGTGTTCTGTGATGTAATTCACCACTGTAATTGAGCCTGTTGTGGTGCAAAAATAAATATATAAAAAAATATAAAAAATATAATTTAGGAATGGGGATATCAATATTCTTTGGAATCCGATGATACGAATGATTTTCATTATTTTGCGTCATTATTTTATTTTTTAATATGTTTATTTGTGATGATTCATATTAACGTTTATTAATATTTTATACATTGTATTTTATACATCAGGTTTTAAAAACATGTATCGAATATTTTTCATGAATACATTATTTTCCACCCTTTTTGAGAAACCTAATTTACGTATTCGATTTTGTGGCCGTCAAAAAGTTCTGAACGCATCATTGATTTTTTAAATTGAAAGTTTTGTGTTTTTTTTAAACTGAAACTGGCTAAAAATACTGAAAAAGTGATTGAGCGAAAATATCCACGGTTTTAATTAAATCCTTTGCAAATACTGTGCCGTGACCAGCGGAAGATAAATGCAAAAATTATGGCCCCCGACGCATTTTACAGACAGTATAAAAATCTTTTACTGCTTTCCTTGTGTTAAGACGCCGTAAAATTGCAGTTTCCTCAAGTCTCTTTTTGAAATTTGTGCCTTCGTCGCTTGTGATTCTTTGATCGTCATCTTTAAACGAAATAACGTATTCTCGAATCGGTTTCCTAGAGTTGAACTAGATATTTTTCTATATATTAGTCAGATAAAAGCAGTTTTACCCTAATTAATTATCACAATACGGCTTGAAGAACTTTGTAAACGTTCCTTCTTATTTATTTATTTATTATATATACGGCCTAAGCCAATAACGAAAGCGTGGACTGTAATGAAAGACATAGCTTCTCGGTAGAAATTTATTCTAAGAATATTCTAATTAAAATCAGGAGGGCTCTGGTACTGTAAAGACGACTGTTGTTTTGGGAGCTAGGTAAGCAAGGAAGAAGCAGGCGAGAGGGGAAGAAAGCCTTTATCACTGCCTTTCATAGCCTCTATAGGTAGCTCCACAAGTCTATTTAACGTCATACAACTTTGACGATTTACAAGAGTTTCATTAACATGTTACGCACAGCTTACATTTTCGAAGTTTTACTTTTGACTTAAACTGTTTTCACATTTTTTTGCTTGAAAAACAATTACAAATTCAAGATAATATATCACTAATGTGTAAACTGCACACTTTTAACTAAGTTTGAGGAAATTTCTGTGAAGGTTTATTTTAAACGCCTTTCGAAAAATCACAAAAATATAATAAATTGACTGAAACGTAAATTTTAACCAACATCGGTATAAACGTATTACCAACATATGCTCTTTTTAACGTTTGCCACAAACTGCTTTTCGTATTTATAGCCGATTTAAAAATACCTAAAATTTAGAATCCGCTCATTTTATTTAGTTGTTACTTTACATATGTTTTATTCTAAATCAATAAGGTTTACTTATACATTTGAAAAATCGATATTAACAATTATAAGATTTTAATTTTGCAATAACAAGTCTCTAAGTATTACGAAGTAAATGCCATCATTTTTTTTAAATAATGTTTTTTAATCCATTTAGGTAAACAAACAATACGTATTTATGAATGTTTTACACATCTTTGTATTTTGACACCCATGGACACAAAAAAATAAAGGTTAGTGATTCTTTGCAACCCGAAAATACAGATTCGTTAAAAAATATTTTTTTGGATGATTTATTTTGTTACGTGATATTTAATATAAAATATCTATATATATATATAAAAAGCAATGTTTGTATATATGTTCTCGATAGATTAAATAAATACTGGACCGATTTGCGTGCGGTTTTCAGCAAAATGACACCATAAAATGACAAAATGAGCTTTGCCATAGGCATGCATAGCTTTTAAAATCTTTAGTCTGTTGAGTAAAAAAAGTTAGGAGCGCAAATCTTCTATTAATCATCACCAGGGCTGCATTCAACGAGAATTTTTGAAAATCACATTTATAGAATTGTGTTGTTGTGAAAGAATGCACATAATTTATATAAAGTGCACCCCTGTTAGTAAAAGAGCAGAGTCTGACATTTGCAAAAAGATTTCCATATTTGAAAATTCATTATTTTATGTTTTGGAATTCAAACATAAACAAGTACTTAGGTACCTACTTGAATTCAATATTTTAATAGAAATTATTTTTAGATTTGGAATTCAATCATAAACGAGTACCTAGGTTCCTACTTATCAACGAAAAGTTACACCATATTTTTTCCTTTCTTCCGAACAGTTTTTTCACGCTTTCACGCACAATCAGACATTTGCTTTTCAAATGAAATATCAAGCTCACGTCAAAACCAGCTGGCGTTAAAGAACGAATAAATACGCATTGACTACTCTTTACTACTCTTTGGTTACGTAAAAGCATAATGAAGCAAACTTTGTTTGATGTTGTGTCTTGATAGGAAACGCGGTATGAGTTTTCTTTATACAAATGTACCCCCGTGTTTTTACCCTGGATTTCAAATATTTAAGTTTATTAATGATTTTTTTACTATGAGAACTAGAACCATCCAAAAACCTATAAAAACGGCCAGTTTTATCTGCGGTCTTCGGGCGCGCGGTATACAAATATGATTACTAATAACAATTTGATGTAAAAGCTTTGTTACTATACGCACGTAAACATTATTTTCTACCTTCCGTTACAAATACAAGAGTTACTAGATACTTCACCCTGATGCTGCAAAAAAATAAACCCTTTGGTCTAAGAGGATTGGCCTATTACTCGGTTAAAGTGTACAATCTACTTCCATTATCTATAAAGACAATTAGTAAGTTCTCACAATATAAAATTGCTTTTTAAAAATGAATAGTGGAGGTGGGTTGCGCACGGATCGATGAGTGGATCAAGCCAAATGGGTAAAATGTGTGTACTGTTTATAAAATTTGTTCTATTGGTCTATATAAATTGGTTATGTTTTTTATGATTATTTTAGTTTTTTTATTTTTTATTATGTTAATGATAATTAAATTAATTAGATTAATTACGTTTTTTTATTGTTATTATTATGTTAACTTTGTTATTTATTTATTTACTTAAGTTAGTTAATATTACATTGTATATTAACTAATATATTTACAATTATAACAAATACTTATTAAATATTTCTTACATAACTACATTATTACAATAAACATAACATTTTTTTTTTAATCCGTAAGTTTTCTTTCATTCTTCATACTTTCAGGCATCTCATCATACAGTTTTAACCCTTTATACATTAAGCTATTTTGTGATTTTGTTTTTTTCGTAAGTTTTTTGGTAGTCTTATCCTATTTCTATTTCTTATCCTATATTTATGTACATTTTTATTTAATATAATTTCACTTATAAAATACTTTGGCATGAGATTATTAAACACTTCATATATAAATACAAATACATTATACAATAGTCTTTTCTTTATTCCTATCCAGTTCAATTGTTTTCTCATTTTTTCAACACTATTATATTTGCTTTTTTTCAGTATAATTCTCATTGCTCTATTTTGTAGTATTTCATGTTAAATAGCTAATCTTAGGCATGTTTCACATTTTGTAAAATGTTTCCCTCGGCACGGGACACCCCAGAGAGGGAACATTATTCTGTATAAAAAAAAGAATACAAATAATGTAAAAGTATAAATAAATAAATACTTTTGAAAAACACCAAACTCGCCGATACAGAAAATTTCATTCTTATTTATACCTACTCTGTTTTAAAAAAAATCATTTCAGTTTTGAGGTGCGGAAAAGAAAACGTCAATTTTGTTTATTTTAGTTAGGTATAAAAGGTCCAAAATGCAGTAATCTTTTTCGCATGGCATCAGGTAGGCATCTTCAAAACAAAAAAAAATGAAAAACAATGTTCCAATATCTATTTATCAAAATTCCCTGTCATGGTATATCCTCACAATTTATGTAATCCGAAACTCAAAAACATTAATACACGTACATATATAATTTTAACAAAATACAATAATTAATATCAAACTTCCGATTGTGTTCATTTAATATATATATAAGAGTATGTACTCAAATCTAGAAAAAGCACAGCATTGCTGAGTTTCGAAATGTTATATTAATATATATTATGGAGTAATACGAGTAAAAATATTTTCACAATAAATATCACAACTCTGTCCGTTAACGTTAGAAGGGGCCATGAAAGGGAAGCAAAAGTAGTTCTCCTCTCTACTACTCCTCGATACCAGGGTAACATGGCGCGATACGGGTGAATTTTCAGCGACAAATGCCTTTCGTAACATCACGCGGTAAAGGTTAGGGATGGAACGAACACCTCACGCTCTTTCTGTGCTCCTGGCAGATATCTAGGGATGAAGCTGACGTGCGGACTGACGTAAGGGCAGCAAGAACAGGACGGAAATAGTGCTTTCAAGGCTTTCTAAAGGCCTCTCGTATCGACTCGCTCGGATACAAGGTGAATTCTCTTACAAAGAATTATGTAATAATTACAAGCTCTTTTACTATATATTTTTTTTACCAAAAAAAGTTGACATAATGAGTATAAAATTACAAATGCTTAGTAATTAATTATAAAGTTTCTACCTCTCTAATAGAGTGAGTACTCGTGTTTATATGTATTTGAAACTTTTTTACTTTTTAAGACGAATTTATTTATTTTTTATATGAATTTATGTACGAGTAATAAACAGAAAATTTGTATAAATGTTGTATTCGAATTATTATGTACATGCATTTAAATCAATCGCTTTACAACAATAGTAAATCGTTTTGAAAACTGGAAATGTCAATTACAATTCATAAAATCGTTATTTTATAGTAAACGGTTATTATAAAAATCAGTTGACAGTTTTTTTTGTAAATTATTTATCAATTTATTTCACACAATTTTATAAAATACTAGCGGACCCGAGAGACTTTTTCCTGCCAGAACGTTGGTTTGCCTGCTATTGAAAAAAACTTGTTATTGATAAGTATGTACCTAGGTACCTGTTTATGATTAAATTCCAAAATAAAAAAAATTAATATTCAAATATTGAATTTAAGTAGTTACCTGGGTACTTGTTTATGGTTGAATTCAAAAACATTTAAGAAATCATCTTTGAATATAGAATTATTTTTGCAAATGCCAAACTCGGCTCTTCTCACCAACAGGGGTTCAATTTATTCATGAATGCGATTTCCAAAAATGCATTTAATGTCGGTTTATATTATTTTAGTCTTTCCAAAAATCCTGTAAAAAGATGGATGAAAATGGGAAGAAATTATAAGGAATGTAAGGAAAGAATCTGATTGGGATCCATAATGTTTGTTAACATTAAAAAAACAACCTTTTTTAAACACAAAAAAACAACATCCTTCCAATTTCTTATAAATGTATTCTTGTCGAATGCAACCTGGTAGGTCGATGAAGAAAAGATTTATGCTCTAACTTTTTTTTTACATATCCGATTGAAAATTTTAATATCTACGAACACACGCAGCGCAAAGATCTATATTTCGCTGAAAACCGCATGTAAATCGGTTAAGCCGGTTAGAAGAAGTTCAGTAACATCACTCGTACAGAAAAATTATAAATGTAATGATTATGATAAAATTATAAATAAACTTATCAATGAAACTTCTTGGTTAAGTTAAACTTTTTATTATTTTGACCAACGAGCGCTTGAAGACGCCTACTTAGGCGAAAGCGCTCGTTGGTCAAAATAATAAAAAGTAAAACTAATCAAGAAGTTTCATTGATGAGTTTATTTATATTTTATCATAATCATTAACTATGGAGTTTTATCACGAAATATCAACAAAAAACATCAATTATATATATAAAGATGTTAAGGGTAAATAGACTAAAATAACTTTTTTTAAATCGTTTCATAACTCATTTTTTTTATTATTTAAACGCACTTGATTAATTTATGAAAATTTCAGTGTTTTGCTAAATGCTTATTTGATATTTATTTCATGGTGACCGTTTAACCCAGCCGCCATTGAATGTTGGATTGCGGGTTAAGTGTATCAGGAGATCATGAGTTAAGCAGCGCTCCAAGAGCGTAAACAGCATTTGTTCAGAGCACCCCTCGTGGTACATTCTAAATAGAAATAATACCAGGATCACATAAGGTGTGGAATATTACTTTTACATGAGACCCTTGTAGAGGTAAAAGATTTGTTTTAGACGTTTTGTCTTGTTTTCGACACGTTGTTGGTGTTAATTTCAGAACACAATTATCTGTTTCCTATATAATAAAGTATTCAAAAATACTGAAAAATTATGTGTAATCGGTATAATTAAAAAAAAATACGAATAAAATTCAATGTAGATAAATAAAAAAACCATTGCATTTTATATCTTGTTTAGTTCTCAAATTAAATTAAATTAAGTAATATTAAATTTAAATTAAATTCTTAGACGCGAATGGTGTTTTTTAAGTTTGTTTAGATTTTTTAGTATAACTTGCCTACCACATACCGCACATCGTATCTAAATAAGTTTCCTTGGCGGTGCCTAGACACATGGCAAAATTGCTCGTTGCCAAACAAGGAAAGCTGCCAGAAGGAGCTCTTTGTAATCTGGTAGCCTTAGCATCATCGTGTTGAAAGAAGGTTATCCAGGGCTGGTTTTCCAAACGCTCTCGCGGCCGTATTATTGTATTTTGTATGTAAATACACGAGAAAAACTGTGTTCTCGTGCCGCTAGAGTAGTTCAGAATAGCACCTCAGAAAAACATAATATGTACTTCATTGGATTGAGAAAAAGGAGAAGTTAATTTTACACCGACTGGGATTAAATTGATTGGTCATAATCAATTCTCCGAAATTATTACAAAACTTTTGAAAATTCTTGAAGTTCTTTTTGAAAGCTACTATATCTGTATACACCGGGATTCTTAGTAAATTTAATTCAATAAAATTGAAATTTATGTTTTTATAATGTTCATGATGGATTTTACAGAAGCATAAATGTACAATTTCAAGCTGTACCTCACAAAAATTTAAGGAAAACAAGTAAGATCTACTTAGCAGGTTATTAGATTTTTCTTTACTTTCTTCACCCTTAAGAATAGTTTAACTATTTTAATATAGTGTTTTTTTTTTTTTAAATAAATATTAAGTATCCTTAAAACTGATCAGCAGACACGAAATCCTTAGATATAATATAATGTTATTTTATTTTTTATTTTTTTAGTAAATAAATATTTGCGTTCTTATGATTTACGCAAATATTTAATTTTGAGGGCCATTTTCAACGAGTTGTAAATAATTCACTATAAGAAAATGGGAATCAAGTTGGGGTAGAGTAGGGTTCGAACCACAGACCTTTGGTCCGTGAGTCCAAGAAACTAGCCACAGGACCACAACCCGATTCAGAAGTGTAAAATTTTTTTCAAAATTAAAATACTCCATTTCAGCATTAAAAATTGATAAGGATATTCAAAATTCCTTTTTAGAAAAAAAAACTTTTAAATTGTAATGCAGACAGTCTTAAGAATAGAACTTTGGTTCCAGATCTGATAACAGGAAATAGAAAAGGTATTTTAAAAGTTTTTGAAGGGATTTTGTTTGTCTAAAGTTGTTGTAAAAGAAATTCTACACAAGCATACGCATAAACTAGTTGGCGATGATCCAAATACTTTCAAACTAAGAAGTAGTAATGCTTTTGTTAACTTTCGGGCGGTTTTTTTTCTTGAAAACAAAAAATCCTTTTTATTTTTTACTAACCTACGTTCGTTACAAAAACTAGTAAGTAAACAAAAGAAGTACAAGAGAAATTTATGTACCTACTTAATAATTATTATGTTTTCTCCAGAAAGTGTGCGTCAACGAAAATGCTCGAATATTTTATTTCTTGTACACATTTCAAATGATAGAAGTTAAAAACGGTGTGTTACAATTTGTGCCATGAATTTTCATCCTTTAGACTATTCTCAGTGGTCTTTTACATTTGGACTGAACCATTTGGTTTTCATTGTGTTTAGCGTAAACAAATTATTTCTAAGCCAGTTTTTGAGAATAGTTTTCTTACTTCATTTTTTTCCAATTGTCACCTTCAAATTAAACATACGAGTACATATACATAAATGTATGTGTTTTTTTTATTACTTTGTTTCTTGTTCTTTAAATAAATTATTATGCAAATCAGTAAATATTCTATTTAATTTGCCAGGCTTAAAGCGGGGTATATATCCTTGTAAGCCGGGCAAAGTTTCAAACTAAAACATTAAAAAAATAATCAACGTATTAAAAATAAATTACTCAGTTATTTAATATTTATACTAATTTTTCACATGAATATTTCAATACATCTTAATTATGGTGTATTGAGTGGAAAGTAACCTTTCTTTGAAAAAAGACAAATAAAAATAACTTTAAATTACAAAAAAAAAAAATAAGAAAAAATATAAATACGCTTACTTATGAACGCAATCTTAAATGCAAGAATAGATTAAATATTTGTTTGTATTCGTACCTTAAAAGATTAACCACCAAAGTACATGTAGATATGTAAAGAAATGATGTTTCAAAAAAGCCTTTATGCCTATTATGTACCCATATCTATTCTAAATTTTGGTATTCCTGTTTTGTATTTCTTTTTTATTTTGTTATTTTTTTTGCGACATCGTGTATTCATGTTTTTGTTTTTAATTTCTTGCTCCTTATTCAGTTAATTTGGTAGTAATAATTAAACAAATATTGTAATCATATATGTTTTAATGTAAAAGATCTTCACCGACAAGACATATAAGTTGCCTTGATGAGTCCTGTAAAAATAAAAATATAATAAGTAAAAAATTACGTATATGTATATATTATATGTAAATAAAAAAAATTTAAAAAAATAATGCGCATTTTTACAACGAAAGTGAACTTTGGTGTTTTATTCACATATAAAACAGGTTATTGCGATAATTTTTGCATTTTTAACTTCAAAACAGTAAAAAGTGAACTCAAGTGTTTTATCCTCTAAGGTGCAGATTGTAAAGCTAGATGTATTATAAACTTACAATAATTATATTTTCATATTTTTACATATTTTCATATAAACTATCAGTAAAGAACGCACCTTCTCTAGCCACCATCTAGAAACGCCTGAAACATTATTTTACTCGTATACACCCAGAATTCTGAACTCTATTTATTACTATTTTATACTATTTTTTTTAATGAATATTTTCCCTTAATCCCTTTTTTTTCCTTTGTTCCTCTTTCTCTCTTCTTCCAAACTCATTATCTGATTCCACATTTCTCATTTTTGAATATGTATAGATCAATCTACTTTTAAAAATAATAATATGTGCAAGTCTTATCTCCCAATCAAAAAACAGCTGTTAGTTTTAATTAGTTAAGTTATTTTTATTATATATTTGTATGATGAATATTCATGGTTTTTTGGTACGAAATTTTGACAAGTCTGTTTTTTTGGTTGGCTGGAATATATTGCTTTTAGCAATAAGTCCACCAAGTACGTATTCTTTGTACTTGAAGTTTTAAATAAATAAATAAACGTGGTATTCTTTTGCTTTTGGTTTAGTACCTACCCAGCTCTTGAGATTCAAACTCAGACATCCATCACTGAATATTATTATCTCGAAGAAGTTAAGTACAGAAATCCTTTAAAGAAAAGTTAATACACCATCTGCATTCTCATATTTGTACAAAACACTTCCGGAAACATCTCATTGCGGCACTTTGTGAATTGGCAATGCGTTCCTATCTAAACTCAACATGTTTGTTAAAGGAATTTTAATATTCATACTCCAGGATCGGAAAATTTTATAAAACAAATATGTGCCCGCACTGCAATGATATTGCTTTACGCAAAACATGTTATTTACTGGAGATAACTATCTAACTCTCTAAACAAACTTATATCCGGACAAGAAATATTGAACTTACTTAAATAACCCTACTTTGGCCACTATAAAGAAACGCCTAAAATATCGTCCGATTTTATTATCATTTATTTATTATTTCATAAACTTGTCAGGGTAAAATAAACATATTAAAAGGTTAAGTCATATTATGTCTTGTCTGATTAGTAAAGTCATCGTGTGCTTTAAAATGTTGATTTTAAATTCGTTTTCAATGAAATTTTTCAAGTTGTCAGGAAAGTCGTTGTAGTAGTTAAGTCCTTTTTATAGTATTTTTGACGATCCTACATTTGAACGTAGTTATACAGAAAGCAGCCAGTCCACAATTTCTAAAAATGAGATATTAATGTTATCGGATGCAGTAAGGTCAATTATATGTTCTGTTAAAAAACAACCAGGCTGTTTTCATACAAAAAAAAACTGTTTTAATCACCTCTTGAAAATGGTGTCGATCACCAAAAATGTTTTTTTTCAATTGGCAGAAAACAGCCACAACACTGGAAAAAATTTATGGAACTTTAGAAATCATTAAAACTGGCCAAACACATAAGTAGATTCTTGTTTGTAATATTAAAAAAAAACTCATGTATTCATTGTTTATCATTTGTTAGAGTCAAAAACACTCCAGCTGTTGTGTATACTTGATTAAACATTCTTTTCACAAAAGTACTATTATCTTGGTTTCAGTTTTCTATGGCTGGCTGTTTTCTGCATAACTACGTTCATTTATTTTTGCTTTTTTATGTGATTATGTTGTTATCTGGGATAATATTTATATCACTAATTTCTCATTTTTGTCGGCCTCGTGGTGTAATGATCAGTGCGTTTGCCTACCATGCAAGAGTTCTCGGGTTCGATTCCCTTCTGTGATATATTTTATTTTATTTAAAAGGGTGTTTTCACACCATAATATTTCATAGTCCCAAGACTGGTAACTGAAGCGTAAGACTGATCATCTTACCTTCATGTAACAAAAATTTTCGAGATGCGCTGCGATTGGTGTACCAACGCAGTACTCTATGCACCATTAATTTCTCATAACTTTTTTCTTCTTCATTCCTAGATCTTCTCACTTTTTTCTTCCAAACCTCGTTACACGATTCTACATTCCATTTATCCCTTATGTATCATGTAAGAACAGAGTTTTCACGAGAACAATACTGTCCTGTCCCAACTTTATGAACAGCCACAGCCACGCAGGTCAGGACAGTGAGGCAGTAGAACAATTTGAACGCAATTCAAACGCGGAACGCTGCGAAATTCGATACACGACGACGCGCGCGTTAGTGGGAGTAAGCCATTACCCAAAATGTTTTAACAGTGATCACAGTGTTGAATTAGATGGAGAGGTTCTTGAGAATGTTGAAAGCATAAAATATCTAGGAGTTTGGATTGAATCTAAATTATCTTTTTCAAAAAATGCAGACTATACGAGTAAGAAAATCGCAAAGAAGGTATCACTGTAAGGAAGGATAAGGAATAAATTAGACATTAAAACCTCTCTGCTGATATTTAAAAGTATTATCGTTCCCCACATTGATTATTGCTCCAGTATTTTATATTTAAGTAATGAAGGAGATCTAAAGAGACTCCAAATAATACAAAACAAAGCGATGAGGATGATATTAATATGTGGGAGATGAACAAAAGTTAAGAAAATGATTCAACTTCTAGATATCATGACATTTGATCAAAGAATCAAATTTAATGTTGCTAATGAAATAAACAAAATTATTAAAGGAATAGTTCCGAAATATTTTTAAAATAAACTAAAAAATAATGAGTTCTTTCATAACTATGCAACAAGAGGATCTAAAAATATAAGACTGGAAAAGAAATCAAAAGCAATGTCCCAGAACTGCCTTATGTACAAGGGAATGCAATTATTTGAGAGAATGCCAGAAAACATAAAAAGTGAAATAAATGTTAATATATTTAAAATTAAATGTAAAAAGTATATATGTGCAAAATATTAGGTAATATATAGTGTAAATAGTGAATATAATTAATGAAAATGTACATATGAAACAGTGAATATTATAAATTAGGATATTAAGTGTATAATAGTGATACATAATGTTAGAATAAGGAATAAGTATAGATGTAAATATTGTGTTGTAAATATATATTAGACTATGTTAATCATAGAACTAAATAAAATAAATAATTTTAAAAAATAAAAATAAAATAGCCTGCATGTATCTTGTATCTTTAGGACAATGTCTTGGTCTATTTCATTTTACATTAGGACAATAAATCCGAAGCTAGGACATGCCAGTATTGTCTTTTCCTCGTGTGAATTACAAAATAATACATCTGAAGTATTTTTTAGTTAAACGTCGATATGAGAACAAGTAGATCAGTTATAATAAAACGTAAAGTTATAATCATACGTATTTTTTCTGAAGTACAAAGTGCATTTATTTTACACGAGATATTTTTAATAAATAAACAAATAGTAACGTGTATTGCAGTATACACTAGCAATTTTTCATGTATAATATTATCAACCCTCTACGAGTATGATGCACGCCGTATGTCGGCCTCGTGACGTAATAGTCTGGGCGTTTGCCTACCATGCAAGAGGTCTAGGGTTCGGGTCCCGACATGGTTGATATGAAATATTTATTAAAAAGGTATTTTGACACTAGAATATTTCATAGTCCCTTGACTGGTACCTGAAGCGTAAGACTGATCATCTTACCTTCGTGTTACAAAAAAAAGATCAAGATACGCTGCGATTGGTATACCAATGCAGTGCCCTATGCACCATTAGGTGCGGGAAGGGAATGATGGTACACCGAGCACTGCACTAGTAAAGCAAATGCGACGAATCTTGATCGTCTTACGCTTCAGGGACAATGAAATATTACACATCAAAATCACCGTTTAAACAAATTTTTCATGTCGACCTTGCTTGGAATTGCACCTGAGATTTGAAACTTGTGAAAAATGATAATAAATAAAATATTTACATCGTGCTCACAGAATACTTAATATTACAGTTAGAAGATTAGTATTAAGACCTTTTTTTAAAACTGTCATGTTTTTTTGGTTTTTAATCCCTTGTTGAAAAAATATTACAAGTTCTAAAAACTTAAAATGATGATTTTATTCTGTACGAAGTTTTTTATCCGGGCTGTTTTGTCCATTTACAAAATGGCGTCTAGGGTTATTGCCCTCCCGTAGACATTTCCAATGATAGAGTCTTAATAATGTTGTTATTGTAGACGTGATGTTTTCCATTTCAGAGAGATCAAAATATTCAGGCCAGGAATTATGCTTTTCAGAAGGGTGTATAATTCCAACTACAGGCTATTTAAATAACGGTGTATTCTTCAAAACAGCCGTACATTTCAAAAATTTTATCATTATTCATCATTTCTTTTTTGTACCTTATTGTGAATAGGGTACCGTTTTGTTTTCCAAAATTTCCTATATTTTAATATGATTAATAATCCATTCGAATAAATTATTCAAAAACTAATGATTGTTAATATTTTGTATGGCGTGACAGCCAATGTAATGCAGCCAATATTTTAATCATTTTTTTTATTTTTTTTATTTGATGATCTGTTGACACTAAAGATTATTGACATTGGTGATACAGTCGGCGTTATATATTTATCCGTTTAAACTTTTTCTTCTAAATCCGCATGCGGAGCATGCGGAGCATGAAACGTGGTCTGACTTTTCTTAGGTTCTGTTTTGAGGTGCGGAAAACGAGACAACGAAACGTCGATTTTGTCTATTCTAACAGAAGGTCTGACATGGAGTTGTCTTTTTCGCACAGTATCGGGGAGGCGTCTGCAAGACAGTGACAAAAAAAAATGCTCGAATACTTATTTATCAAAATTCACTGTCTTCACAATGTATGTAAACCGAAACACAATAACAATTATGTATTCGTGCATATCTTATTTGGACCAAATACAATAATTGATATCAAACTTTTGATTTTGTTTATTTAATCTAGCAAAAGCAAAACATTGCCGGGTTCAGCTTGTAATAAATAAATATGAAAAAAAATATATCTTAGGTTCCTTTTATTACAAATATTTTATTTCTTCAATAACAATATCGAAGTTTTTCTCTAAGTAGTAGATGGTAAAATTTTGTTTATGCTTTTTATATGTTCAATTTACTTCAATATAAAATTCCATCATATTACTAAATTTACCATCACAAAATGCTTAACGGATATTCAAATTCTGCGTATGTTATTACTTTTTCAGTAAATGATATCCATTTAAATTATTCATATTCTAGAATATAGTAGATAAATCCAAAAATGGAAAGCAATATGCTCTGGTTAAACCGTTTTAACGTAATATCTACGTTATACGGATTATATAAAACTAACCACAGTCCTTTATTGGTCGAGTTTTCCACACAGCAGCGCTCGGGTAAAACTAGATAAAGGACAACTATTTGCAATAGGGAAATAGCACCTTTTTTTTACATTTTTAAAGCAATAAAGGTCTATGAAATACTGTCCAGTAAATAAATAAAAAAATTGCTAATTATTAGTAGCATAAAAATATTTTTAAATTTGTTATTTTGAATTCTCGGTCATTCCATTATACGTCACGATTCATGTTTATTTGTTCCTAGCCATTGGAATTTGTTCGAAACATAATCACGAATCTTGATGTCACAACAATCACACCGCGTTTTTCTACCAACATATTTTTATTAAATTTATTTTTTACATGTATGTATGCAAATATTTCTCCACAATACCCATATTGATTTTGAAAATACATTTAATTATTCTAAATCCATTTCATATATTTTTATCGGTATTTGAAGTGTGTAATATTCACCTTTTATCATCATACTATCCGCACTCGGTGGTGCAAAGGGCACTGCATTAGAACACCAAATGCAGTGTATCTCAATAATCTGTTACATGAAGGTTGGATGATCAGCCTTAAGCTTGAGGTACGGAACATTACGCATCATCCCTCTGGAACTCCACATATGTGCATATTGTGCATCTATCATCTTCCAGGAATCAGCAAGCAGCCTGTTAGCCACATGTGGAAGCGACGACCTACAATCTACGATAGCCACCTTTCGGATATCTCTCTTTATTTTGCTAACCATAATGTTGTTTATTTCTATATAGTTTTTTTAATCATGTATTTTTCAGCATGAATACTTAACAAATTATCTTCTATGCTCAATGCTTTTTTTTTGTAAATTTATTGGTAAAAATTTTAATTTGCTAGAATTCCACACGTCCATGCGCCGTGTAGCTGCAAAACGATTGGTATTCTAGCTTTAAAATGTATGTGTTATTTACTATCAAATATTTACATTTTAGTAATGGATTCAAGAGTTTCAACCGTACATGCGTTCAAAAGCTGCAAGACCTGTTATAATTTAACTCCTATTTTTAAAATTTTTTTTTTTTATTTATTTTAATTTCATTTAAGCACTTATCTTTATGGTCAAATTAAAACAATTATGTAAATAGGGGCCAGATTTCTGACCGTCCATACTCTTTGTAGCTCGAAGACATACTGTAATCTAGCTCCTATCTGTTATTATTTAAATAGATCATAAAAAAACAAGGAACTAGAATCCCAATCGTCCATGCACTTTGTAGCTGCAAGACACGCTAGAATATTTATTTATTGTACAGCGCCCTTTAGGTGATTTTCACAAAAATGGCGCTATATAAATTGTCCAACTATAATAATGCCAGTTCATAATCATGAAATACTGCAGTGTAAAAACTCATCATCATCATTTTAATCAACATTTTATGTTGACGAGCTAACCATTTCACTACGATGCGGACTTATCTTCACTCGATTTCCTTTTTTGGAATATTTATCCGAGAGTAGCCATCGAGTCGAAAACACAGTCCAGGATTCTGATTCGATTTCACCCAAGGAACCGAATTATTTATCCGCCTGGACAAAGACAATTAAGTTTAAAACTGTAGAAAATTAAACAGTGTTTTTCTCAAAAGACGAAGTACATTTTATTATAAAACCTAATGAACCTAGTAATATAGAAAGGATATTTCATTTAAATGCCATATTGCAAAAAAAATAAAATATAATGTGTGTGCTATAGTAATTGGACACGCTTTAATAATAATAACCCGCCTAGGAATTGCTGGAGCAACTTTTAACATGATGCGTGTTATCTGGAACTCTAGTCTATACTCGGTCAAAACGAAACGCCGATTATTCAACTTTTGTATAATGCCAGTTATCTTATATAGGTGCAAATCTTGGCACCTTACCAAAGCTCAAAACACTAAACTTCTGAGTTTTGAGAGTAAGTGCTTGAGAAGAATATTAGGTATAAGGTGGTTCGATTTTAAAACTAACATTGAAGTCCGAGAACGGACGCAGCAGCCTCCTATAACGAGCGTCTTGAGGATGCGGTGGTGGGCCTGGCTTGGACACGTGCTGCGCATGCCTCGGGAGAACCTAAACTCTAGTTGCCTCTCCTTTAAACCAACGGGATCACGCCGTCCTGGAAGACTGTCAATGACGATCTTTAGACTTTATTCAGCGGAATTAAGGGGCGCTGGATTGACATGAGAAGAAACAAGACAGGGTCTCCCGGAGGCAACTGGTGATGTCCACATGCTCCACTTAGGAGCAAATGTGGAAAAGAAGAAGAATAATAATTGGGCACTCTAAATCTTATGGTCAGATACTATTCAGTGGTCAGATATAAGTAAACGTTAGAATTTGTCTCCATCATAAAATGAACACATTACATTATTTTCAACCATTAGATTTAAAATTTCCAAATTACTGTAGCATGTCCAACTACTATAGCACCCACCCAATGAATTTTTTTTTTTTTAAATCCTTTCCCAGTTTAGCCTTGTCTGAAGCTTCATCATAACCATCATTGCCTTTACGCACCTAATGATGCATAGGGCACTGCATTGGTATACCAATCGCGGCACATTTTGACCATATTTTTTTACATGAAGGTAAGATGATCAGTCTTACGCATCAGGTACTAGTCCAGGGACTGTGAAATATTCTGGTGTGAAAACATATTTTTTAATTAATATTTCAAATCAACCATGTCAAAAATCGAACCCAAGACCTCTCGTATGGTAGGCAAACACGCTGACCATTACACCATGAGGCCGAAGATCTTGAAGCTGAAGTTAACTTATTGTTTATATTATTTTGTAATAATGTATAGTTGTCATGTATAAAAGAACCTCAACTTATTTCGACTAATTATATCATTGTGTACTGATAAATAATTTTATAATACGTTAGCTTAAAGCAATACTGCAGTACCTATCTTAAGATAATTCTTATATTAGGTTTTTATTGATTTTTTACTTTTTGGTTTTAGAATAGCTAAACTTCAAATAAAAAATAAAGGAAAAATGTCAAACCACGAAATCGGCATGTCAGCAGCAGGGTAAGAAAAGTAGTGAAATTTCTGCATAAGTAGACTTACAAATGAATAGTTACAGACCATTTATTTTAAGCTCATGAAATGCTCCCTTTACTGTGAAGGAATACTTCATTTTGTTTTATTTATAAATACTGCAAATATTTACTGTTTTTATTACCACAAAGAGATACAGCGAGAACTTAAAATCCTTAGATTCGTTTATTTCAGTTAAAATTTTTATTGCTATGTTAGTTTATTTGTTACTTTAATGTGCGAGTTGAACGTTGTAAATGAACAAGTTGGTATAACACATTTTTTCTTTCTCTCTATCAATCTTTTTTCCTTTTGTACACAACATTTGTTTGAAAGTGTGTTTTTACACTGCAATATTTGACAATAGCTGAACTGGCACCTAAAGCGTAAGACAGATCATCTCACCTTCATGTAACAAAAAAAACATCAAGATACGCTGGCATTGATATATCGATGCGGTACCCTATGCACCGTTTAGAGCAAAAAAGGAAATGAGGCTGATGGTAACAATATTGTGCGGCCCCGAGGTAATAGATCAGACGCTTGCCTCATGCTGGAAGGGTTCCGGGTTTGAATCCGAGATCACAAAAAAAAAATTGCCTGGGTATTATGTACTGTAATTGGGCTTCGTGGCGTGTTGTGGTGCAAAAATGATAATTTTTTTCTTCTCTTTGATGTATTTTAAATTATTGTTTATTCCTTTTTAAAGTATTTTTTAATTTCTTGCGTGGCAATGATTTCACATGGATCTACATAGAATACAAAATTAATAAATCTCACACACGTTTTGTTTAACGAATAGTGCTGTATTTTGCTGTAGCTATTTTTGTTTTAAATACCTGTACTACAAAATACCTCGTCTTTTGTTTAATGTAACATGACATTACAGCACCGTTTGCAAAGGGATTTTCGAGCATAGCCTTTTAAGACTTCAGGATGAAAATTTTGTTTAATTTTTCTTGTGATCGTTTTTCCGCCGTGCTCTGAACTTGAGGTTGCGTGAACATAAAGTGCGTTCAACAGGACTCCTTTGACGCGGTACACCGGATCGTTTTAATATCAATTTAATATCCTTTTAATATCAAGCATCGCATCCTGCCCCAGGTGTCGCTGGCGGGCGGGGCCGGGTACCCCGCACTGCCAACCAGAACTCAATGTAGGGAAATATTTGTAAATGCCGGCTTATTGCGACAATATTTCCAGATGAATTTCCCGCTTATTTGAGCAGTTTTGCCATTTGGTCGACGGATCATTATTGCTATGAAATCGCAAGAACTTTAGAACTCGTTGACCTGATACAATTTATGCTTCAGACTTAATAAGATAACTTTTAAAACTTCTTTATTACTAGTTCATTTGTATCGTATTGATTTTTTTCATGTTTAATTTAAAAGCTCATTTTTCTTCATTATTACAAACTTATGAAACTCAAAATAGATTGTTATGGTTGCAACTTACTCTATATACTTCAATATTCTTTATTTAGATTTCCAGTGCTGTAGTTTCTTTTACCGCAGACTGTTTTTATCCGCATCCGCCATCTTCGCTCACTGCAGTTTTTTTTCCCCGCAAAAGTAACCCAGATTAACAATTCAATCAAATAATCTCACGCAAATCGTAAAGCGCCACCCCAGTATTATTGATTTATTTTATTATTTTTTTCTCTGTGTTTGTATTTAATATTAAAGTATTTTTTTATTTTAAAATTGATTTATAAACACATTTTTATTAATATTATATTTATTTTAGAAAATAATTTTTCGTTTCTCAATTCATATTCTATTGTTCATGATAATATTTGAAACAGCTTTTGTAAAGTTCTATTGATGTTTTTTTGTAGATATTTCTTGATCATACTAGTTGATGATTTAGATAAAATAATAAATAAAATCATCAACGAAACTTCTTGGTATGTAATTATATTTATGTTGTCTCTTCTTTAATAAAATGCTTTTAGGATTTCTTTATTTCCAAACTTTGTTACAAATTTTATAAGGATTCAAAATATTAGGACCAATTTATCAGTCATAAAGATGCGTTCTTAGGCGAAAGCGTTCGTTGGTCAAATTAAATAAAACTGAAACTAAACCAGGAAGTTTTATAGAAAATTTTAATTATAATTTTATTTTAATCATTCTTTTGTGAAGGTTGTCTGAGTATTTTGTTTAGTTTTGTCCAATAGTTTTTTGTATAATTTCAGTTCCTGGTTTATTTATCACGACCCTCCTTTTTTCGATTTAAAATGTTTCATGTGATATTTTCGTATTGGGTCTATGTTCAATTAAATATGATGTATATTTTTGTTAAAGTTTTGCTTTTTTTTAACCTTCTTTTCTCCCGTTTTGTTTTTATTTGCATTACAGCGTCCTTTTTGGGTTCCTACATCTTTATCAATAAAGATTTTTTTATTCATTTGTATTTAGTTACCTGTGTTATTTTTGAAAATAAGAGACATTAATATAAAAGCAGATAACAAAAAAATCACATTAAAAAAGCAAGGACAAATGTAGGACCAGATCAAATTAGTATAAAAAGGATTTAAATACTACAATGACTTTCCCGACAACTTAAAAAAGTTCATTGAAACCGAATTTAAAATCAATATTTTAAAGCACCTGCATACATGGTAGGCAAACGCGCTGACCACGATGCCGACAAAATAAATAGAACGTAAAAAAAACTTATTTTTCTTTTTTAATCATATTTTAATCACAATAACCGTTCATTACATGCTACTAAATATACGCATAGCTGTTTCATGACCAAAAATTAAAAAGTACATTTAAAGTTCTTCAAACGCTTCAAATACCAGCAAAGTGCACCACAATAAAAAGCTGTATAATATTTGGCGTTTTGAATACGTTCTCCCTTCCGGCTTCCGTAATTCTCGCGTTTTACGATACAGAGAAGTAAGGAAATTCGCGAAAGTAACCCAAGAGTTTGGTGGTCTCGTTCATATAATGACCTATTTGAAGGATAATTTTATATTCCCGGTTTTTACGAGAGCCCGTCTCTATAAACCGGAGGCAGAACGACTCCGCATATAGTCAAGGCGTGAAGCTGACTGAGCCGACTCGCATACCACGCTGAAAGAATGAAAATCATCCGAAAAAGAGTTTTTCAGGATTTATTTATTTTATTTATTAGAACACTTTATTTATTCATTTATACTTTTACGTTGTTTGTATATTTTTTTTATACAGTATAATGTTCCCTCACTGGGGTGTCCCGTGCCGAGGGAAACATTGTACAAAATGTGAAACATGCCTAAGATTAGCTATTTAACAAAGTTAACAAAATAATAACAGCTTACCCACCACATACCGCACACCGCATCTGAGGACATAAGTCTCCTTGGCGGTGCCCACATACACGGAAAATTTGCTCGTTGTCAAACGAGAAAAGCTGCCCGAAGGAGCTCTCTGAAATCTGGTAGCCTTAGCATCTTTGTGCTGAAAGAAAGTAATCCAGACGTACATAATATGTACTTCATTGGATTGAGAAGAGAGGGAAGTGAATTCTTCACTGACTGGGATTAAATTGATTGGACATGATCAATTCGCCGAAATGATTACAAAACTTTTTAAAAGCCTTGAAATTCTTTTCAGAAGCCACCAGATCTGTTTATCCGATAGGACCTATAACAGGGCCACGGATAGTAACGAGAAGCTCCATTCGGTAATCATAGAGAAGGGGAAAGGGACAAGTCCACAGGATGTGTTCAGAAGATTGGTTAGGATATCCGCAGCAGCACGAAGGGGAGTCAACAATATTAAAAACAAATAATTTTTGATTAAATTTACCATGACCTGATAAAAACTGCTTAGTACAGTGATCGGGGATAACCCAAGAAGATTCTAAGCGCTGACGGATTGAAGGGAAAAAAAAAGGTAACCCTCCCTGAAGAGGAAGATTCCCATCGCGATTGCCAAGCATTAAGAAAAGCATTTAAAGTCATTTTTTTAATATTTGATATATTTGAGACATTCGTTCAGTTGGGAGTAGACGGACGCCACCAATAACAGAGGAACGCCTTCTTTTTAGGTTGAAATTTGCAGATCGTCGCTGAACCTCCAGATCTAAAGAAAACAAGCCCGTTAGAACCGGGAGTGCATCCGTTGAGCGTGTCCTATATGCTCTAGAAAGAGCCAGAAGAGGTTGCCTTTGTCCGCTTAAAATAATTCGCCTGAAATATTGCAAGTCACATCGGTGTGCCCAACAGCCAGCTGCATAGCATACGATACCTAGGAAAATGGATTTATAATAGACCGTTGAAGTTTCAAAAGACAATCCCCAGCTGGCTCTGGCCAAGCGTGCAACTTTGTGGAAAGCCATCTTTCCCAAATTCACGGCTTTCCTAGCATGGGAAGTGTAAGACAAATTTCTTTCAAGGATTACACCAAGGTTTAAAACCGAATTTGACGCTCGAATAGAAGTGTCCATAAATTTGATTGAAGGAGGACACACAAAATTACCTTTTAAAAGTGAGAATTGAGTTTTTTGTGGAGCAAAACTTAATTTATTTCGAATACCCCAATCGGATACTTTATTTAATGCATTAGCTGCGTCACCCTTCAGAGATCTGCGGCTATTGCCTTCAATCAAAATACATCCATCATCGGCAAAAACCTGAATTATACATGATGAAGGAAGGGGAAGTTCGAGAAAATTATCGAACAATATATTCCACAAAAGTGGTCCCAAAACAGAGCCTTGAGGACAGCCTCGTGAAATCTCACGGGATAAAAGTGTACTGCCACCGGGATACACAACGTTTCGATTTGTAAAATAGCTTATTATAATTTTAAATAAGTTAACAGGTATTTGTCGAAGTCGTAGCTTGGAAAGAATCATTGGCCACCAAGCATGGTTGAAGGCACCTGAGATATCAAGTAAAATAATGAGAACATATTTTTTGTTTGTATTATAAACAAAATTGCTTATCGAAATTATAGCATCTTCGGTAGAAATATTGGATCTGAACCCAAATTGCTTAGCGTTTATTTGTTGAGTTACATTTAAGTGAGACTCAAGTCTGTTACATATTAGCCGTTCCAGTATTTTTCCCAGAATAGGCAAAAGGGTGATTGGTCTGTACGCTTTAGGATCAGTACTTGTCCGATCGCAGCGCTTAGGAATAATTTTCATCAATCCTGTTTTCCAGCAATCTGGGAAGACACCTTCGGAAAGGCAAATATTAAACATGGTAAGGATTTCAAATGGGGCCAAGGACCAGCACCTTTTTACAAGCGCGGGATCAATTCGATCTAGACCAGATGCTTTATTTAGATTGAGATTGGAGACGATTTTTCCAACTTCTAATGAAGAGATAGGTAGTGACGATGAAGTGAGCGGAATTGTTAATGCATTTTCTCTAATCTATGCATGATGAAGAGAATCTGAAGCTATGTCATCAGAAGGGATAAGTGCATCAAGTAGAGCTGAAGCCGTGTCTACGGCAGTGAGTGTAATGTCGCCGGTCAAAGGATGTTTAATACCAGTAATGGGCTTATCTTGCAAATTATTTGAGGAAATAAATTTGTATAGAGCACCCCAGGGATCAAATTTCGAAAGTTGATTTACTAGGTGGCGCCAACATAGTCTTTTGGCTTTATCTATTGCAGTTTTGTATTGATTGTCTGCCATTCTAAAATTAGCATGTAGTAAAGACAATGTTAAAGGATTAAAACCAGTTCGGCGACCCCTACCGAGAGCTTTTCGTGCACGATTTGAAAGTGTTTTTAATGCCGAAAGATTGGAATTCCACCATTTGTGGCGAGTCAAAGGAGGAAGGGAAGTTCGTCCTAGCGCATTATCTGCACAATCAATTATCGCTTGAGTTATACAAGACGCCACTTTCCGAACTCCAATGTCCATTCTAGCTATTCGATCCATTTGATTCGTGAACTGAGCGTCAAAGTTTATTAACTTACTCATAAAGGAGATATATTCCGAGAATTTTTGAAAAAATTTGAGCGATGTACATCATAATTTATTTATTTACATTTTTGTGTTCACATTTGTTACATTTTTTATTACATAATATGTATAACTTTATTTATAAAAAACAAAAAATCCCACATAGGCATGGCCTGTGCGTGTAATTATAAATACATTGAAAAAAATAAAGTTACATTCTAGATTTTTTAAAATCTGTTTAAGTGTAAAATATGAATTAGAAGAAATAAAAAATAGTTGTTGAGTAAAAATTATTAAATTAAAGTTCGATAATTTAATTAAAAATAAATACGAGAGCAAATAAAACGTTAGCTTCGAAAAGAAAACATTATTTTTTATTATTTTAATTAAATTGCATTTGTCAATTATAAATTCGCAAACCAAAATATCGAAAATAGGGTCTTTTTTTTTATTTAAATAATATTATTTTTACTAAAACAAAAAAATGCAATGGTAACAGTATTATTATTTTTGTCATGCGACGTTGGATAAATTTACTACAGTGATAGAAAATACGCATATTTTAAATTACCTGAAAACAAATCGTTTTTTGCCCTATGGGACAAGCAGCACGTATAGCGTTACCGCGCAATACGTGTACGCAATGTTTATAAGGAGCGCACTCGGCTGGCATGACGTGTAACGTCAAGGTGACGGGACGCCGACTCTGAGCTATTTTGTATACCCTCGTTTTTGAACCCGAAAATTATAAATAAATCCATTTTTTTAGGAATTGATAAATATTTCATTAGAATCGAAAAAAAAACGCTGCTGATATTTAATGTATTTTCAACGTTATTCCTGATTTGTGATTATACCTTATTCTTCTTATTGTATATGGGTAGTGAAGATTTTATTTTTTACTTTAACTAATTTTAATTTTATAATTTTTTTTTTAATATTTTAATTTTGCAATACGTTCATGATAACACTACCTATTTTCTTTTCAAAATATTACTGCAGAGATGGAGAATGTTTTTGAGAATGTAATAGGGAAGTCCAAACATTTACAGACATTTACGCCCTTTTTAAGTTGCTGCATTACACAGACTGTTATAATACAATTTTGACTATGTTTGAACGTTTTTCTTCAATTAGTCCAACTGTTGATTTTCGCAAAGTTAAAGAGATTTTATTGATGATAGTCTGTGAATTATTTCACGTACTTTTCATATTTTTGCTTGGATCATAAAGCCTCTGCATGCGGATCTAACTTTCTCTACCAACTTTTAACACTTTGTTTCCTAAATAAATTCAGTAGAGTTTTTGAACCCTTTGTTTTTGAATTGTATTATTTATTGCTTGAAAACGATTATATATTTTTATTGCTTTTTAAAAAAAAAACTCTTTATACAAACAAAAAAAATAGTGGTGCTTATTTGTACCGTCGGGGAATTGCAATATAAAAAGTTTTTGTGTTTCCAATACGATGTATTAACAAAAATAAATTAAAAACCCGCATTTTAATCGAACCACAAAAAACTTTTTAAAGAAAAGAACTTACTTGCTATCATAATAAAATTATAATATTGAGGTTTAAAAAGGAGAAGTCATTTGACACAATCAAACAGGTGACAGCTCTAAGCAAAGCTGACCCTCAGGAGTCATTTTCAGGAATTTATTACGACAAAATAGCTGAAACTACTTTAAAATGGCCAAACAATACGTAGTTACAGTAATTAGTTGCATCAAATGCATTCTCAAATAGGATATAAATGAGTTATTTTACATCTGAACAAATTTGTACAGTCGAGGAACAAAGGGTTAACCGGTCCATCTTCAAGCATTTGTTGGATTCGGTCGCGCCATGTCTTGCCCGGCCTCCCTCGTTTTCTGCATCCATCAACATTCACATCGTAAATCTGTTTAGCCATTTATTCGCTCTAGATGTCTAAAGTAACCCAGAACTCCTTTGTTGGTTTTATAGAGAAAAACGAAAACAAAATAATTAGTAAACAAAAACTGAGATTCAATGTTATCATTTGATTGAAAATCTTTATCTACTATAAATCGACGAGACCATATTCTTTAAGAGTTGACATCTTTTTATACGGAGAGTGCATTGTGAAACTCTAGCTGGGAAATGGTGTACCTTAAAAGAGAGATTTTTACATAAAGATTTTTCTATAAACTGGTCTTGAGAATCTTCACATTTTGAATTTTTATGAAAATAAAACTTCGTTATTAGTGTTACACCATTTTATTATTTTAGAAGAATATTACTAAAGTTTGAGGAGAGCACTCCTACCATAGACGGGTGATATAAAACTAATACAGTATACAAACTAAACATACAGAATATTGTTCACGGTGTCATTAGAAAATCTATACAAATGTGTAACAATAATAACAAAGTTTTATTTTCATAATAATATATAATGAAGTGTTTCGAAGTGAATGCTGATTCAATTAATAATCTTAATATTTTAATCAAACGCTAATTGAAATCTTTTAAATATTAGTACCATTAAAACTCTTTACTTCTCACTTTTTTGACCCCATCTAGAATATGCTTCTCCTATTTCGTCTCCTTTCTAAAGGACTTATTTTGACCATATTGAGTCTGTCGCAACCCCGTTTTATAAGAAAAATGAGATGGTTGCTCGGACTACAAAGATGTAATTATTCCTATTATAAAATATAGCAATCTCTCTATCTGTCTTCGGGGAAGGAACTTAGAACGGAGGTGGATCTTTTATATACGAGTATTATCAAAATACTAAATGCTACAAGTGATGTCCCATCTCTTTTGCAATCAATTTCTTTTAAAATTCCCAACCGTATGACTAGAAGTCAAAATCTGCTATTTATCAAACCTTCTAATAGCTTCTTTTTTTATGAACTTCCTTGGGATAGATCTTCCGGCTTTTCTTAGATCTTTTTGCCATTAACACAGTGAAGGATTAAGATGGATAAGCATATGTTAGTTTGAAGTCTAAGACGTTGATGGGGTTTATGAATTTATTGCAAATCATTATTTTATTGCCCTTGCGTATCTTTGCTACAAAATTTTACGCTATTTTTGTTAAATTTCTTGTACATATGTTTTCTCAAATAACTGTTGTAATTGGCTTTGGCCGTATATTGAATAAATAAAATTAAATAATATTTATGACGTTAGTACGGCATCTTCATACGAATGTAAATATTAAGCACAATGAAGATATAATACAATTTATTACATTCAAATAGTAAATCATAGACTAATGCACTTTATAATAATAATAATAATAATGATAATAATGGTTTATTAATAAAAATAACAATTACTTTATCTACTACAATACAGTTAGGTAATAGATTTAGAGCATGTCTAGTCTGCCTAACTAGGTACAATCTATGAGTTGATAATTCAAATTGTTTGATCAAAATAATTTGAATATGTCCAATACTTTCTAAACAAATTCTGAACGCTCAGAGGATTTTATTTCAGAAAAATGAACAAATGAAATCATTACAAATATATTAAAGTAAGTGCTAAAGGTATAAAAATGCGTATGAGGTGTTAATATTTCGATATTGAGTTTTTAATTTAAGAGTCTACCTGGGAAATGGAGAAATTTATAATTGGCAATTAAATGGGAGGCTTTGGTACTCCCTACAAAGCAATGCTTTTCAAGGAAACTCGTTTGACTTGTGTGAAAAATAAAATAACAGCACACATTTTTTTCTGTTTTTCCCCCATCTTCATAAGAACTATGTTATTTCATTAATTTATTTATGCATTTTCAATTTTTTTAAATAATGAATGTCATTTATGATTACAAATTACAAGTGAAACATTTTATTTTATTCTTTGACAGTCTAAGGGCAAGTCAAAGTAAAGGTCGTGTTAACTTTAGATCAAATCAAATGTTTGTTTTTGTTTGATATTTCCATATTGATGCGCTATGTAATATTTTTATCCAAGAATGTTCCTGTTTTATAACAAAATAATGATCCTACTATATAACTGTAGTATATTATTTGTCTCAACTCAACACAGGACTTAAGCCCTATGGAGTTGGAACAAGTGTTTCAATAAATGTAAATAAATGAATAATTTTTGAATGAATATACAATTGAATTAAAATAAATATACTTGTGTTTTAATGTTTGAGTATGTCCAAATGCTTGCCGACTTGCTGGATTTTCTCCCTAGGGAGTTGTTCATATTTAAATTTATTTCAACAGTGCCTGCCAACGACAGGTAATAAGCCCTGTAAATGCCTAGACTTCCATATTTCCTTCTCAAAAACGTTTTCTCTCTCTGTTGAAATAAATTAAAGTGCAAAATGTGGTCAAATTTGTAATTTACAGCATAAAAGAAGATTACCAAAAAACAAGAATGTTTTTTTAATACATCATGTAAAATATCACATAATTTAAACCTAATAAATTATTAACAGCTTTTCATCAGGTGCTCTGACATTTATTAGTGTACACATTAAAAAATATGAAATAAGGATGTACATACCAGAGCATAGATACCGGTTCTCGATCAGATCAAAAACGCGATATTAAAAACACCGATATTGACAACTTACCGATATTTACTTACCGGGATTTCGATATAAAATGTTTTTTTTTGTTTTGTCTGGTTTTAAAGTTTGAAACATTAAACGTGATTTTTTGTCACGCCATCCGCCATTCCGCTCATTCAACCAACCAAAAATCAGAATACTGATTTCGTTCAACCAAACTCCGTCACGATTAGCGTCAGTAGCGACAGAAGCTTCCTAGTCGTTTTAGTAAATTAACATTACTACTACAAGCCATGCCCGCCAGCAACGCTCTGAATATTTCCTCTATTTAGATTTTATTTCATGCTTAAAGACTTGCTTAAATATTTTTTTTCGTACTATTTGTTTACTTATTTTATGTTTTGTTGAATATGTTAAAAAACTTAGCACAGTATTTGTTAAGAAATGTACAAGTTTGTTAGGTTAAAGATGTAACTGTCACGTTTAAAATACATGAACCTACCTTAATAAAGTTAGGTAAAGGCATTAAAAATAAAAAGTAAATTCAAATAATTATTGTTGATTTATTCTTATTTATCGTTGATACATTTTCAGCATTTCCATCTTTGACAACGATTTAAACCTGAAAACTGAATACCGTAGAGCAAAATTAATTATGGTTTTAAAGTATTTATTGAATATTTAGGAAAACTTTGGAGAAAATATCGAAATACCGGGTTTTCTATCGAAAAAAACAGGTATTAGAAAAATGATCCGATAATATAATACTCTAGTTCATACTTAAAATATAAGAATATTTTAGTTATACATTCATATTCATGTAGGTTTTTGGTCACTTAAAATAATTTTTTTAAAACTGCAACAAAAATACAGATATTTATTAATTTTGAGAAAGCAACGGGCATTTCAAAAAAACTCAATATTTACAAATAAACCAAAATTATAGCGCTAGCTAACGATTTCTACACAATCTTAAATACAATGTAAAAAACATACTTATGTCGTAGCTCCGTATCACTCCGCTTGCAAAAAATACGAGAAGTTATCGATGCGATGGTACATTTCGATTGAATAAAAAAATTATGATCAATGATACCCTGCGATTATCGAATGTTGTACCCTATATACAAGTACCATATGATAAGAATACGGGAACAATGATTATGATATCGAGAGCACAGGTAAATCATCTTCAATTTGTTGAACTATTAAGTTATTTTTTTTAAGAAAGAGTATTAATCAAAAATATTTTGAGCTTGTCTAAATCTTTGTAGACAAGAACTGTATTAAGCTCCCTGAGGAGCTTTTAACATTAAAATATTACAGCAGAGATAAAAAAACATTCTAGAGAAGGTAATATAGAAGTCTACGCATCTACAGGGCTTATAATCTGTCATTGGCTCGTTTGGTGGCCACTTTACACACATTGTAACATTCACCATTCTGTCCATGTTTGAACATCTTTATTCTTTCATTTTTTGATGTTTTGTGAAATTTGTTTGTATTGGGTTGTGGTCCTGTGGCTAGTGTCTCGGACTCACGGACTAAAAGTCTGTGGCTCGAATCCTATTCTACCCCAACTCGATTCCCATTTTCTAATAGTGAGTTATTTACAACTCGTTGAAAATGGCCCTTAAAATGAAATATTTGGGTAAATCATAAGAACGCAATTATTTTTTTTTTTTTTTTTTTTTTTTTTTTTAAATAGCTGAAACCTTTATTATTGCGGGTGAGATTCATCTAATTGAATTATTTCACCTATATACTAGGCAACGCCAGAAAATCGTATTTTTTAAAATTTCTTTACTTCTTCTTGGACCAGGTGGATTTATCAACAATACTTTGAGTTTGAATATTGAATGATTTTATAAATGTTACAAAGTATGTGAAGTGGCTACTTAAACTAGGCAATGACAGGTTATAAGCCCAGTAGATGCTGAGACTTCTCTATTACCTTCTCTAAAATGTTCTTCATCTCTGTTGTAATATTTGTTTATTTATTTCGACGGCTTACGCCTTTGACAAAGTATAAAATAATATTGAAAAACAATTATATTGAAACAAAACACCTGTACACGTATAGAAAATACAGATAGATAAAATAAAATCAGAAGAAAATAAAGAAATAATAAGGGAAAATTGAATAAAAAATTATAACATAGATATGCAGCAAATTAGCAATAAATAAAGAGTTTAAATATAAAAATTATTGAAATAACAGAGGCGATGTACGAGTATTCTAGTATACACAGTAAAACCAGTGTAATACTTGGTACATTTTTACAATTTAGAAAAGAAGTGATTAAAAAGTTACGATTTTAATTTGTATAAAGATAAATGTAATCTGTAATATGTTAATTTTAACAGCTCCCCAAAGAATTGAATCCAGTTCTTGTCTTCGAAGACTTGGAATGATTATTTGCATAAGCAATGTGTCACTAGCACATCTCCATACAGTTATACCATATTCCAAAACAGATTGACTTATACATGCCCGTATTGATTGAATGATTTAATTCTCTTTTGCAGTAAAAAGCTTTTTGACTTTTTTTTTAAATCCCATCACTTCCCTTGCATTTACCTAAACAGTCCCATGTGGCAGGATGGGGAATACATTCAGTATTCATCTGGATAGCGCTTTCTGGTTTTATGGTCACTGTGCTGTCCGGATTGCCTACTAACCAGGCGCCCGTCATACCCGCACCCCTATTCTACGCTACACCTGGGACCAAAATAATATGGACGTTCATTGTTTTTTTTTTATTATTATTTGTCAAAAAACGATCAAAACAAGGAAATATTTTACGTATCGTTTTTTTTTTAGATATTTTAAAATTACTCCACCGCACCGGTAACGTCTCAGTTCTCTACGGTGAGTTGTCCTGATTGGTGGGTTGGCTATTCTGTTACCGTAATCATATCAGAACACTCTGTAATTGGTTGATTTCGGAAAACTAGTGACCTCGTTCAAAGTAGCTCGTTGGGTTTCAAATATTTTTTTCATATTAATTAAATAATAAGGAATATTTTTCTGTTATTTTAAAAATTTTATTCCCTTTTTTCATTGCTATAATTTATTTTTTTTATGTATAATGTTTTATTTTCTATTTTTTTCTTATTATGTTACACAAAAATATTATAACTGTCTATTTATTATAGGAGCAAAAATTCATAACAATTTCTTGTATACCCCCACGAACAGGCCATGCCTTTGTAGGAAATTTTTCGGTAACTTTTTTTACTATCAAGTGTATTTTATTGCTATGTAATTATCCTATATTTTTTTTAATACTCTGTTTTACCTCTTATGTAAATTGTAAAAAAAACAAAAAAAAACTTTTTTTAGAAACTTCGCTTTATTATTAAATGTTCTATTTTTTACCGCGCAAAACAAATAATTTATTATTTCCATTTTCTTGTTGCACTAAGCTTCCTCGTTGCATAGATTTTGAGAGTTACCGAAATAGACAGTACGCATTTTTCTTATTTTTACCAACCATATACATCATATTACAAGGTGAAGAAAATTATAAAATAAGGTTTTCAAGTTACTTCACAAAAGAACTTCAAGTACTGTAGAAAAAAACATTGAAAAAAAAAACAAAAAAACACATTTCTTCAATTTTAAAATAAAAAACTTAAATATGATTTATGTTAAAAAGCAACATTTGATTAAAGAGGTTGATAAACAAATAATTTTACCATTAGTTCGAATTTTGAAAAGACATTGATAATTTTTATTTCATCGGGAAAATTGTTGTAGAAATTGATTCTCTGATATAAATAACTTTTTTTTTAATGTTTAGTTCAAAATTTTAGCATATTAATATAATATTGGCGTCTATGTGAATTACTTGATTCATGGAAAAAAATGTGTTATCTTTAAAGATTCGTAATATTGAATTTTTATCATATATTTTGTCGATATATTTCTACGGATGTTTTCTAATGAAAACCATCGTCCTTCCATGAAACGACGTGATAAATCCAACATCTCTCATTTCTTTTGGCAACTCATTGAACATCTTTAGTCTTTTATGGTTCAGATTACTCTAAATTTCCTGGATTCTTATTTTCGGGAGTCTAAAACATTCACCTCCCGTCGTAGGATAGCAGCGAATTCCGTTTATTTGCTTAACATTACTGAACATGTTGTGGGTATTCTGCAAAAAAGCACGAAGTCAAAATTTTGCTGTTTTGACTTAATGATGAGGTTATACTCTTGAAGAATTACTGAAGCACCAAAAGTACCAAGGGACAAGGGACGCCGTATTGGTGTCATCAAATATAATATTTTGGATGTATTTAGTGGAGCTTATGGAGCAGTACTGACTGAGAAAAGGTGAAATTGTTGGTCGGCGACATGATATTCTGGAGATGTCTAGTAAATGATGTCTACATGCTTCACTCAGGGGCAAACGTGGCAATCATTATTTTCTTTCTTTTCTCTTTTAACTAATTAATTATTATTTTACCTCATGTTATAAGTACTGTTCATTAGATAAAATGATAACATAACTTTTTTACTTTAAGGAAAAAAATCAATTCTCACAAAGTTTAAAATTTAAAAAATTTACAAAACAATCATTCTTCCACATATAGATTACTGCTCAACAATATTATTTTTAGCAAACGAAGGAAATTTAAATAAACTAGAAATTTTACAAAATAAAGCGATGAGAATAGTTCTTAAGAAAAATAAATATAGCAATGTAAAAAAAATGAGAGATGAACTAAAATGGTTATCTGTAAGAAGGAGACTTAAATTTAATATGTTGATATTTATACATAAATTTTTTCACGATAAATTACCAAAATATTTTAAGGATAAAGTTGTCTTAAACAAAAATTGTCATGAATATGCTACTAGACAAAAGGATAAAATAAGACTACCATTATTGAAAAGAGCTGAGTCGCAAAATTGTTTGATGTATAAGGGCTTAAAAATGTATGATGAGATGCCTGAATGTATGAAGAATGAAAAGTGTCTGAAAGAATTTAAATATGTATAAGTATAAGTATAAGTTACTGTAAGGAAATGTAAATATATGTAGATGATGTAAATGTACATAATAGTTTATATTAGTTTTAATATAAGCTAACTTAAGAAATAAATTTTAAAAAAATTAATAAAAAAAAAAGTGACTATAGTAGGTATAATGTGACTTCAATTTAAATTCCTTACTTTGTATTATGTTTCAGCAAAAATGCACTAAGTCATGTCAATCCACAATTATTTTTAAAAAAATGTTCTGAAATTTCAATTATTATTTATTAAACCATTAAAAAAAGGTAGTAAATGAATCGATTTACCATTTTTTCAAGTTGACTTGGTAGTGTTTAGTATAAAAAAAAAGTTTTTTCGTTACAAACTTTGATTTTCAACTATCTTAGAAGTTGTAATTTTGACTTAGTGCTTTTTCACAGAATACCCACAATGCATTCGATAATAATTTATTTTAATATTAATACTAGTTCTCATAATATTGATTTTTATTGCTCATAAAGAGACTGCATGTTTTTTTCTATGTAAATAGACAATCTTAGTTAATTAATTACATAAAATAATCGTATCTTGGAGTCTAATAATTTGAGCTTTCCCTGTACTTACCAAACTACTATTCCACAAAGGTGCGGAGTGGGGGGTGAGGGGTGGGCGGTCTAAATAAAAGTGTTCGTTCACGGAGTCTTCCATAAAGTACACGTTTAAATTTTCCCGCTCACCTTTGTCAGGTTCCGGAAGATATCGTAGTGATGCGCAGCGGAAGTGCATACGTTTGAGGCATGGAAACCTTGGAAGTCGAATGGACCATTATTTGTTGGTACTCGATTTTATTTGATACGTCTCCTGCGTTTCGTGATCAAGTTCAGTTAGTATATAAAAGCGTACGTAAATTCGTTTTCCATTGTCAGTTTTAAGATTAAAAATTCTTACCGCGTAAAATGAAAATAACTTATTTTACATTATTCGGATGCTGAAAAAAGTACTGTCATTTTATATTTTACTTACTAACACTTAAGTAATACCAACCATTTACTTTAATTGTTTGCCTAAAACTGTTAAAATTTTTAAAAATAGTCACTTTTATACCTACTAATATTAAATTTTTCATTTATCTTTAAAGCACAAAAACAAACAAAAAAGTATTAGATAAAATAATAATAGTAAAGTAGATTTGTACAGATTTTAAAAAACTTGTACGACTTATGAAATATATTGATATTGGTATTGATTAATTAGAAAGATATTTATTAGATCTCAACTTTTGTAATTTATCGCTGAAATCATAATTTTGTACGTGTCATGTAAAAGCTCTCTGGGCGTATATAATAAATTTAATACAGAAATTCAACTACTACTGACTTTGAAATAAAAGTTATCCTAACTGATATTATGTTTTAAAGGTGATGGTTTATTTCAAGTGTTTTGTACTTATTAAATGGTTTAAGGGTGAAAAATAGTTAAACAAGGTATGCTGCTGGCATAATTTTTGGCCTTTGTAAAGTATTGAATTTTTTTTTATGTGATAATGTTAAAATAGTAAATTAACTAACATTTTTCAGCTCTTTAACTTCACAAACGTCAACAAATGGAAGCGGAATGGTGAATGTGACACAGTGTAAAAATTGGCCACTTACACCAGCCAATGACAGGTTATAAGCCTTGTGGATGCCTGAACATCTATATTCCCTTCTTGAAAATGTTCTTCATCTCTGTTGTGATAGGTTATTATTAACAGCTCCTTAGGGCAGTGGTTCTGAATTTTTGGCTGTGGAATCCTTTTTTATCTTCGTTTTTTTGGTAAAACCCCATCTCGACAGTAAAGAAGTAAATTTACAAAAATGTTATTTTTAAGACCCACGACACCTTATTGTTTACATGTTGTAATGTCTGACTTCAAAACAAACACTATGTTTTTTTATTGAATATCATTGCAGCACGTTTATAACGTTAATTTTTTTTTTCTGTTTTACTTATAAAATGCCTGACTCTTACACGGAACGCCAGGGTTCCGCCGAACACCTTTTAGGACAGCTGCCCTAAGGGATTGGATCCAGTCCATGTCTGCAAAAAATTGCAGAAACTCAAAATATATATTTTTTGTTTTTATGAACAAAATACTATTTATTTCTGTAATAAGTGAGCACAGATAAATAATCATACTTAAATATGGGCGAAATTGTTAAAAAAATGCCCTAGCTGTGAGCACTATAAGGTCTTACAAGCATGTCAATTTCTTTTTTTTTCTTTCATATTTAAGCTAATAACATGATGAACATTAAAAAATCACCAAAAAAATCAATGTATGTAAAAAATTGTGTGTGTTAATTTTATTTTATTTTTATTTATTTATTTTATTTTTATTTTGTTTATTAAGAAAAACAACAGCAATACAAAAAAAATATACACAACATTATAAAAAAAACATAAAATAAAGCCAAATCAGTTTTCCACATAAATACAATTATAAAAATCCAGTTCAGTTAAATATAATTTATAGAAGTGCATGTGTGCGAGATTTTTTTTTTGTGTGTGAGGATGCGTGTGTAAAAAAGTGGAGTGTGGTTTTGGTAAGTATGTGAATATGTGTGTGATTGTATATGGGTGTGAGGGTAGGTTTAGGGACAGGGTAAGTGTGTATTTGATATGAGTGAATAGAAACAATTAAAAATTATAATGTAAATATATATAAGTATATATTTTTTATAACGAAACATAATTTTTTTCAAATAATAGTTTTTTAATTTTGGTTTTAAAAGTGAGTTTACTGCAATTAAATATGTCTATGTTATTGAAAAATAAATTATAATTACGCGTCAAGCGAATCAGAGGAGAGTTCTGTGCATAGTTGGTGCGAACTGTAGGTACATGGAAAAGAGATAGATTCGTGTGACGGGTGCGGTAGCCAGGTACGTTAAGGGCCAACTCAGAAACCAGAACAGGACTATCAAGACGTCCATTAAGAATGTCATGTAAAATACCCATATCTAATAACAAACGACGATCCTCAAGACTAAGTATATTATGTTTATGACAAGAAGTTTTATAGTTAAGGTCCGTAAATCTGGATCTCCAATTGAGATGTCTCAAAAATGTTTTCTGAATATTTTCAAGCCTTATCTTGTGTATGGAATACTGGGGAAAATTTTGTTCAGAAAACATACTGTCATACATAACAAGTATTAAAAACAAAGATTTACCCTCATAATAAGACCAATTAAGTTTTCATTAATTATGTGAAAGATGTAAACATCAAATGTCACAAAAAATAAATAAATAAAATCACTTAAGTGAGAAAATAATCATACAACTAACATTAGCGTTTTCCATGGATGTTATTATTGGTAACAAATGAAAATCCTGAATGCACATTCCATCAATCATCAATTACGAAATAATAGGATGGGGGGGAACAAGTTAAACCACATTAGATCCATTAATGAAAGCACAAAAAAGCCTTACCAAGAGTAGCCAACAAAAAGCCTTACTAAAAAACCAATACTGTGCAGACAGACTTTTTACAGAATTTCCAGTACTAGACATAAGACAAATATACATAAAGACAATTTTAAGACATTTCTATAAAACCCTGACAGACATAATGACGGACAACAAACTTACGACACTAGACAAAGACAAAAAAACAATACTTCAGCTCCCAAAGAAAAAAACAAATTACGAACAAAGGCATTATACTTTTCTGGCCCCTAAGCTATACAACTTTTTAAACAACAACATATTAATGAACAAAATGAAAAACAATATTTTCAAAGTTAGAGTCCATAAATGGATTGCTAAAAAGACTAGACAAGAAGCTGTAGAATATGTTTCATTTATCAAAATATAATTTTAATTTCTTGAAAGTTCTTCTCGTTTTATTGATGTAGGTATATTTTTAAATCTTTTTTCATATTTCTTTTGAATTTTTACACAACAATTGATGTGAAATTATGTACAATTATGTATATAATAAATAATACACTGACACTCCAGAACGTGCCTGTGGGCTAGTCGAGTGGCTACATGCTAAAATAAAAATAAAATTATATTGAATGTAGCTATTGTATAAACATTTTATTTTGTAAACTATGTACTTGTATTTTATATTGGATTAAATAAATAAAACATTCCGAGCCATCCATGCACAAAAATATGAACGCATACATATACACATATGCATATGCACATCTACATGCATCTACATTTAAAACATACACATACATAACATGCGATATATATATAAAGCATAAACCACTCAAGGTATCAATTCATTCAGCAATTATCCAAAATAATCAACTATATGAAGAATATTCATGGAGTGAATCGAGTGATTTGTAGAACTCAAATTTATTACAAATTATTTGACTATTTTTTCTATTTGGCTTTTGCGCAAATTAAAAAAGAAATAATTCATTGCGGTTGCGCGAAGTAGTAAACAAGATAATAAGAATGCAAGACACCTTTCATATCTGGAAGTAATCGACTCTGTAGAAAGTTTATATACGTTTTAAAATACACAAGTCGCCTAGTTTCCTTAAGAGATGTCATTTCTAGTTCCTTTAAAACTAACTTCAGAAGGAAGTTTGTCACGAATAAGCATTACCCGTGTTTATTTCCTTTCGCCGTGCTTCTAATACCGACATATTTATTTCTCAGTAATGGAAATACCAAAGCGTATAAATTAGAGACCAGAAAACCTATCACAAATAATACCGCCGTGTTTTATAAAAACATTATTTGATCGAAATGTTCATCGGAATAGTATTATTTATAAAAGGTTTCTGTTTCCATACGGATTTTGATCTTTGCAGTATTATTGACCTTGCTTATGATGTACAAGGTTTATACTTCACAAGTGGATTTTGTTTCCTGACTTTCTATATCTAAGAACTGTTAGAAAGGGGGGGAAATTTCGGCTATAATTCTTTGTAGGACCTTTGCCGCATTTGCTTAATGAAGAGAAAACTACAGAAAACTCATTCAAAAGAAGTTGGACCATTGATAGACATCATTAGGCCTTCCGTTTCCCTTGAAGAGATCACGGCAATTTGTGTCCTGTTAGCATTTATTATTGTTATTACCTGTAATATCTAAACCATGAAATATACTACCTCTTATGATAAGTCATTGTGAATTATTACTGAATGGATGTGCCTTAGATCCTCACCATCGCTTTTTTGTGGATCTCAATCAGATTCTTTCCTTAAATCCCTTATAATTTCGACCCATTTGTTTATTTTTATTGGATTTTTGGTAACACAAAATAATATTAAATTCAATACATTAAAAAAAATCCTATTCCTACATAAGTACATCCCTTTTGAGTTTGACATTTGCAAAAAGAATGCTGTATTTGAAAAACCATTTATTTTATGTTTTGGAATTCAATCATAAACAAGTACCTAGGTACCTACTTAAATAAAATATTATTGTAAAATCAATTTTAAGTTTTAAAATTAAATCACAAACAAATAGTTAGGAACCTACTTATCAACGAAAAGTTTTTTCCAAGCTAATAGCAGGAAAGCCAACGTTTGGGCAAGACAACGTCTGACGGGTAAAATATATATTTCAAGTCAACTTTGTCGGCAATCCAATTATAAAATAAATTAGAAAACTTGTAGTTTTGGTATCTAAGGTAGTAAACACGTTTACAACTACAACATAAGGTAGTCAAATTTAAAAAAAAAAAGTAATATATATATAAGGTAATATGCAGAATTTAATGATTACCTTGTGAATTTAAAATTTATGTTTGAAGCACTCATTTTGTAGCTACTCATTAAATAATTCATATAAAAATAAAAACACTTTGCTTTTAACCAGTTAACATTTATTTTATTACCGACTGGTTTTTGAGCTACTACGCGCTGCTTAATCAAGGTATAATTTACAAATAAATTCATTTTTAAAATATTGACAGTGACCACCTTAATCTAATACACAAGGTAGTAAATCACTAAATGTTAAGCCATTGTGTCATGTGCTATTTTGTGTTCGTTTTTTGTAGCTAAAAAACCAGTCGGTAATGAAGTAAATAATAACCCTTTTTTAATGGGATTTGCAGTATTATTTAACTTGTTCATAATTTACAAAGTTTATATTTCACAAGTGAATTTTATTTCTTAGCTATCTTTATTTAAGAAGTGTTGGGAAAGGGAGGGAATTTCGGCTGTAGACTTTTATAGGAACTTCTTCGCATTTGCTTATTGAAGAGAAAACTACAGAAAACTCATTCAAGAGAAGCTGGACTATTCGGTAGACATCAATAGGCATTCCGTTTCACTTGAAGAGATCACAGCATTTTGTGTCCTGTTAGCATTTATTGTCCTTATTACCTGTAATATCCAAACCATGAAAGATACTACCTCTTATGATAAGTCATTGTGAGTTATTACTGAATGAATGTGCCTTAGATCCTCGCTAACGTTTCTGCATCGCGCCTTTAGGTTATTTTTTTCGACGCTGAAAAGAAGGCAATGCATCAATATGCGAGGAACGTTTTGAGGAATTTCACCATCACATGGACAGCAGTTAATCTTAAAAAGTTTAAAACGGGGCAGGTAGTTCATAAACCCGCCATGGTTCGTAAGGATTTGTGCGAGTTCGAAGTTAATACGTTTTTCCTGAAATCAAAGACATCAAAAATAGAAGGAAAGAATATTTTAGTTATCTGTCCTGTGGTTTTATTCAAATAACATTAAATTCCAGCCTGATAAAGAATACGGTTCTGGGTGAAAAATAAAACCAGAACTTATAACGTTTCATAGTGTTTCTGTGTCAAAGAGATATCTACAGTCCAGTTAAAATCCTAAAATCAACAGCAACATGAAGTTGTTTGAACAACGTGTTTTTTCAACATTGCAAAACTCGTATTTCAATGAAAGCGTAAGACTTTTTTTATATATAAGAGTTGCAATTATCATTTACCTTGCTTATTATATACTAGGCTTATGATTCCTAAGAGTATTTTTTTTTGCATTTAATAGGCTTCTATTTTATCTTTAAGTGTTGGGATTAGGGGGGATATTCCATAGTGAGCCAATTAGGAATTTCTTCAGCATTTGCCCTTGTGATGAGGAAACCACTTTAATCTCCTCAGGAAAAGCCAACCTGTTGACAATCATCGACAGGCCTTCTGTTTCACTAGAAGAGTGTTCGACATGTTGAGTTCTAATTTGGTTTATTTTAAGCGCAAGACTGATCACTTTACCCGTCTTCTTATGGTCTAGATACGCTGCATTTACTTTGTCAATGCAGTGCCATTGCACGATTAGGGCTCTGATTTCAATTGGAAGTTAACAGAGTTATCTTCGACTCTCTATAAAGAAACACCGATATTTGTGTACGAAAATAAGTATATTTGCATGAACATTAAAAATATCTTCGTCAGTAACCTATAATTGAACATGTTTGGAAGAAAAAATTATTTGCATATTCTGCTTTCCATTCAAAAAATTTAATTTTACTTTGTAGATAAAATTAAAGGTAAATGTTAACTTCCCATTGTGATCCAGAAACGGATAAGGGTGTGATAAAAGTGATTATACACATTATTTTATGAAAATTCTTTCAATTTTAAAAATTTACTATTTACGCAACAAAACGGAAAACTATCCGGTGGTTGAACACTTCTGTATTTAATGTTTTTTTTTTGTTTATGCTTATCGATAAATCTTTTCTAATTAATAACTTTAATACAAACATTGCGTTTACGTTTTACTCATTTCTTTATTATTGTATATCAAATATTTTAAATATTCTTAGAATAAGTTTCCTTAGTGAAAAAAAAATATTTCATGAAGTATAATACTAAAAAATTCTAATGTTTTTTACCAGTACCAGTGTCTTGTTGATTATTCCTTAGCTCAAAGCCCACATTGGATACTAAATATGAGTAAATCATAAGTAAAACAGAATCAAAGAGATTGACTGATATTTTGTAATTATTAAAGTTGTGTGTATTCTTCATTGCTTTGGCTTTTATAATAATATGTAGATCAAATGCTTCTTTTTCTTCCTGGCATCGTTCAAACTCCGTTCAAAACCAGACAGGCTGTAGGGATCGGATCCTTCGTTCTCAAGCTGTATGTTCTTCGCTTCTGGATGTTGCTTTCATCTAGTCCGTTCACCTGTAGGATTTTGAAGAATTGAATTGAATTGAATATCCAGGAATTATTTGGTCTTCCTCTGGATGACTGTCGAGGAAGTTCTACAGACATTACTTGATTTACCATATGTTCCGGTGGTCACCGTCTTATGTGGCCGTACCATCTCTGCTGTCTCTTTTCAAGCTTACTGTTTATATCAGTAAAAATTCAGGCTACCGCGAACGCGTAAACTCTCAATTCTATATTTATTTATTTTTCGAATTTTAAATTAATCGAAAAATCACTCTAAGAAAATATATTTTTGATTGCAAATTAAAATCCTCTCTTGGATAATAAAAGACGGATTTTGGTTCCGTGGCTAGTATCGAAAACTCTGGATAAGAAGTTTCGTGGTTCGAACCTTAACTCCAACATGTTTCTTATTTTCTAACATGGTTATTTTCCACTAAAAGAAAATAGTCTCAAAATTGAAATAATTGGGTAAATCGCAAGAACGCAAATATTTCTTTTAACTTTTTTAAAAAAAATGGTGTGTATGTAATATTCCATTCTTAAGAATATCGTTAGTTTTAAATTACATAAACTTGAGTATTCACACCGACGTTTAATAAATAGACACGTTATTCCCTGACTAATCGCATCTTAAATTAAACGATCATTTATTATCCACAAGAATTAAACAATTGAAAACCCGAATTACCATTTTTATTACAATTTGTATCCACACAGTGTCTCGATAAATATATATCACATATGTATATTTGATATTTGTGCGGATATTGGGCCACCGGGAACTTACCGATGTAAAGGTGCCTACGACAGTAGCTTGTTATTTGACCTAATGTATGCACAGTAGTTAAATATTTGAGCTTTACTAAAAATATTATTTAGTTTTTTTTTTCTTTTTATTATTTTTATTATTTATGTTTATATCTGTGGGAGGATGTAAATATGAATATGTATTATTTTATGTACATTTTTTAGGCACCATAATTATATATTAAATCATGTAAATGAATGCCTAGACACGGGTTGTGCCGACACTGGCCATCAGTGTTATTATTGATATACTTTAAATATCGTAGAAATGTTAAATTAAAATAAAGCAATTCTCTGCTTATTAAATAAATTTAATTGAATTTTTTGTTTTTTTTTACAATAAACATAAAATAAAACAGAGTATTCAAAAAAATAAAGAGTGAAATACATATTAAGAGTAAAAATAGTTTTTAAAAAATCCCACAAAGACATGGCCTGTTCGTGGGTAAACAAGAAATGTTTATGAATTTTCGCTCCTACAATAAATAGATAGATATAATATTTTAAATCAGTTAATATCTTTAGTTTGAATCCAAGATAGTGCGTGTTTTTTAAAAGAAGGAAAATTTTGAAAGTTTGGGATCAATGAAATATTATAAGTAAAAAAAAATTATTCATATTTGGGCCTATAAAATATGCAAGTCTCTGTGCTAGCCTCTTTCTATTTCTATCGCACGATTCCTTCTTTTTGATCTATTTGAATTATTTGTATATCCATTTTGGTTCTTAAATATATATTTTATAAACATTGAAAACAATATATTTGTTTTATTTATAAAAGTTTAGCTTGTTGGAACAATTGAAAAAAGGAAAAAGTGCGATTTTCGAGAAGAATTATTTTTAAGATAAATTTTTGAACAGTTATTAATGGTTTAATGTGGATGCTAAAAGCTCCCCCCCATCCAATTAATCCATAGAAAAACGATGACTGTACACGCGCATAATATACCATTGTAATAGTATTTAACTGGCCGTAAATACTTAACCGTTTGAACACATAGGTTAAATATCTCAGTTTATTAACAATTATTTCAAGATGATTAGCCCATTAAAGTTGACAGTCAATGATTACTCCCTGGTATTTTATGCACCTTTCAGGCTTCATTTCTTTGCAGTTATTACATATGTCAAGATTACAATATATAACGATATATATGCTTTTTTTGCCCAGTTTGCAATTTAATCCAAATATTTCTCTCAAATCAACCAACTATGCACAGAACTCTCCTCTGATTCGCTTGACGCGTAATTATAATTTATTTTTCATTAACATAGACATATTTAACTGTAGTAAACTTTATTTTGAAACCAAAATTAAAAAACTATTATTTGAAAAAAATTATGTTTCATTATAAAAAAATAAAATATTTTTACATTATAAATTTAAATTGTTTCTATTCACTCATATCAAACACACACTTACCCTGTCCCTAAACCTACCCTCACACCCATATACAATCACACACATATTCACATACCTACCAAAACCACACTCCACTTTTTTACAAACACGCATCCTCACACAAAAAAAAAACTCGCACACATGCACTTCTATGAATTATATCTAACTGAACTGGATTTTTATAATTGTATTTATGTGGAAAACTGATTTGGCTTTATTTTATATTTTTTTTATAATGTTGTGTATATTTTTTTGTATTGCTGTTGTTTTTCTTAATAAACAAAATTAAAAAAAAAAAAAAATATATCATACGCGCGGAATCGTTCTGCGTAGCGTCACGTCTGAATACGACGGAAATCCGTTAGAGAATAAAGGCAAAGCAGGTATTTACCCACAAATTGAAAAACTATCTGGTCGCTTTAACGTGTCCATTTCATTACGCGCCATTGGTTATTCGTGAATTTAAATCGATAATATATTTAAAACAAAAATCAACGGGTCAACGAAAATTTGTCACGATTTTTTATACAACCTTTCTGGGTTTTTTTTAATTACGGAAACTGTACAGGGTAATGATAGTTCATGTAAAAGAAATCTTCTCCGTTGCACCTTAAAGTTTAAGAATTGCAATTCTGATGCAAGTGGCGCCTCAAATAAAGTTGTGGATGTGACAAAAATATGGGATGGCTAAACACTATGAGAATTAAAGTAAGACGACCTAAGAGCGAAGTATTTGGCATATTTTCAATTGGAAATCTTCAGTTTATTGAATTGAACTGTGGAAGGAATGCAAGATCGAGAAATGAAAGATTTACTCCATTTTGATATAAAAATGAAAAATATTTTTCATTTAAAAAAATAGTTTTTGGAAAAGATTTTTTAAATTTTACCATGTAAAATGTGTCTCTTAAGTGTCGCGGTCCGGCCCTGAAACACCGTGTATACCTTAGTATTGGCCAATTTCTTGTGATATTTCTATATTTTTACATTTTGTTTATTGACACAGCTGTATTGTATTTTGTTTCGTTATTATTATTTTATTTTGTGAAAGCATTAGCCATTAAATAAATAAATAATAAAATTAAAATAAATTAAATTAAATTAAATTATAAATAATTATTAAATTAAATTATAAATAATATATGTATTTCATCATCATCATTCCATGTCCGCTCCCTAGTTGGAGCATATGGTGTTCACCAAGATCCTCCAATCATCTTTGTCGGCTGCCAGCTTATGTGCGTCCTCCCAAGTCAGGTTCGCGTCCCGTAGTTCTGACACGAACTGCCGACGAACAATCAGCAGTGGACGTCCAGGTAAAGTAGGCAAGCATGGTTAAGGGTCTCAGGAGGCATCCGCAGTACATGTCTAAGCCAACCGTATCGCCTCCGCTTGATGACAGTTGTCACCGGAGTTTGCTGCGTCCGTTTTCTTATTACTTCATTCCGCAAAAAGTCAAACTACCGCACACCCAAGACTCTTCTGAGACACCTATTTAAAAAACTCAATATTTTTCTGTTTTAGACCTAAGTATGGTGTCCCTGTTCACATCCATAGAGGAGAAAAGATGTTATGCAGGCGTTAATATACGTATTTAGTGTACATCAAAATTTAATTTGTCAATTCTGGCGAAACCTGGCTCCGTATTTTAATGGGAAGTTAAAATTTATCTTTAATTTCATATACAAAGAAGAAAAAAAATTCTAAACATCTTCAATTACAGGTCAATTGCTGAAATCGTGTCTTTGGATGAAACGAAACGTAGTGGAGTAAGCGAATTACTTCCAAATGACCGTGTATGTCAGCGCCGGGTTGAATATTGCTCACTACCACATCCCGCTAAGTGTGCTAATATACAAGTGAATCTAGAGGAAAATACAAATACGCTATCACTTACTCAAACTAGCCTTATCCATATTTACACTGATGGCAGCAAACTGAATGGACATGTTGGAGCGGCCTTTGTTGTATACAAGGAACTTAGGGAGATAGACCAGCGAAAACTTAAACTTGGAAATGAGTGTTCAGTCTTCCAGGCAGAGCTGATTGGTATTGAAAGTGCAATATTATGGATACAAAGAAAAATAACTAGTCCCGCAATTATCACAATTCACAGCGATAGTATGTCTGGACTGCTCGCGCTCAAATCTGTTTACTCCACGAATGCCATTATAAGCAACATTCAAAAACTTCACTATGCTCTCAGCATACAAGGCATATATGTTCGATTCTGCTGGGTTAGAGCTCATGTTGGAGAAATCGGAAATGAGAGAGCAGATGAGCTAGCCATGGCTGCTACAGTCAAAAAAGTGAGGCCGAACTTTGATGAAGTCCCAATAAGCCATGTAAGGTGGTCCCTTTCAAAAGATAAATTAAATGAGTGGAGGAAAATTTATGAAGAAAAAACTGCCAATAAGTGGATCAAGCAACTTTTGAGAAGCACAGACGAGGCCAAAACATTTTGGAAGCATGAAACGCCTACATATGAATTAACTCAGGTTCTCTCGGGACATGGATGCATGAGGGAATATCTGCATCGCTTTGGGCTGCGAGACGATAGTTGCTGTCCATGTGATGGCATCACTGAGCAGACTGTGGAACATCTTCTTGTATACTGTCCAATGTTTGATAGGCCGAGGTGGGAGCTTGAATGCAAAATAAACACTCGGATTGCTGCGACTAATAACCTAGCTGAGCTCCTGAACTGTAATGATACACGAAGAGAGACCGTTCGATTCATTACAGGGACGATCAAGCAGGCTAAGTTATTCAATGGTGGTATCTAGCTCCTTTTGTTTTTTTTGTGTCCAACTTTTACGATTTTTTTATTTTTTATTATTTGTTAATGTAATATTTCTAGAATTATTCTGTTTATTCTGATTCTGCTTTATTTTATTATTGTAAGTCTACGGTGAAAAATGTTGAAGTCAACGGAATATAATTTAAAGATAAATGTATTCGATAAAACCTTGCACATAACAAAAGCAAGGTACAAATAATTTGCAACTACAATTACAGGTCACCGAAGAAGATACTTTGAATTTGCATACAAATTTGCACATTTTCGTACTTACATATGAACGTAGGTAAAGCAGCCAGCCATAGAAAACTGAAATTGACATAATAGCACTTTTATGAGAAAGTTGAATAATTAAATCTACACAACAGTTGCAATGTTTTTTAGATATATTTGTTTTATATTAAAAACAATAATCTAACTATATATTTGATCAGTTTTAATAAACTTTCAAGTACGCTAAGATTTTTATAGTATTTTAGGTGTTTTCTGCAAATTGAGAAATGCCGTTTTAGTGATCGGCACTATTTTCAGAAGGTGGTTATTACAGTGTTTTGTACAAAAGCGGTCTGGCTGTTTTTAGCAGAATATAGATTTGACCTTACTGCCCCCAATAACACCAAAATCTAATTTTTTTCAAAATTGTCAACTGGCTGCTTTCTGTATAACTACGTTCATATTAATGTTCATTTATACCGTCTCGATATGTACCGATAAAGATAGCGTTTGTAATCGCGGCCCAGATTGCTTCTTTTCGTTACAATTAAAAAATGATTCCAACAAGAACGTCTGTAAATCTTCTTTTAAATATTTTTACAGTCTATTAAATAAAATTTGTCGTTGATGAGATAACTCACCAGTATGGTACGCTGTGCTCCGGTTATATTGTGACTGTCATATAGTAAAATGTTTTTTTAATGAATTTAAGGTATCAAATACTAATCATTTGGTTTTGAAAATAAAAGAAAAGGTAAAAATATTTCTCGAAATGTGGGATTTTTCATCATCCCGTATTCCGCACCTAGTGGAGCATAGGCCACTGCATTGATAAACTAAATACAACGTAGTTTTACTATCTAATACATAAAAGTAAGGTGATCAGTCTTATGCGTCAGATGCCAGACCGGAAACAATGAAACATCTCTCGTGAAAAAACCTTTAAAATCGATATTTTAAATGTATCCTCCCATGAATCGAATCCAGAACCTCAAAAATGGTAAGCCAATACGCCAACCACTATACAACTAGGCGGACTTATCTCCACTCGATTTTGTCCAATTTTTACTAGAAAGCAGTTATCGAGTCGAAAAACCTTTTTACCATTAAACTTTTACGAGTAGTTGAACATTTCAAAAAATGTTTGTAAATACTTGTACATAACCACATACCAACATTCGTATGTCTTCTGGTTTCAAGACTCGCCCGTCTCTTTGTCCGGATCTTAATTACACTAACATGCTAATCCCACTATACACCTTCACTATAGTATTGAGTGTAAGTGTGCGTTATTTTATAAATGAATAGATAAAAAATACAGCAAATTAGTCAGTAATTAATAGCATCTTCACCGCATACTGCGCTAATATTACGAGCAGCTCCGGCAGCTTTATTCCTCGATTGAACGCAAAAAGCAAGAGGTGTTGAAAATACTCACTTTCTTATATTTGACATTCCATTACGAAGGCCAACAATCAAATAAAATAAAATTTGTAACGTAAAAGCACACAATATCTTGTAGAACAGAAAATTTTATTTCGTACGACGTTATAACCTTTACAATTTTGTTTTAATTTTGGTGCTTATTTTTAAATTTTGACAAAACAAATACAACTTATGTGAACACTTATTTTTTTTACAAAAAAAATGACGAAGAGATGGGTATTTGTGGAGAGTCCCATAAATATACTGAACATTTTGAAATTATAGTTGCTGACTATCTCTTATATGCTAACATAACTACAATATTTTCCCATAATATGTAATGATAGTATGGGCACTAGCAACATTTGACACTTTCAACACCAGATGCCAGGCCTACCAACGCAGCAAAGCAACACGTCACCAACAACTTTACTGAAAAACTAAATTCGGACTCTCTTCGCCCGGCACTGATTTCGGTTACTTTGACACGACGTTGTTAACCACTTTATTTCGAAATTAAATTCCCATATCACGGTTTGGTTCAACCAGTATTTTCGGGATTTATTTTATTGTTTTTTTTGTACAGCCAATTGAGTTAATAATAAAACTCGAAAAAAAAGTGAAATACTTCATATAATACGCGCAACCATGTAACAAAACTTTCGGTAGGTACGTCGAAATTACATATAAGTACTATCGGACCCGACAGACGTTGTTCTGCCCAAACGTTGGCTTACCTGCTATTAGCTTGAGAAAAGACTTTTCATTAATAAGTAGGTACCCAGGTACTTGTTAATGATTGAATTCCAAAACTAAAAATTATTAATATATAAATATTGAATTTTAGTTGGTACCTAGGTACTTATTTATGGTTGAATTCCAAAACATAAAATAATTTATTTTCAAATAAAGAATTCTTTTTGCAAATGACAAACTCGGTTTTTCTTACCAATAAAGGCTCGCTTTTTTCATGAATGCGATTTTTATAAATGTATTAAATGTCAGTTGATGTTATTTTAGTTTAAAGTACCAAAAATACAGCAAAAATAAATAAATGCAAGAAATTATAAAGAATGTAAAGTAAGAATCTGATTGGGATCCATAAAAAGTGAATGTGGTTTGTAAACATTCAAAAACAAACTTTTTTTAAAGACAAAAAAACAACATTCTTTCATTTTTTGTAAATTATACATTATCGTCAAACGCAACCCTGGTAGGTCGATGAAAAAAAGATTTATCCTTCTAATTTTTTCTTTACAGATTGGATTGAAAAATTTTATATCTACGAACACGCACAGCGCAAAGATCTACATTTCGCTGAAAGCCGCACGTAAATCGGTTATGCCCTTCAGGAGGAGTTCAGTGACATCACACGTACAGAAGAATTATATATATAAAGGTCCCACACACGAAAAGTTTCACTAAAATGGGAAAAATCTAAATTTTCTTTTTGGATCGCTTAAACTTGCTAATAGCAAGATTTCTATATTCCTTTCTTAAACAATTTATTCGTTTTTTAAATATTTTCCATCACTCTTCAATTGCGTTTCTCACTCTCACATTTATTCCTTCAAACATTTTACAAACATAACTTAAGGCGCCGTTATTACTGCCCGCTGCATTCGCAATCTACTGTAAAGCCCTTTTTCTCGTATAGGTCATAAGAACAAATAACAGTTCTTTCCAATCGCGGAAAGATTTATTTTTGCAACACTGATTTAAAATCCGACGTAACCATGCATGAGTGATTTTGCCATGTGACTTTATAAACTCCACTGCAACATTATCGAAACCGGTTATCTTTCTTGCCAATACGTAAAAAAATGATAAATAATAAAGGTTGATGTGGCTCGAAATTTTAAAATCAATTAAAAAATGTTTAATTTTTTTGTTTTACTAACTGAGATATACGAGTATATGTTCTTATCACTCAGAATTTTACTTAAATCCTAAAAACAATCGTGTCACTATTTATATTTTAAAATATTTAAAGAAAACTTTCTAGCTGAAATAAATGCTAATGTTTAATTTCCGGTGTGGTCCAATTGAAAGACGTATAAATAAAATTTAATGGTTCAGATTTATTGCAGCAGAGAGGGAAAACATTTTCGAGAAGGGAATATGGAAGTCTAGGCATTTACTGTCATTGGCTGGTTTAAGTGGTCACTTTACAAACTGTGTAACATTCACCATTCTGCCTATGTTTGAACATCCACATTTCCACAACTATTCCATCTGTTGACAATAGTCACAATAGTGAAGTAAAAGAGCTGAAACCCCTATCATGTGGGTGAGATTCATCCGGCTAAACCAATTCACCCACTAGGCAACGCCTGAAAACAACTTTCCAATATTTTATACTTCTTCTTTTACCAGGTTGTTTAGAGAGAAAAAACAGCCAGTCTGAAAGCATTTGGACATACTCAAAACATTGTTGAAAATTTGATGTCTTAGTTTTTTCATTTTGCTTTAATAAACAAAATTGCTAATGCCAACGAACGCTTTTATCTAAGAAGGCGTCTTCAAAACTAGTGACTACAAACGTACAAGCAACTTACATCTAGTCTCTTTTTCCCCAAAACGGAAAAATAATTGTTTTCTATTTTTTTACCAAGTATCGCTTTCATCCACTTTTCCGCTGGTTTTCTGATTTACTATTATTCGAAACGTCTAGTCTTGCCAAATTTGAAACAAAATAATTTAAATATTATCAATCTCATCATTATAATTTGATTTTCATGTCTAATGGTGCATATCGCACTGCATTTGTGTTAAATGAACGTAAGATGATCAGTCTTACGTTAGTATTCAACTGCCAAAATCCCTCTGTAACAAGAAAGTTGAGAAGCTATGGGGTTTGCACCCGCATGAACCTTCCACCCAAATGCAGCCGGCTAGAGATATCTCTTGCAGTAAAATGCTGGTGCATTTACGAGTAATTAAATGTAAGATTAAGTGCAAACAAGAGTTCCTGATTAAACAATTAAGACGTCTTGAGATTAAATATCGCTACGCCAACTTTGTGTATATTTTCTGCTATACATTAAGAAGGTAGTCCAAGCTTTTTAAAAGTAAAAACGTATCTACTGTTTAACACTAAAATGTGTGTTTCAGTTATGTTCAATTAGTTACCAACCGGTCTTAGAAATGGCTATACCAAGAGAGACAATGGCAATATATGTAGTGACCGATCGAAGTTTTGGTGTTCGGCCGCGGTTTCGGTTTAAACATTAGACGATTCATTGACAATACGTATGTTCGAAACAATTCTCAATCACATCCATTTCTACCGACCCGTCCTTCCCGTTTTCCAGCGAATTCCACGCAACAATAATTCGACGTGTGAGTTCCGTCAACAACATTAAAATTACAGTACACAAATAAAATCGGGTTGTGGTCCTGTGGCTAGTGTCTCGGACTCACGGACCAATGGTCCGTGGTTTGAATCCCACTCTGCTCCAACTTTATTTCCATTTCCTTATAGTGAGTTATTTACAAATCCTTGAAAATGGCCCTAAAAATTAAATATCTGAGTAAATTATAAGAACGCTAATATTTTTTTTTCTTTAAAAAAAAAACACACATTCTACGAGTAAAGTGCGTTTTCTTTCATCAAGTGAGCTGTGCCAGCATCTCACGACCGCCAGCTTCACCAGCTAGGTTTCAGCACACGTCACGCCTCATCGTCAGCAGGTAAGTGGAGTTGCGCAACCTTCCTTCCTAACAATACAGTCCACTTACTATATGTTCCTCCCCCTAGGACAAGGTATTCTTCACACCTCGTCAACTCCTTAACAACGTGGGTGCATATTGTAACTCGTGACTCGGCCGCGTAACCTGTGACCTTTAGATTGTTTCGGCTTTCGGCCGGCGGATGTTGTGAGTTAATGCGTTAAATTTATGCCTTTCATTTTATAGCGTATTTTATTGAACACTTATTTCGATGACTTTGTAGGGTTTAACAATAAAAACGCCTAATTTTGGGCATTCTGAAGTGACTTTAAACTTATTTATATGAGTTTCGGTTTCGGCCGGAACAAGAACAGAAGCCAAAATTCAGTTTTGGCTAAGAATCTTGTTTCGGTCGGTCAGTCACTAAAAATAAGAGAGCTGTGGTTTGATGACGAATTTATATATTAATAATTGAAACTTTATGTTTATTGGCATTTCTATTTAATTTATTTTTTATTATTAAATTATCGTGTGCACTTTTTTTTAGCTGCTTGTGGTTTGGTTAGCAGTATTTTGTATTAGTAAAATAATTATTTCGTATACATTCAATTGGTAGAATTTCACACTAAATTTGGTAAGGTATCTAAAATAAAACACTTTTATTGAGTTGAATTCTACTTATATATTTTTTAATGTACACAAAAGTGTTTAATGTGACGCGTTTCGTCTTGTTAGAACATTATCAAACTTACTTAAATATTTACAAAGCTTCCTTATTTACTAACAATAACCGCCGTTTTATGATATAGGTGTATAATGGTGCTTATAGTTTATGGGGATATTTAATAAGTATTGAAGATTTTTATATAAACCAAGATAAATAATGTAATTAAAAATCAATTTTGGTATACTGAGTACATTTTATTAGGTATATTGGGAAAGCTTCCATTATTTAAAAATAGTTGTAGGGGTACAGCTTTAAATTAACATTACACGCTTTATTATATATATTTTCTAATAAAAGTAGAATTTAATCCAACAATTTTTTTTATTTTAGGTGCCTTACCAAGTTGGATAAATAGTTGAATTATTATACGTTTTGTCCTGAGAATTGATTGAATGGTATTTTAATGCTTTTTATATTTTCAAAATACTCCCACCTTAATAATTTTCTGAAACTCTTTTATTCCCTTGTAATTCTTATTTAGTTTAAAAGGTGAAATCATTTCATTAGGGTTTAAAGAGATAACACAGGTTTTAAGTGAATGTATAATTGTGTCAAATACTTAAAATACACACCGAAATACGGAAACATTTTTAAATTCTTTTTTACCATAAAAACTGTCGTAATTACGAATTCTTAATTTGTGTTTTTTTTCTTATTGTATTCACAAATTCCAGAATTATTTTGACTTTACGTTAGGTTAAGTTAATCAATCCTTTAGGTATTTTAAATGGATCAAACCAATCCACACCGCACGGTAAAATTACCTACCGTGAATTTTTATTTTTATTTTTATTTTTTAAAAAAGAAATATTTGCGTTCTTATGATTTATCCAAATATTTAATTTTGAGGGCCATTTTCAACGAGTTGTAAATAACTCACTATTAGAAAATGGAATCGAGTTGGGGTAGAGTGGGATTCGAACCACGGACCTTTGGTCCGTGAATCCGAGACACTAGCCACAGGACCACAACCCGATTATTTGATTTATTTTTTATTATTATTTATTTACTTAATGAATGAATTGGCTTAATCTGTAGCAAAAATATTTCCGGTTTCACAAGAAATGACGTATACAGTTTTTTTTTTTTATATAAATTTAACCAGAAACCTGAACAAATGTTTTTGACTCGATAGCTACTCTCATCTAAAAATCTTGAAAATCAAAGTCGAGTAAAGATTAGTCGGCCTGAGTCTGAGATTCTCAGATATCATTTGTTTGATAGGTGACTTTTCACTGCAATATTTCACGTCTACGTGCAATAGGTTGGATGCTATAGTAATTGGACATGATACAGAGCTACAGTTATTGGACATTCTAAATCTAATGGTCAAAAACGAATCATTGTAATTCATTCATTTTTAGAAAAAACACACAAAAAAGCGTCTGTGTTATGGTGGAGAATAATAAAATTAAACAACTCGGAAATCTTAAAAACCATAAAAGATATTTATAATAAGAAAAAATCTTAAATAATCAAACAAACAATATTGCCTATAGTCTAGTTTTTAAGATCGTATCCATCTCACCTTATACTTTTCATATTTACAAAAACAACATTACAAAACAATTTGACTTTTTAGCTTCATATGTTCGATTAAATATTTGGTAATCACTGTTAAAATAAAATAGGATATAATTAATTGTTAATTATGCCTTTTAAAAGATTTTATAGTAAAACCGGTCGGTAGAAAAAATAAGTGGTAAAAATAATGACGTTTTATATTTTTTTGTTTGTTATTACATATTCATATTTTAAACCATCAGATTTATGGTGTCCAATTGTTATAGCACCCTCCCTACTATAATTGGATTGGATTTAAAGCTTAGTACTGATTATCTACCTGGCCTTTACTTTTTAATTATCAAAATACGATGCAATGAAAGACCAGTTCAGTGCCCTATGTCCCATTTAGTTCGGATAGGGAAGCGATGATATATTTATTAAAATAATACAGAATAAATTAATCCACCTTCTTTTACCGTACCTTGTGGATGTGTACCACCCGACCCCTCTGAAATAAGCCTTTAGCTTCTTCGGGGTATCATTAAATTTAAAGAAAAATAAAATATACACACTCAAAACTCATGGTTTTTGTACAACGTATTTAAAAAGTCAATTTTTTAAATGATTTCTTCCACTTTTAGCTTAAACATGCTTACGCTGCGGCTTATAGTTATAAGCAGTTGCTCTGGTATTTGACCTCATTAGATCAGGACTAGTTACATTCTACTACAAACTTAAAACGTTCAAAAGTTCTTAAACTCTTCTATTTAGATTTCTTGACCTCTTTTACGCTCAGTGGTGCATAGGTCACTGAATTAGTCCATCAAATTCAGCGTATCTTGATTATCTGTTTCATGAAGATAAAATGATTTGCCTTTCACCAAAAGTCACGGTCCACGGAAAATATTTACTTAATTCTTCGTTTTGAGAATTTTTACCTGAGAGTAGCCACCGGTTCAAAAATACTTGCCCTGGGTTCTGATTCTGATTCTGTTTCAGACACAGAAGCGTATTGTTCATTAGCCCGGTAACCGATTTTTTAAAAATACACCTACTTTAAAATAATTTTTCAAAAGCCGTTCAGGTACCCCAGCTTCAAGTTGTTCGAGGAATTTGATATATTAGGTATAAGGCAATTATATATATCTAGAATAATTATGTTTCTAAAAGAAAATTATTCTACCAAATCGCAAAAGGAACACTCCTACACTATCAGAAGTCAAACTAAAGGATGGGTCATGGGGTCTACCACAAATTCTGAATTCGGGCAAAGAAATTTCAGGTGTCTAGGCCCCAAAATATTCAATATTTTACCCGAACATTACAAAACCATGACCCGAATTCTATTAAACAAATTTTGAATAGAATGGTCACTGGATTTAGGTAGAGAAAATTCGGAAAACTTACTAATAAACATTATAAAATAATAAATGGTAAATATATTGTATTACTTTATAATAAATTAACTAGTAGGCAGTCATGTGATTGTTTATTTTGCATAAAAATGTCTGCCTTCAAACAGGTTGTACCTAGTTAGGCAGACTAGACATAATCCAGAGAAATCTATTACCTAAATATGTATGTAGTATTGAATTTTTGTAATGAAGTAAATTGTAATTTTTGTAAATAAACGATTATTATTATTATTATTACATCAAAACATATTTTTAAATTATAAAATAAATTGATTTTCATTTTAATACAACTCTGGTAGAGAGTTAGTCTACGCCAAGGTCTGTGTAGTAATTGGTTTAATCTTCTATAAAAGGGGTTGAATCAACCACCCCTTTGAGGTAAGCCGTTTTCCTTTTGAAAATTAAAACACGTTTTATTTTTATTTAATCCAAAACACACTACAAACGCTCTTAACAAGGATTCAAATTGTTTCCTGGTTTATTTAATAATACGCACTGGCTTAAAAATTACGTGGTTGAACGTGCAGATCGTGTAAATGACAGCTAATTTCCTTGGCATTGTATTTTTGTATTTGCTACCTTTAAAAACTTTTATAATATGAAAATTAAAATACCGGTTTCAATCCAGAAAATCAAGAATTTTAATCAAATTCTAAATCACCGCAACAAGAATTGAAACTACCGACTTTTGTATTTTTTAATTATAAGCTCATTTTACAAGTACAAAATGTACGTCGAAGAAAAATTAATATTATTTAAACCTTTGAGATCTTATGTATGTTCAAACGAACACTGATTTCGCGATTTTATTTTTTCCACAGTAAATCAAATAATGTCAGGTTTATTTATTTATTTATGCTTTATTAAGTTAGTTCATAACATCTTAAGAACTAATAAAAACTTTTAATAATATTACAATTTTTATCGTCAAAATTTCTTAATAACATCTTTTTTCAAATTAACTTTAAATATTTCAATTTGTTATATTTCCTTTATTTCTTCAGGTAACTCATTGTACAGCTTCAACCTCTTGTACAATGAGTTTTGAGATTCTGTTTTTTTCCTCATTGGTAATCTTATCTTTTTTACCCCTTGTTTCATATGTATGTCACAATCCATGATCCCGCCTGAAATTTCATAACTCGGGCCCCGATCACAATGGAAAGTTAACATTTATCTTCAATTTTATCTACAAAGTCAAAAAAGTTTTCTGTATGAAAAGCAGAATATGGATACATGTTTTACCGACGAAGATTTTTTAATTTTCTTGCAAATATACTCATTTTCGTAATCAAATTAATATCGGGTTTTCTTTATAGACAAGACAGATTCCTTGCGTTATTATTTGCATTATTTAAGGTCAAATACTAGCTGACCAGCGACTTAATATGTTTAAATTTATGTTTGCTATCAGTGTAATTGTTATTTTTTATAATAAAATGTATTTTAGTATGTATTTGCAACTGGTACATTCAAAACGGCTTACAGCAGGCGTCACGTTACTTTGACGTCACACATCATACCCGCCGAATGCAATTCTAACAAACACTGCGTAGGAGTATGGCGCGGTAGAGTAATACATGCCATTTGTTGTGAAACGTCTCTTTTTTTAAGTAATCCAAAATATGCGTATTTTAAACAACGACGTCATACGGAAAATGTAATACGACCGTTAACATCATATTTTTTTACTTACTTAACATAACTTTTAAAATACGCGAAAATACCCGAATTGTTTTTTTAAACAAAAATAACAAGTTAAATAAATCAATAAATAAGATAATTTAAGTATAATTCGTATTTTATCAACAGTAAATTTAATTATTATACATACGTTTCACGACAATTATTATCGAATTATAATATTATATTTGTTCGCCCAGTATATGATTTAAATCTGTTTGAGTCAATATTTATCATCAAATAGTTTATTTTTGTACCACGACATGGCATAAGATATTTTTCTCGCGAAATGCTTGTTGAATGTCGACAATATTATTTTCCAATATTTTTTCTATAATTATTTCCGCTGCGAGGAATTTTCTTAGCGATATCGAAACGTCAAAGAGATCGCCGTAGCTGTCAGTTGCTGGTTTTAAATTGTGAACTTCCTTTAGTAACACTTTGTTAACAAGAAAACATGGAAGGCTTTGTTGGAAATGTGGTATAACGAGTTACAGTCGATTTTCAGTGTACCATGTATTTGAATAGAGCACCATTGCATTTTCCCAATATAAAACTGTTAATAACTAGAACGTAATATTCTATAAAAAAATTATTTTCAAATCATTATTATCATATACAAAAATACAAATACTGACAAAAAATAGCCAGAATGAGCTACCATGGTGTATGCTGTATGCGGATAATGTCCTTATAAATGAACACCCCACATGCCTGCAGAAATCTCTGAATGAGTGGGTCACTGCCTTAGAAGGTAACGGACTTCAAATAAGTAGAACGAAAACGGAGTACATGCGTTGCATTTTCGATGGTAACACTGACTCACTCAATATATCACGTCAGGGTCACCACTGTAGGAATATGTTGTCGAGGATTTGGTTGGAGTTCCTACCCTAGTTAGAGATTGACAGAGAAGACACGAGATTGCTGTTTAATACGTATTTATTACATGGCGAATAAATAATGAATTTTGTCAGACGAGTGTTACGTCGATGATGGGTTGAAAAGTAACTGAACTTGAACTACATGCTGGAACTGAGTAAACTGCACTGATCTTGTTAGGCTGATTGAACGAGCTGACTGATGTTGGCTGCGTCCCGTGGTCTCTTTATATATCATATTCCTTTGTAGTTCATTTCTTCATGGTAGGGATGATGTAAATGTACTGCAGGGCGACGATCCCGTCTTTATGTGCAATATTGCTAGAATTGAAGTATAAATTGTATTTGATTCGATAGAAAATGATGACATTGCATCGTCGGTCCTTAGTCTAATTCAGGTGAACTAATTTAACACTGTATGTTATCGACTGTGGACTATGGACCCTACATATATACACGGTTTTTCAGGGCCAGACCGCGAAACTTCAGAGGAACATTCCTTATGGTAAGCTTTTAAAAAAATCATAATCAAAATGATCTCAAAATGGAGTAAATCATTCATTTCTCAGACAAGCATCCCTTCCGTAATGCTCATCCTTTACCCGCAAATCTCCAACCCTCTCCGACAAAAAAAAGTGAGATAAAAACATATTTGACAAACGAAACGATTCGCACCAGACGCGGACAAAAGAAGCGGCTGGGTAGGAGGGAGGTAGGGGTTTGTGGAGGGACTGCTTGTTCGAGAAATTATGGATTTACTACATTTTGAGATTACATTTTTTTTTTTTTTTTTTAAAATGACTTCGGATTTTTTTAAAGTTTACTATTCCTCTAAAGTTTCGCAATCCGGCCCTGAAAAACCGTGTATGCACAACACACCTCTTGCAAAAGTTAAACAGTTAAAATACCTCGAATCTGTCGTAACGCCTGATGCGTCCGTAGATGCATATGTAATTCACCGAGTTAATACATGTTGGATAAAATGAGAGCCTTGTGGTTGGTAATCTGCTAGTTACATCGTTGACTGAGAACGGGCGGGGCGCTGGGCGCACTTCATAGATATTTTTTGTAGGAAGGTATAAACGGTGTTGTGATTTATAATAATTAAAAATTATTTTATTTATTTTCCAATAAACATATTTACTGAAAGTCAAATATAATGGTAAGCTGTGCATAATCGCTAATTTGGACGATTCGCCCCCGAAAAATAGTGATGTTTTATGTTTCTGTAAATGTAAATATTTATTTATTTAAAAATAAACATGGTACGTCGTGCCTTTTACCTTACAAAAATACATATTTAATAGAATATAAACACTTCAAAATATGTGAAAAAGAAACGAATATTATGTTACATAAATACTATAACAGCAGTTTAATATAAATAACATGCTTTGATTATATATTATAGTTTATTTTTTTCGAGTGCCTTATGCCAGATGTTTAATACCAGGTTTATAAGTAAGGCCTATCCTCATGGTAAACTTTTTTTTAAATCCTAATACATTTTTTCCAACTCTTTTTTTTAATAAAAAAATTAGTCTTTAAATTTGAGGTAACCTTTATTGTCTCGGACAAGCATCCCTTACCAAACCCCAATCCTTCCCCCCCTACCATGCTGCTTTCATAGTCCGAATCCGGTGCTTATCGCTTTGTTCGTCAAATACGTTTTTCAAAAAAAAAGTGTATTTTAAAAGTACATCATAAAAACTGTGCCTTTGAAGCTTCGCAGTATGCCTCTAAAATACCTTAAAAATAAATTTATTTGCATATTGAAAATTATATTTGGCAGCCTGTTGAAAAGTGCGGAAACCATACAATTTTGCTATTTTAAAACTTTTTTTTCGGAATTGCGCTACTAAAAAAATAAATAATGGAAATTACATGAAAACTATTATTTGTAAGTTACTTCACACAAAAAATACATTTAAAAGTTTTAAATAATTAACATGTCATAAGCCCTGTAGATGCTTATACTTCTATATTACCTTCTCTTAAATGTTCTTCATCTCTGTTGTAAAATGTTAAATAACGTGTAATTACCGACAGTTTGCGCCTCTTGAAATTTTGACTAAAATTAAGTACATTGATACGCATATAAAACACAAAGTTTTCTAATTATTTGAAGATAATAAATTAAACAAAAATTCAATTAAAGAAAGAACTGTAATTTTAATTTTTAAAAAGAAATACAAGCATTTTAAATCATGCAAATTTTGTGTTTTATTTTTAATTTTGTGGTAATTCTAGGTAGTTTATGCCTTCAATAATCGTTCAAAAAAATAGATCTAACCGTTTTTTATGGAAAAAATATTTTTTTTTTTTTATTTTTTACGAATAATGTTTTAACCGTAAATATTTAATTTTCACAGGATGTTTTTAGCAAAATTTAAATGCCATCAAATGGCTGCGGTCGGTGTTAATATTTAAAAACAATTAAAATCAGAATAAAAACATTTCGTTTTTAACGACTTAATGTTTGTTTAATTATTGATTAGTTTAAAAGCAAAACAAGCTTGCCTATTAAGGCCTTATTAAGTCAAATTAAATAGTATCCTAATTTATAATTGATATTTTCTATTAAATATTAAAACTGATACAAATAAAGAAAAAATGAGTAAAGTATGTGTGCCATGTAATATTTTGTGTTTGCGGTATAGATTGAAGGGTGAGGGGGTTGAATTTTGATAATATGCTGTTCCAAAATTAAACAAGATAGAATTATAGGATATATTATTAATGTGACTTTAAAATAAATTAATTTATAACAAACAGTTTTTCAAAAGAGAAAACAAAATCTGGTTAAAGAAAATTAGGATAGAAGAACTTTACAAAATATTTTAATGACATGTAAAGTTTGAAAATAAAAATAATTTAGCATTGTACAGTCCTTCTCAGAACAGGTTTACTAAGTTAGGAGGACTCTTAATTTAGTTTTGTATATGAAATATTTTATTTAATATTTAACAAAAAATATTTTAAAAAGATGTTTTCATTTTATTTTCAGTTATATCATAAATATTATTTGCTACAGGAAATTGGATATAAAATTTGTATGTTACACACAGTAAAAAAAATAGAGCATTTAATTGTATGGAGTAGTTTCTCAAAGATGTATGAAAAAATAATAAAAATTTACTTTTTGGAGGACGTCAGATATTTATGTGAATCAACCAATCAATTATAGATATAGTTCCGGTTTCAAGGAAGGTAATTTTTTCAATGTTTAGTATATTTTGATAGCTACGGGGCTCTAGTTTTAAATGTCTAAACAACTTACCAAAGAAAATAATACATGAAAAAAGGGGTTTTTTTGCTTAGTTTATAGTCTAGTATAAAGTAATATATATATATATATATCTATTATTTAAAAAAAAAAACAAACATCGACCTTCCTTTTTACAAAGCTACGGATTCTAATACAAATTTTACTATATAATGATTTTAAACTATTTTTTTCTTACATTTTAAAGACGTGGGTACTATTCTTCGTTGAATATTTGTATTATTATTATTTCCAAGGCAACGTTTTCAAAATACAATTCCAGTTATTGCCAAACATCATTCGCAAGTCTGCAATGTGTCGCACCTACCCCTCGTCACCTTGCACAAATACAAGGTGTCAGTCCAGGTATATTATTTCTTCCCCGGCCGGCCATGTTAATCTCATTTCTCGATTATTTGCCATTTCTGTAGCTGGCGATTAGTGCCGTAAACACGCAATCAGCTCGCAAACAGTCCGCTAGGCCTCGCCCTAATCTCCCGCTGCAATTAATTGTCACGGTTTATCTCCCGAGAGCACAACAGAAAAAATATGGCACGTCCGCATCGACAGTGCAAATATTCAGTTCATGCGCGGGGGAAACAAAAGTGTATTTTTTAGTATTTTTCTGTACTTTGGAAATCAGTATTTGTTTGGAAAATTAATAAGGATTTAAAACGGTACATTTTCCTGCCTCGTCGGGTGTTCAAATAAAATAAATCAATAAAGTTTATAAAACTAACAGGAAGATAAACTTAGTGTACTTAATAATATACACGGTGTTTCAGGGCCAGACCGCGAAACTTCAGAGGAACATTCCTCATGGTAAACTTTTTTTTAAATCCTGATAAATAAAAATGGCGAAAATCCTTAATTACTCGGACTAGTATTCTTTCCTCAAAAATAACTTTGATCATAGTAGAAAGGCTAAAATAGCGTATCTAAGGATGTTTTTGTATTAAAACAAAATGGACTTCATATTTTTATTTCAACTTAAAAATATATTTTTATGATGAAAGTGGGCTTCGGTGTTTTATTCGCGTTAAATAGCTTATTGCGATAATTTCTGCATTTTTCACTACAAAACGGTAAAAAATTAACTTCCGTGTGTTACCCTCTAAAGTACAGATATTAGAATGGATTAGCTAATATATGTTGTAAATTATAAATACTTGGTACATCTTATTATTTATTTGACTAATTAGATATTTTAACCTTTGACGTGCATATTTAGACTGGTAAAATTTAGTTATTACATAATTTCAATGCAATTTCATCAAAAATGATCAATAAATAATATAAATATGACAAAATATAATATATATTTCATGTCAACTTTGTCGGCAAGCCAATTATAAAATAAATTAGAAAATTCTGAATGTTGGTATCTAAGGTAGTAAACACGTTTACAACTACAACATGAGGTAGTCAAATATATGAAAAAAAAGATATATATATATAAGGTAATATGCAGAATTTTATGATAACCTTGTGAATTTAAAATTCATGTTTCAAGCACTCATTTTGTGGTTACTTTTTAAATAGTTCATATAAAAATAAAAACACTGCTGTTAACCAGTTATCATTTATTTTATTACCGACTGGTTTCTGAGCTACTACGCGCTCCTTTATCAAGGCATAATTTACAAATGAATTCATATTTAAAATATTAACAGTGACCACCTTAATCTAATACATAGGGTAGTAAATCACTCAACGTTAAGCCATTGTCATGTGCTATTTTGTGTTCGTGTTTTGTAGCTAAAAAACCGGTCGGTAATGAAGTTAATAATAACCTTTTTTTGATGGGATTTGCAGTATTATTTAACTTGTTCGTAATGTATAAAGTTAAATTTCACAAGTGAATTTTATTTCTTCTCTATCTTCATCTAAGAAATGTTGGAAAAGAGAGGGAATTTAGGCTGTAGACCTTTATAGGAACTTTTCCGCATTTGCTTATTGAAGAGAAAACCACAGAAAAATCATTCAAGAGAAGCTGGACAACAAACCATAAAAGATACGACCTCTTGTGATAAGTCATTGTGACTTATTACTGAAGGGATGTGCATTAGATCCTCATTAACGCGTCTGCATCGCGCCTCCAAGTTATGTCTTTTGACGCTGAAAATAGGGCAATGCATCAACAAGTGGGGAACGTCTTGAGGGATTTCATCATAGCATGGACACTAGTCAATCTCAAAAAGTTTAAAACGGTGTAGGTATTTCATAAACCCGCCATGGCCCGTAAGGATTTGTGTGAGTTTGTAAGGTATATTAAAAGGTAAATAATATTACATTAGAATATATATATTTTTTTTATTCATAAATTTTATAAAAAGTACATGTTTTTGTAAAATTCTAAACATATCTACTTTTACACATCTAGTAAAGGTTATCACTGTAACTCTCCAAAAAAAGAGACTAACTTTTGTGCTTGGAGAGTGACTAACACTGTTTAAGTTGTTTATTTATTAGAGTTTATATAATTTTAAATACGAGAACATGAAAAAGAAAAAGAAAAACATAGGATATATAAAGAAAAAACATAAAATAATAATACATTCATACTAATTAAAATTTAATGTTGTTTTTACACGAGTTCAAAAAATTTCTTAAGATCAACTTTAAATTTATTTATTGATATATAATTTTTAATAGTTTTTAGTTCATTAGGAAGATAATTATATTTTTTTACACCTTTGAAGACAAATCTATTTTGATTATGACTTGTATGGAATTTAGGAATTTTTATATTATGTGGGTATCTGAGTGACTTATTCATTTCATTATTTTTTTTCTTTTTTATATATATGTATCATAATAAGAACAATGCGATTTGATAGTTACATTACCGAGAACTACATGTTTTATTTTATATTACGGGAAATGTGTATTCCGCATGATAAATCAGAGGTGAGATCTTTTTTGGGCTGTTAATCTAAAATTATTTCACAAGTGCATATAAAGGGAAATGTAAATAAATATAACAATGTAATAGTAATAATAATAACAAAGAAACTTGGTAGTTAAAAGCTGTTTAATTACGGAAGTACATCAAAGGCCATTTTACGGACATTTTACATTTGCGGAACACATATACATCAGATATTGACGCATTTTTACTTAGCGTGAAACGATTATTACTTATTGCCTTCTACACTGTAGACAATGCGTGCGTATATTCATATACTGTATCGCGGCACTCGAGGAAATATGTGATAAAAATACAGTTATTACTTTAAAATATTAATTTCTGCATTAAGTCAGTGGAGTTTGAACTCATACTTTCACACGGCGTTACTCACAAGAACGTCCCCTGAGAACTATGTGGGCGTTGGCTCCTGAAAGATTATAAAAAAATTCGTTTTTATGTGAAAAAGACAACATCATTGTTTTCAGCTAATTGAGAGGAGAGATATGAGAAAAATACGTTAGTCATAAGCACGTGTAATCAAGGACTTCGAAATTGGTAACCGTAATATAAGATGTTTGTTTGTCCTGAAATTTCAATGTTTAACGGAAAGTTATTAAAGAAACACTAATTTCAACGAATTGGAGCAATTGGTTTTGAAAATATGTTATTTTATAAATTAGAGAGGTTCAAGACAATAAAAACAAGTTACAAACAATTTCGAAACAAGTTCGAAGCTCATGCGTTGTTTTTTTGTAAAATTAAAGACATCAAAAATAGAAGAAAAGATTTTTGTTATCTGTCCGGTGGTTTTGTTTAAATAACATTCATTCTAGAGTTGCAGAGTCCTGCTTCTCATTTTTCTTTTAGAAAAACTAGGGGAAAACTCGGTAAAATCGGTAGCTGTCTTTTTAAACGCAGCTTCTCGAGACTTTTCATCTGCTCTTTCGTTACCTGGAATTTCGCTATGTCCTCTTACCCATCCAATATGTACATTTAAGTGGTCAAACAAAACATTAATAAGTGGTTAAAATAAAAGTACTGTTATATTAATTATACCTTTTGAATTATTAAATAAATTATAAAACTGTTAATAAAAGTTTACGGGACATTTTTATCAAGTAATATAAAACGGTATGAAACGCGGTATTTTTAATTTATCGAGTTTTGATATTAAGAATCAATAAAAAGGGCTAAGGATTCCAAGGGATACCGAAAGATGCCATAAATTTTACGGCTGGTCGTTAAAGAAAGAACTTTGATGATAGAAGATTCAGCCAAAACTGAATAAAGCTGTAAAACCAAGGAAATGGCCAGTCAATTGTTATTTGACATATAAATTATTCAACGATTTGCACTCGTTTTGATGAAGTGTAATAAGAACAATTAGTTTTTTTGATTTATATTTTATTTTCAAGTTTTTAATTTTGTAGCCGTTTAGTTATTAATTAACCAATTATTTTATTTTAAACAAGAATTCGACCTATTAAACTATTTTTTTTCTGTATACCCGCACTTATACCCGTATGCAGATACAAAACTTAAGGTGAGGAAAGTACATTCTAATTTCAAATGCAGAGAATAACCCGAAGGTGAAGACAATAGAAAGTACTTTCCTCACCTTAAGGTTTGTCTCTGCATACGAGTATTAGACTTGTACCAATGTAGAAAATTTGCGTTTTTTATTATTTAGTTTTTTAAACGTTCTTGTCAATCTACAATCATTATGTTCAGAGAAAAATTTGAGTTAAATAAACATACAATTTATAGCAACAGAAAATGAAAAACATTTTTCAGAAGAGATTTGGGAGTTCAGGTATTTACAGGCTTATGACCGGCGCCTTATCGGCTGGTTTAACAGGCCACAGTACATAATATTTAGCAATTTGCCTTGAAACAATTACAAAAAAAACATCATCCAAAAGTTTCAACATCTAGTCTTCCTTAACTCTTCCATATACTGACTTTTGTGAAGTAATCACATATTCTCTAATCATTCCTTCGTCTCTCTTGAGATATTTTGAAAACCCTTCTTACATACCGAATCCAAACCTGCTTTCTAGGTGAGGCAAATCAATTTATTTATATAAAATTACACTCGTTTACATGCTCATGAACTTACTAAGGTTTTCTAAACTGTGCCCGTTCTAAACCATAATAATTAACAATAAAAAATACACAGTAAAATTGATTCAATTATAATAACATGTGATGCGATAGAATAACAATCCAGAAATACAAAAGACAAATAATAAAATTCCAAAGATGAAAACATAAAAAAATATCAGATACAGATATGAAAATATAAATTAGACAAATTTAGTTACATGCATAATAAAAGTATCATTGAAATCAATAGAAAATAATACAAAAACATAGTTCAAATAATAATTAAGATATGGTTTCTATAAACTCACTCTATAATATGGTAAGAGAAATAAATAGTATGTCGGCCTCGTGGTGTAATGGTCAGCGCGTTGGCCTGCCATGCAAGAGGTCTCGGGTTCAATTCCCGACATGGTTGATATTAAATATTTTTTTAAAAAGGGTATTTTCACACTAGAAAATTTCATAGTCCCTGGACTGGTAACTGAAGCGTAAGACTGATCACCTTACCTTCATGTAAAAAAAAAAAAAAATGATCAAGAAACGCTACATTTGGTGTACCAATGCAGTACCCTATGCACCATTAGATGCGGAAAGGGAATGATGACGATGAATAAATAGTATGCCAAATAACAGTGAGTACTATATTGTATCTATAGAGCCTCTCCATGCCTTTTTTTGACGATTAACTCCTGAGCATACTCCCAAGTCAAATCCGTATTCTGTATCCGTCCACAGCTGTTCACGTCTGAACATGAACAACCGACCAACTGTCAGGTACCATCTTAGTGAAATAAAATCCAATGTTTTGTCTATGACGTTATTTCGCCTTTACTCAGCGGAACTAAAATACGCGGGATTGACGTTAGAGTAGACGAGAGTTCTGGCTAATTACGATGGCGTTCATTAAACAACCTGAAAACAAGACTTTTTACACCCTGTCGGACAAACGGCACGTATCGCGTTACGGCGCCATACTTGTACGAAATATTTCTCACTCAGCGGGCATGACGTGTGAAGTCGAAGTAGCGTCACGCCAACTATAAGCTGTTTCGTATGAGCTCTTTTTAAAACCCGAAAATTATTAATTAAAACTTGTTTTTGGTACATTGATAGCCATGTATATAGCGTTGATAGGTTATTATTATTATTATTATTATTCAATTATTAGTTTATACATACAATGTTATAAAAATGGCACAAAAAACACTCTGGCAAATTCTGCTTGTACTAGGAGTAGGCTCAGTATATGAAGGGTCGGCAAGCCAGAAATATTAACACGCCTAATGTTGCAATGGGTTCCTATATGGGCAAATGCCTGTTCTAAGAAACCGATTTGTTGCGGCAAATATGGTTTTCGAATATGTTTCCTATAAATAAAAACAATATTGAAGAAATAAAAAAACAGTTATAGCCCAAAAGAGAAGAAAAGAAAAAAAAATTGCAGTTTACATTAAATGTAAAAATACAATTAAATATATAAATATAAAGCATACATACTTCATACATACATATACACATACATACATATATACACACATATACATACATATACATATATATACACACATACATACACAATATATATGCACATGCGAAAATACAATAAATTTATAAATGATTCAATGGGATTGGTTGTATGTTATCCAGATGCTTACTCTGAATTACTTAATAGGTGAGAACGATTAAAGAATGTTTGTCTACGTTATATCTTCGATCTTCGCAAATTCGACCAGCAACTACACTGGCTTAGTATCAGGCACAGAAGAAAACTTCACATTCCATCACTTGTTCAAAATATTTTTAATAAATCCCACTTCGTCTGTTTATCTGAGAGAGCTCTTCCAACCTCTATCACAACACGGACTATCTTTTCGTTTGAGTAACGAGAGAACCCGTTTAATACCCTTTCATCGCTCTAAGTTTCTTGCCTCCTCTTTTAGAGTAGTATCTGCTCGATTGTGGAATAATCTACCCACTAATGTTAGTTCTTTGGTTACATTTAAGTCAAGATTGAAATGCCACTATCTAAATATTTCAGTTGTTCCTTTATCCTTCTTCTTTCCTTTCCACCCTATCTCCTTTCTTCATAGTATAGTGTTTTTTTAATATATATTTTTATTTTGTTAATTTTTGTTTTTAATTTTGTGTGAAATCGTAATATTCAATATTTCCATGTACTTATAATTTTCTCAAACTAAACGGTTTGGGTAGGTAGGAAGAAATTGCCCTTAGGCAATATACCCGCACTTATATGTATATAAAGTGTTAAATAAAAATAAATAAATAGTAAATGATTTTTTTTTTTATTGTAATTTTTTTCACATGCATTTTTCTAAACAATTTTTTTTATTCCCGTCAAACTGCAAAAGCAGTTTTTTGCAGGGATTTTTCTCCTTAAACATTTTGGTTACACAATATAATAATGTGTACATAAAAATATAAAAAACCTTAAATATATCAATAAAATAAAAGTTTAAAAAAATTAAATACCTATTATTAAAATTGTAAAAATCCGCTCTAAATATTTAATATGATTTCAACGGGATACAACATTTGAATAGTAAATATCATGAGTATGAATAAAACTATTTTTATATCAAAGATTTCCAATACCTCTATTTGCAAAATAATCCCTTAGGGATTTGAATACACGGCAAACCATCGAACGTACGCTCATGATGGAAATTGAACTATTCTGATTGCACCTGTACAATACGTAATCGGGCCATGCTATGGAAGTCTGGAGGTCTAGTCTAATCTGGAAGTTTCTGGAAATCCAAGGAAGTGCAGTCGAATGTCTCCTGTGGCAAACTATGGAAAGTGTTTCCATTTGGTAAGATTTTTCCCTCTATAGTTTTATGCATAATCTCCAACCAACCAAATATTGCCAACAGCTCACTTACTTTCTAAACAATACGAAAATACTTCTTTATTTTTATATTTTTTTCTCAGTAAGGAATACCTCCGTGAGAAAATCATCGTCAGCGGAAATTTGGAACGTTGCGTTGGTTGTAAGGAATTAAGTTGTTCAAATAACATTAAAATATCTTTATATCTTATTTTCATAAATTTAGAGTTACATTTTTTATACTATTAATGTTTTAACAAAAACATGAACTATTTTCACTTTTATTTTCCTTCCCTTGAACTATTTTTTCTGCAATTCAAATTTCGCCGGCCACATTGTTAACAAGTTATATGGGTATATATGGTTTTAAACTATGAAATACTAAATAAAACTGGACCCGTCGTTATGTTGCGGGCTCAAGGATCAAAGATCTGAGATGAACCGCACTATACCAGATTTTCTTTTCTTTTTTTTCAAATAATAACGGTTTTTGTAGAATGGTATCACAATTAAAATGTTAAAATACATAATAGAATATATTGAGTGTTTCTACTGACATTTCTTGGTGAAACTGCATTATAATTTAAATAATAAAAATACGTATATAGTTTTATTCCACTTTTATTTGTAAATTTTTACCAGTAAATGGTTTGTTGGTACCAGTATTTTTAATTATTTTAATTAATATGACTTTTTGCATTTCATTGAAAAACGTGTTTTTTTTAACCTCTTTTTTTATATTCAAGAATACATGAAAGAATAATGTATAAACCCATTGCTGGTGAACTAACGTAAATTTTAAAAGTGAAGTAAACTAATTGTTTATATAATATTTCTGTAATCAATCTTATCCCAAAATCTTTTTTGTTTTACTTTTTATGTACAGATCCCTTCATGTAAATTCAAAATATCAACAACAGAGTAAAATAAAATGACAAAAAGCTTACAGAATACAAAAATTTGTCAGTTGGTACACTTCACCTGCAATGGCCTGATATGTTCCATCAATTTTTACGTTATTGTGTCGATCGCATATCTTGTCGACGTTTAGATCCCATTATAGCTTCCATCATCAGTGCTCAAGTAAATTATTTGGATAACCGTATAACCTTGTGTACTCAGGATTTGTTCCGTGTCGCAACCATGTCATTATATGCAGCTTAGTAATCTAAATCTGTATCGTGTCACGATCTACGCCGTTATTAAATTAACTTATCATTGAGTACCAGGATTATTTCAATCGCGTTCCATTATTTCTGTTTATTATTAGGATGTTTGTAAAGATCAATGTCTCCTTTTACTAATCAAATTTTGTGATTCTTTCCTATCATCTTGTTAGCGACAGGTCCCGAACCTCTTGTCTAGAATTAAACTTTTGTTGAAATTTTTGTCTATTAATCTAACAATTTCTTCATCGCTGCTGATATTGTTGTTTTCCTGTGATCTTCTACAAAGATTTGTATGTTTGTACGTTTTTGTCTGAAAATCCTGAAGGATTTATTTAAGGATACTCAATATACAGCATACATCCAATAGCCTTAAGCCAGATCTGATTAAAACTTTAAATTAAAAAGTTCGTAAAAAAAACCTTCTAAACCGATTGCGACTGTCAGGGGGGAAAGACATAATTACTGATTGGAAAGGAATAAATAAAATTAAAAAAACATTCTATCGGACAAAACAAATTACTAACAACAGCAAAGCTGGAGGTAACGATTCTGCCAGCCTGGAAAACAATTTAAAAGTGCGACCTTTTTTTCCAAATTAACTTCTTGAAGTTTTTAGTCATTTGTACACAGCATACGTGATTAAAATTTCCGAAATACTTTTTAATGTTTACTGATAATTTTGAAATAAGTTTTGTTTTATTTTTCTTTTGATATAACGTGAGTTCAAAAATCTTAGATACATTTTTAAAGTTATTTATTTTATTAAGTATTTCATTGAAAAAAATCATTCAATGGCTAATATGTAACAAAGCTTTATATTGATTTTTATTTTATGTTAACATTCAACTATATAAATTTTTGTGAATATATTTTGTTAGAAAAATACGTACGCTTTTTTCTTAATAATGTTTATAAAAAATAAAAATAAAAATTCGTAATTTCTTTAACTTTTTTTTCTTTGTATTGGAAAAATAAGAATCCTGCTGACAAGTTGGTTTAGCGGTTTAGTGGGTTTCATTATTTTTCCTTTTATATTTTCTATTCATGGTTATTTTATTAAATAAAAAAAAATAATTTAAAAAAAAACATTATTTGGTTGGAATCCAGTGCCAAAGAGTACATTGTTTTTTTTGACAAGCAACACTTTTTTTTTATTTGAAAATATATATTAAATGCTCAAATAATATTTGGCACAGAATATTGCGCTGTTCCCAGAAAAATAATTATTCTCGTTACAATTTATACTAAATGGGTGACTATAATTTTTTGAATACTTAAAATATTTTTAATTATATCCCGCTTATAGTTGTTTTTTTTTGTTGAATCCCGCATATTTTTTGTAAATGCATTAAAAATATTAAGATCAAGGTATATGTGCCCTTTTTCATTGGATTCCTCTTTCAGCTGGATCATTTTTGGAACTAATAGTAAGATATTAGTTGTCTCTCGAATTGTTATTTAATACCTATTTTTGTACCTGTAGCATAGTAATACTCAATTCATAATTTTATTTGAAATTTTGTTTAATATAATTTTATATTTTGAATAAGTTAATATTGCGCTAAAGAAAGGAAAAAATATTGTTTTTCTCCTGCACTGAAAATAGTAATCTGCAGCTGGATAAAATTTAAAATTAAATAAAAAAACTATACATATCCTTTCATTTATTATTATTTAAAGTATTAACCCACCAAGCCTCTATTTTGAGGCTTGTCAGCAGGTGGAAAAGAGGAAATATAGAAGGAGGTTATGAAAAATACACCATAACACCCAGATCAATTGCGAAAAAATCTTTCATATTTTTTTTTCTTGCCACTGGCGGCAATCGAAGCAGCGACGCCAGTTTCACAGTTAGCCGTATAACCAACTGCGCCCCGACACTTGTCTATATAACGATGCACCGCTTTTTTTAATTTTCGTATTAACATAATAATATATTTATACTATATATTATTTTTTCATTTTAATGTTCATAAGTGTAACGTGTTTCGTAAAATTTTGAAGCTGGCTACTGTGAAAGACTTAACCCGTTCTTTCGCTCTACATGTCCAAACTAACGCAGCACCCCTTTCTTGATTCTGTCGATAATGCATGTCTCAGCCTTACACAGTTCGCGGATGTCGACATGTGTGCACCTATCAAACATCGTTTTACCACAAATTTCCCTGAGAGATCGCATTTCGACAGCATTTAACCTACTTTCATCATTATTTTTCCAATTTCATACTTCGCTCCCATACATTAGTTAATTATTTAAACTGTAACTTTCTGAAAAAAAGACTAGCTTTACGAGAGTAACTTACACTGTTTTAGATATTTGGTAATTTGAAGATACATAACTTCGAATAAAGATGAGAATAAAAAAAGAACATACGAAATTAAGAGAAAAACAGAAAATAATAATGCAGTTATACTAATTAAAATAGAATGCTGTTTTAACTAGGGTAATTCTGTAAATTTACTTTGAATTCATTTAGTGATATAAAGTTTTAATGTTAACATATTTTTATAAAGACATTAAATTGTAATTTTATAATAATAACAATAAATAATAATAACAAATAAATATTGCCAGTTTAATTTGGTCCCTGAACGTTCTTAATATTTATCAAAAGAACTAAAAGCTCTGAAATGCATTGATTTAGAAAATCCAAATCAGCGCGCATCAGCGTCGGATTGTTTACATGATAAAGTAAGCAAATACTATGTATTGCAGGTTTTAATTTAGTTATTCGACCGGAAGAACGGATTGGAAAGTAATTTCCGGTTGATTGTTTGAGGACCTTAGGTCATCCTGGAGTCGAATCACCGGAAATGGGGCGGGAGAAGTGGTAAGCAAACAGGCAACTGGCTGGTGCTTGCCTACTTCCACTTCTGTACTCCTGGAATGGCCGGAGACCAGAGACGGTAATATCCATTCCCTGAAAATCCACCCTTGTAGTTAAGGGAGAAACCATTCAGAATGCTCCGTTAAGTAAACATTTGTTCTACTGTCAGAGAACTATCAGCGCAAAAATGTTTTTGAAAACATTTACAGATTTTTCCTCTCTAAATTCATTTTTATATTTTAAATTGAATTCAAATAAGCTTATTGCACAATTTCAGGGTCTTCTCACTTTTTTTACTATCGTTTTTAAGTAAGCAAAAAAATTCGATGTTACCTGTAAAAAATTTTTTTTCGTGAAAAGTCAGATAATTTTTTTATAATGATTTCAAATACGCATATTTGAAGTTTCACGCTCCATTGGGAAAATGGCACGTAAAACGTTACCACGCCATATTTGTACGCAATGTTTATTAGAAGCGCACTCGGCAAGCATAATGTGTGACGTCAAAGTGGAGTTACGCCGTCTACAAGCCGTTTTGTATGTGCTCGTATTTAAACCTAAAAATTATGAAAGAAAACTAGTTTTCTTTTTACATTAATAGTTATGTCGTTAGATTGGTAAAAATCCACTTTAAATATTTAGCAAAATATACGTTTCTGTGAGTTTTACTAATAAAATTCTAGATAATTAAAGCGAAATGATATTAATTTAGGGACAAAAAACTTTAACAGCCAGGAGGCTGAAATCAAGAATAGAAGATTTAAATAATTTAAAAATAAAATGGAAGAACAAAAAAAGATTACAAAAAACAATTAAAAAATGTTAATATTTTTCATTTTATATTATGTAAATTCTATAGTCGGCCCCGTGTTGTAGTGGTCAGCGCATTTGCCTAGCATGCAAAAGGTCTTGGGTTCGATTCTCGATATGGCTAAAATTAAATATTTATTTATGTTTATGACATTTAATATGTTTTGACAATATAATATTTCATAGTCCCTGGACTGACACCTGAAGCACAAGACTGATCTTTTTTTTTTTTTTTCTCACCGTCATGTAACAAAAATTATCAAGATACGTTTCTATTAGTTCACTAATACAGTGCCTTATGCACCATTAGGTGCAGAAAGGTAATGAGGATGATGATGATGAAATTCTATTGATAGTCGTATTGATGATAATTAAGTGTAAGTTCGTCTCCAAGAACAATAATTTTCTCTTTTTTGAAGAGTAACAGCCTAAAAAACAAAAGCATAATTTATATTTTTTTTTCTTACTCTTCTTTTTCTTCTTTCTACATACATATTACAAAAAAATACGATAAAAACGTATCCTTAACTCTATGAGGCCATGGGCACTGTGTTGATTTGGGATACAACATAATGGAAAGTGAAAGCACGTGCATAATTAAATAATAGCAAAAATAATAATTAAATATGATTACATAAACATACATATATTTTAAAGGGCATCTGGACAATACGCTTTATAGTATATAAATCTATTCTATGCTATATATCGCAGCAGTCTCCTGCAATGGTATCAGACTTGTACACTCCTCTTGAAAATGGCTTCGTTTTGGAGAACTTAATTTTTTCATCTAGGATATTGAACACTCTTGGGGCCATAAAAGAGAAATTCCTCTGAGCAAACATCGTACGTGTTTTTGAAATTAAATAATTTAAATTACAGTAAAACCTCGTACGAGCATTCTGCTGGGATCTACTCTTGTAGCCGCATGACCAGAAATGTGTCAATGACTCTTTAATTTTGTTTTAAAGAGTCTAATCTCATGTCCAGTACCTTCATAAATTGGAACAATGTCTCAGATGGGAAATTGGGGGGACAACGCAGCATCACTCTTAGAATATTTTTTTTTACGATTATTAGGGGTTCGTGATAAACGCAGTGCAACCTCCCCAGCCTACTATACCATAGGTTGCCACTGACTGGAAAAGAGCAAAATATACAGTTCTGAGAGTTCTAATGTCCAAAGTGTTCCTAAGTGAGCAGAATACATGACACAGTTTTCTTAATCTGGAGACCAGCTATTTGACCTGAAACTCCCGTCGTCGATATTTAATGTATTCAAATGGTTTTAAAATCTGGCATGAATAATCGGATTTTATTTCCAGATTAAGGTGAAATTCAGATGATTTGTTACCAATACTTGCCTTTAGTACTTTCATCTCTGACGTTCTGAGCAGTTATTTGGTTTTTCTATTTAGTTTTTCTATTTAGTTTTTCTACTTGGTTTTCGTATTTTTTATTTTCTCTCTATCTTTCCTCGCCTCTGTTGTATACACCATGATTTGGTCTGACACACATTTTGTATATCCGAATTATGTTTCCAATAATAATCAAATGTTCATTGTACTATACGATTTTCTTAGGCATCCAGATGTTTACTAACTGAGATGGATATGTTCTCATCATCACTATGGCAGCATCATCTGCATGGCATGTGATGTTAATGACCTTATCTCCCTTAGTAGGTTCACAACTTTTTTTTATTCTTAAAAGCGTTTCTTTTTAAATATATTTATTCTGCTTGTGTAAGAAAAGGTTTTAGGCGTATATATTATTGTGCTATATTTAGTTATAAAGGTGCTAAACTTGCTTTGTTTCTTTGTTGTTCTCAATATGTGTTATTTTCTAAATATTAATATTATTTATGTCTCAAATCGAGTTGTTGTAACTCCTGAGAATGTAATTCAACGTATTATACTTGTAAAATACTTTGTGTTATATGATTTATAAATAAAATAAAATATTTAGTTTTATCCACATTCAGGGTAAGCAAATTATTGTCTAGCCAGGTTTTCACCACTCTCATACCACAATTTGATTTTTTGAATACAGAGTTTCAATCCCTAGCTTCAAACAACAAAACTGTGTCATCGGCAAATGATAATGTTTTTCTACCGTTACTCAGATAACAAAACGAGTTTATTTATATAAGGAAAAAAACTAGTCCCAGAATAGTCTAATAATACTTATTCTTTCTAGCTGCGATACGCTCCCACGTGCTATTTAATGGTACTCAAGCTTACACACACCAGAACAGTTACTCCCATACAAATACACACAAACACACCTCTTCACTTACCTTCATACAAAGACACACAAACACACCCTTTGGTAGTACCATAATTTAATATGTATGATTTTTCAACAATGTTTGATTATGTCCAAATGCTTGCAGACTGGCTGGATTTCCTCCCTAGGGAGTTGTTCATATTTGAATTTATTTCAACAGAGAGGGAAAGAGTTTTCGTGAAGAAATTTGGAAGTCTAGGCATTTACAGGGCTTATGACCTGTCATTGGCTGGTTTAAGTGGCCACTTTACACACTGTGTAACATTCACCATTCTGCCCATGTTTGAACATCCACATTTCCTCAACTCTTCCATCTGTTGACTTTTGTGAAGTGTGAAGTGTCACAAAAGTCAACAGATGGAAGAGTTGAGGAAATGTGGATGTTCAAACATGGGCAGAATGGTGAATGTTACACAGTGTGTAAAGTGGCCACTTAAACCAGCCAATGACAGGTCATAAGCCCTGTAAATGCCTAGACTTCCAAATTTCTTCACGAAAACTCTTTCCCTCTCTGTTGAAATAAATTTATGTATGATTTTTATTTAGAAACATCGTTGGTCCATCTTGAAACCTTATCTTTGCTTAATTATTTCATTATTAATGACTCTTTGTTTCTGTAAAACAAATAAAATATGTATTGAAACTGAAAAGTACCTTTTTGCAATTCAAATATAAAATTATTTTTCAAAGCTAGTAAAAAATTTACACTTTATGTATAATTTTATCCGAGTTTAACAAAATACGACAGATCAATTGATCAAGTACGTACTAGAACTTTCTAGCTTTGACTAAAACACTTTTTTTCATCTTCGCCAAGCTAAAGCTTTGATTGCGGAGTAGATTATGTTCACTTCCGGTCCACTTTGAGACTTTGATTACATAAATCTCCATTTCCCGAAGCGTTACATTACATTACGAAGTTTCTCTCTAGTTCCCGGTGGGGCTAGAACACGTTTACAAAAATATTCTCATTAGCAAGGAAAACGTAATTTTCGTAATTGCTTCTACGACACATTAATTTTAAAATACTTTTACGTAACGGCTTTTCGCACGAACTCGTAAGGTAAGTAATAGTAGGACAAAGGTTAACGGTAAAAGTCAAAATTTTTATTTCACATGCAACTTTTTCAAATCAAGGAATAAATCAATAAGATATAAGCATTTTTTTAAGCCAATCAACAGGCTTATGTGAGCCCTAACAAATTGGTATTAATGAGTTAAAAATAACACTATTTGAGTTTGTCCAAATGTTCGTAGATAAAAGACTGGATTTCACCCCCTCGGGAGTCATTAAGATTAACAAATTACAACAGGGATGGAGAATGCTTAAAATAAGGGAATACGGAAGTCTAGCCATTTACATTTACAGTCTAGTATACGAAATAATTCAGTCTGATAAATCTCTTCACAACAATAAAGGCTTCAGCTCTTCAACTTCACTTAAATCAACAAATGGAAGAACTGAAGAAATATGGATGTTCAAACATAGGCAAAATGGTTAATGTTCCACAGTGTGTAAAGTGGCCACTTAAACCAGCTAATGACAGGTCATAAGCCCTGTAAATGCCTAGACTTCCGTATTCCCTTATTTTAAGCATTCTTCATCCCTGTTGTAATTTGTTTATCTTAATGACTCCCGAGGGGGTGAAATCCAGTCTTTTGTCTACGAACATTTGGACAAACTCAAATATTGTAATGCAGCTAACTGGTCCAAGAAGAAGTTTAAAAATTGAAAAATTGTTTTCACGCGTTGCCTAGTATGTGAAATAATTCAGTCTGATGAATCTCTTCACAACAATAAAGGCTTCAGCTCTTCAACTTCACTTAAATCAACAAATGGAAGAACTGAAGAAATATGGATGTTCAAGCATAGGCAAAATGGTGAATGTTACACAGTGTGTAAAGTAGCCACTTAAACCAGCCAATGACAGGTCATAAGCCCTGTAAATGCCTAGACTTCCGTATTCCCTTATTTTAAGCATTCTCCATCCCTGTTGTAATTTGTTAATTAAAAATAACACTAAAATCTAAACAGTCTTAAAATCTATTTAAATTATAAAAGGTATAAATACGCATAATCTAGGTGAACATGGCAAGTGTGTCATCGCGAGTCAGGAGTGACAGCACCGCTTGCTTCTTGAATGGTTGCCCTTGCTGTAGGAACACATAGACAGTACCGTTTAATGAAATTTCGTTCACTGTTCTGAGGATCCTTGGCAGAGGGGAAAAGAATCCGATGTTAGTTTTATAATTTCCAGAGCAAAGACAGGACTTGAACGCAAGTTACGGCGAAGTACATTAAGGTTTATCTGAGCGAGGATATCATGGGCATCTATACAGTTAGATATTCATTTGTGCAAGAATATCAAACCAGCCAAAATCCTATATAATTTTTATCAATTCATTTATACAAATACATACATATTGCAAAAAATACAATAATAACGTATCCCAAACTCTATGACGCCAAGAGCCCTGTGTTGAGTTGGGATACAACATAATGGAAAATGGAAGCACAAATATTATTACGTAAACAAACATATATTTCAAAAGGCACTTACACAACATGCTTATTAGTATATAAATCTATGCAATATCTCGCAGCAGTCTCCTGCAATGGTCTCTTTCTTTAGACAAAATCCAGACTTGTGCGCTCCTCCTGAAAATGACTTTTGTTTATTTATTTTCTTTGTTTATTTTATAAATTTATTGGGTAATAAAGTATACATACTTAATACCAGGGAATCAAAGAATTAAAAAATGAATACGGAGCATTAGGTTAGGATAGTCTCCATCTAACATGGCTCAGCCTGTTTTAAGATGCAGATGAATGGAATATTTCATTGCAGAACAACCTTTAAAACAGACATTTCACGTTTTTCCTGCCAGAAAATGAACCGGCTGTCCAAATTTTTTTTAATTTATTTTTTAATAAAATTAATATTTGCCTTCTTATAATTTACGCAAATATTTTATTTTGAGGGCCATTTTCAACGGGTTGTAAATAACACACTATTAGAAAATAGAAATCAAGTTGGGGTAGAGTGGAATTTGAACCACGGACCTTTGATCCGTGGGTCTGAGACACTAGCCACGATATAATAAAATATAAAAATAAAAAAAATATATGGATTTAAAAATATTAATCCTTTTGTTGTTTATGTGCCACTAATATTTTTAAAAAATAAAAAGTTATGATATCATTTTAATATATTGAAAAATAATGTTCTGCAAAGTTAGTGCATTAAAAATAAAGGCCTTTTGTGTTTGAGAAAATGTCAGGTTATTAACACTATAAATGCCTTAACATCCGAATTACCTATTTTCAATGTTCTCCATATTTATTGTAATATTTGTCTTTCCAGTAAATTTGTTTACCGGAAGTTTCCCATCAAACCACGTGGAATTAGACGCCCATTAATTTTAACCGTCCAACCGTCCAGTTGAATGACGTCAGCAATTGTTATGTAATGGACCTTTTAACAGTCCACTGATCATTTTCCCCGATCTGTCAATCGGCGCTCTGCAATTGTAAAACTTATTTTACGATTCCTTCTTCTCTACGCTCCACGTTCGAGGACCTATTCTTTAACATAACGATAGTTAAAAATAACGAATTCTTCATGTTCAGGGCAGGTAAAAGATACAGTTATGGGTGTGAGAGAGAACCAGAACCCTGGATGAGTGTTTTTGACTAGATGGCTCAACTCGGGTAAATTTCTGAATCAGAAAATCGAGTGGAGTAGAGTCAGCTTCGTAGTTAAAAAAAAATATGTCGCTAAGCCTCCATTGTAGAGGCTTGTAAGCAGGTGGGCTATGGAAGAAAGTTGTAAAAAACACACCACAACACACAGATCAATAGAAAATTTATTATTTATATACAGTACAAACAAAAAATTCATATACGTATATATTTAATCTTTTTGCTCTACAACAGGCCTTGTGGCCCAATAACAGTGGTAAACTATAGCTCAGTATACCTACGCTTGGAAAAAAAATCACATTTATTTTTGGTGTTCTTACCGGGAATCGACGCCAGAACCTTCCGTGTGTGAGCCAAGTGTCTTAAACATTACACCACGGAGACCGCCGAAATAACGAAATCTAAAGTTTTTAAGTTTGGTGAAAATAGCTCGCTCGGGTTACAGAATTTCAAAAGACGGGAACACGAATATTTATTTATAGTATAAATGTTGCTGGAGGTGAACCCAACAAAACGAATAAAATTCTGTTGCCAGAAAAGATTAACTTAATCAATTCCAGAATAGACATTAGTAAATAACGCCAGTATTTACTTCTCAAATAGTTTTCAAATTTCGTATTTTTTAAAAACAACCATGACTGAAAAGTGTTTAATTTAACTAAGTAAAAACCCACTGATGTGTTGGGAATAATTTGAAATTATTTTTTCAAAATTATTCGAAAACGCTGTGCGAGATAAAATAATAGTGCGAATACGCAGTTCAAAGATAGACCCCCGTGTCCCGGTTTAACTGCCTTCTATGACGTCCCATTTTAACTGTCTTTACCTGAAGTAATTTCATTTTCCTTCATTCTTTTAGGATTATACGGTCCGAATATGACCGGTAGATAATGTCGTATAATAAACTCGCATAAAGTTCCGCAAGTAGAAGGCGTGATACTGACTCTGGAGTTCGATCTCCCGTTTTATAATCAGAGTGTCCCAGATTCAAAACCTTGCCACTATGACAAAAATACATAAATACTGTACCCAGATTAAAATTTTAAAATGCACTGCAAACATATTGAGAGTAAAAATATGAGACAAACATTATAAACAGAACTCGTTGATGCACCGAGCTGTATAGTTATATTATAAGAAAATACTATTAGAAATAAGAGTACATTTTTATTTTATTATTTAAATGTAAGTTAAAAAACATGTGTGTAGCAGATAAGTTATCTGTTAAAAAAAATCGTATTCGGGTAAGTTTTTTTTGGGTTTTCCAAAAAAATTATTTAAAAATTTTTTGAACAAAAATCATTGTATTGAAGGGGTTTTCTTTGTTTACAATGAGTAAATACTTTAATTTAGTAATTTAGCATCAACTTGCCTTTGTGTATCTGTTTTTTTTTCTCGGGATAATTCTTGGAGCTTTTTTTGTAATATGGTGAATTTGTTTTATATGTTTTGATCTCTGCAATATTTTTTGTGATAAGTTTTAAATGTACATATATTATTTAGAAATGTTAATAATGAGTAAACATTTTAATGATAGTTAGACATAAGTTAATATTAGAACGTTCATGTATTATATTTGTACTATTTTAAGACTAAATAAAAACAAGCAAAGTTGAGAAAAGGGTTCTGCAATTGACACGTACCTACTTAGAGCGCATGAACATTGAGGGGATTATGGAAATTAATGAGAGGGGAGGAGAATGTATGGACAGGGGCCAACACGTCGGCGTCGGCGTCGTCCCTACCCCTCAGGATATCTTTAACGCTTCTTTTGTTTTCATTCAAAATTAAAGTATGTACAAAATTTACAAATAAACGACCAAAAATATTTTTCTTAAAAATAATTTAAATGCATAAAAAAATAAATGAGCTTAATATTTTTCCATTTATTTATTAGTACGTACATTTTATTTTAGACCAAGTGGCACAAAAAACACTCACAAATTCCGCTTGTACTAGAAATAGGCTCAGTATATAAAGGGTTCAGCAAGCCAGCAATATTAGTATGCCTAATGTTCCAATCGGTTTCAATATGGGAAAATTCTTGTTCTAAGAAACCGATTTGTTGCGGCAAATATTTTAATCAATATACCACCCCCGTAAGGGGAGGACAAAACAAAAGAACGTGTGCGTTACGCTCGGAAGGAAGCACAGTCCCAACTATATCAGCATCCTATCATAATTTATTTCGAATTCATTCATTAGACGTACCTGTAAAAATTATAATGGACTCAGTATTGATGTAGACATTTTTAACTGCACCTTGCACTTGTACAGAAAATTTGTTCATGGGGTCGATTATTTGGGATAGTTGCTGAATGTGCATCTTGAGTGGTTTATGCTATGTATATGTGCCGCATGTAATGTATATGTTTGTGTATGTTTTATATGTGCGTTCATGTGTGTGCGTGGATGGCTCGGAGTGTACATTCGGTATTTTTATTTATTTTAATTTATTACCCCCATGGAAAACGCAAATGTCAACAATTATTCTTTTCGCACTTGAAATTCTTATTTATTTTTATTTTTTTTGCCACATATAATGTTTTGCATAATTTATGAAATTATGCAAAATATTGGTATTTTTATGTTAAAAAAATATTGTTTTTAATACTTAGTATGTATAACTGTATGTTTTCTGAATAAAATAAAATAAAATAAAAAAATATAAATAGTTTGACACTGGATTGTTTAGGTTTCAGAAGTGCATACAAGATGAGTTTTTATATTGATGTATTTATTTTTTACATTTCATTTTGATAGGCTACATTGCTGGTTTTGTTTCGATGCATATTTTGTCTTTTGTTTAGACCCGTGAAAAATAAACTATTGTACAATATATATTCATAATAAGACATAAAGTTATGTATGCATAAGCAACACTGCAATATATCACAGCCCCTGTACTGGCTCCTCAAGCGTTAGACTAGTGACCTTAACTTCTAAGTTTAAAAAAAATGTATTCTAGATATGGTGCACTTGAAGTGCACTACAGGGTGCAGATAGATAAATTAAGATAATGAATTTTTTTAATTAAATAAATAAACAAAAATATTTTCACAACGGTGAAAACCGTGCAGTGTTTTTCGTAATGTAATGTATTCTACAGGCAGATGTTCCTACCACCGTGTTTCTTTATTTTCTCCCCTGCGCCAGAGCGCTCTAGCCAGGTGAACAAATCCATCCCCTGCAGTTTTCATTTGATTAAAATTCGACGTCCGAATGACTAACTCCGAAGTTATTACTAACAAATTAAATCGTCGCGCTTCGTTCCACGATAATACTACACACACACCAGCGTAACGAGAGGAAATGTACCGAATATGGCATACGTCGCTTATACGAGATGACGGTGTTTCTCGGAAACTAAGCAAGTACGCCGTTAACCCAGCGTACCCACTTCCCTACCGACCAAAATATGTTAGTTCACGCCCGTATTCAAGGCGCACCACAAACATCGGAGACAATGATTAGGATTAAGTGCCTTCCCGATTTGATACTTAAGTAGGTTTCACTATACATTTTTCAATTTTTTTATCCACAAAACTTTATTTTACTGATCAATAATATTATTTTTTATTTTTATTTTTTTTTTATTGAAATAAACGGCACTTAGTGCCTTTTACATATTAGTTACAAATACAATTAAATATACATACATGTAAGCTTAATTTAAGTAATACAGAGCATTTAAAACAATATTATTAATTTAGAAAGTCTAAGAAATATAAACTATATAAAAGAATAAAATATTACCAGTTGTAGAATTATCGATAAAAAAAGATAATTTGGTATTAGAAATATTTTGAACCAGTTAAAAAAATAACAAAGAAGACAATTTTGAATAACGTTAAAAATATATATATATATGTATTATTATTGAAAACTAATATTTAGGTAAATAGTATATGTTTATGTAGAAAAATATACAATGATGTAAAAAAAATGATAAAGAGAAATATTTTTTACTTATAAATTAATTAAGAAAGAAAAGAAACGAAAAAAGAAAAAAAAAAAATAACATTTGTTATAATAATAGTTGTTACTTTATGTTTTGGTAATGTTTCGAAGTTTAATTTAAGTAGATTTTTCTGTGAATATATTTGTTTGTATTAATCTTGTTCCTAATAAATGTTATCTGGGTGACCCTTATTTGGAATACTATCTGAAATTAGAATTATTATTTCTAATATGTCACCTCGTGGTGTAGTGGTCAGCACGTTTGCCTACCATTCGAGAGGTCTCGAGTTCGATTCCCAACATGGTTGATATGAAACATTTATCAAGGTGTTTTTACACTTGAATATTTAATAGTTCCTGAACTGGTACCCTATGCGTAAAACTAATTTTATCTTCATGTAACAATTTTTTTATCAAGAAACGCTGCGATTGGTGTACCAATGCAGTGCCCTATAAACCATTGGGTGCGGAAAGAGAATGATGATGATGATGATTTCTAATATGAAATTGTAGTAGAACTATTTTTTTTTAATATTTTTAAAGTTGTATAAAGGTTCCAGACTCCTTATAAAACAGAACAGGAAGACTTGCAAAAGAAAAGAGACATTTTGTAAAAAGCCACTTTATCAAAGGGCAAGTTATAAATCCAGCGCAAAGTCTGCCATTGCACTGGACCCAGTGCCCTATGCACCACTGGGTGCAAATAGGGAAATGGTAATGATGAGTATACTATTTTGGCCATTTTCTGTTTGACGAGTTCTGAGTTCTGAATTCAAAAGTTGGAAATAAGTTGCGGAAGAGGGCGATTCATAATTCAAACCTTGGAACTTCTGATCGGAGTCTACGACAATACTACAGGACTACACGTATTACAATGGAAACTTAAATCGATAGCCATCTGGCGTCAAGTTACGGAGAAAATGAGGAACCCGGAATTAGCAAATGAAAGATAACACTGAAAGAATTCTAGAAGAAATCATACAAAAAATGTATCTTTTGAATACATGTCTTGTACAACACGGCCTTCATTGAATACGACAATTATAATATAGATTTTAAAAATAAAACTGAAGGTTCCGCTTGTAAAAATCGTATTCGTATTATTTCAACATATCAAATTACTCACGAAGATTCTTCAAATTGTTGTGGTTTAAGGTTTTGGATACTTATTTTAAGATAACTCCATCCTAATCAAGGCCGCGATTTCTTCAAACGCTATCTTTATTGGTACATATTGAGACGGTATAAAGTCGAATTGATAATTATGTACGAAAATATAAATTTTTATATGAAAATTAAAAATATCTTCGTTGGTCACTTGTAATTGAACATCTTTAGAAAAAAAAATTGCGAAAAGCGATTTGCGGATAATTTGAATTATTTACTTATTTACCTTAGATGAACCTTTGTAAATTATAAAACAGTGAAATAAATTCACGGTTAACAAACAAATTGTAAATAAATATAATTGGTTCGAATTTTACAAAGCTTTTGATTAGAGATTGTTTTTAGGAAACAGAGGTTTGTAAAAGTTGTACAATATTTGAGAAAAAAATAATGGAAAAAATCATTCCATGAATATTGATTCATAGAAGGATTTACATTTGTATGTGTATTTGCATGTGGAATTTCATCAGGAGTTTCTTATAGTGCTGTAAAAAATACAGTTTAAAAAAAAACATTTTAAAACAACCTGTACGTAAAAAGCTAAATTAATCAAACGTTTTGTTTTTATTTTTGTTAAATCTCTTGTTGATTCTGTATTATATGTCGTTACTATTATAACATGATATTTATTTATATTATCTTTCCTTATTTTGCTTTAATTACTTATTTGTATTTAAGTTAATATTTTTTCTCATGAAATCTACACCTACCTAATTATATGTTTATCTAAAAATATTGATTTTATTTTTTAAAAAGGGCACTCACTGACCAACCGCTGAATAGCGATTTTCGGAGAATTCGACCTATTTATTTATTTACGGTTCTAGGCAGTCGGAACTTGAAAAAATGAACCTCCGTACTTTATAAAACAGTGAAATAAATAAATAAAATAACCTTTTTTAAAATTATTATAACAGCTGTCGACATATTTACTAAAGCAATAAATAACGTTATGATGTATTTTCTTTTAAAAATATTAAAAAAGTGGTATTACATTGGTAGAAAGTATAAATAAAAAATAAACACAAAGTGTATCAAATGACCGTTACGAAGATAAAAAAAACTTTTAGAAAGGTTTAAAATGACACTTTGAATGTCAAGTTTCACCACAAAATAACCGTAATAAAAAAAAATGTCATCAGAAGAATGTCTAAATGATCTAAAATAACAAACTATACAGGTTCAGTCCCTGGTATCTAAATTGAGAAAACTGTGTCATGTTTTTAGCTCACTCAGAAACATCCTGGACGTTAGCACTCTTAAACATGTCTACTTTGCGCTTTTCCAATTGGTAGCTGCTTATGGCATAATTGGCTGGGGAAGTTGCTTGACAATTGTCATAAACCCCCAAATCATGACGCAAAAACTAATTCTTAGAGTTATGCTTCAGTATCCTCCGACCCACCCATCTAAACCATTATTTCAATTGTTAAAATCAAGAATGTATTGTCGATTTTCTGGTCAGGCGACTACGGAAGGAGGTCCCAACTGCCAACAGAATGCCCGCACGAGGTTTTCGCGTAACCTAAACTTCTTAATACCGAGAACACGTACGATGTTTGCTCGGAGACGCTTTTCATATATAGCTCCGAGAGTGTTCAACGTCTTGGATGAACATATTAAGTTCTCTAAAACAACGTCTATATTTAAGATGAAGATCCATTATTGGATTTTATCGAGGGGTTGAGACCACCGTATGAGATTGCTCCGGGAATAAATATATAATATCGACGCTGTCTTCATTATTATCCATTTACGTATATGTGTAGATCACCTTTGAATGAACTTAATAATGATGCATAATTATTTGTCAATACACATTTTAACTATATTGTTATGTTTATTAAATTATATATTCTACCATATATGTAGATGTGTCACAATTATTACTTTATTATATTGTTTTGTATTTATTTGAACTATCAATTAATTATCTAATTGAATTATAATATAACTATAAATTATTAATAACATTTTACCGTGTATTATTATATAACTTTTCTGCATTCCATTTTTTGACACGTATAAATTTTTATTATTTATATTTTTCTAATATTATTTTGTATATTGTTTTGATTATTTTTTATATTGTTTTAATATGTTATTAATGTTTTTGATTTATATATAGAAGAGTCCCGACTTAACACGGAATTTTCTAAGAAGTCGGGACATAAAATAAATATATAATTGTGCTCTATGATAAAATTGTGTATTTTGTGCATTAAATAAATAAATAAATACAATAATGAGGTAAAAATGTAAAAGTTCTCAGATAAAAATCCGCACCTATCTGGTAATAAATATAGAAGGGAATTATTTTTTTATAAACTTTCATTTAATAATAAAGATAAAAAATAAATGGGATTGTCTTACGGAGATACGGGGTTTCTACATCGTTGTACATTTTGGTTTAGAAAAAGTAAAGTACTTTTGCTGTATAATAATCTGGCAGCTATTATAGTTTAGTTGCGGGTTATTTTCGTTTGGAAAATAGGTCCATCGAGAGACCTCTGTGAGAACTAAATGCGATGTGTATTTCCAGATAAATGAGCACGTAAAAATACAAAGGAGAATTAATAGAGTAATTGTTGTGCAGACACAGAGATACAGTTATTACCAAGCTTGTGGAAAATGGGAAAAAATAATTCATGCGAATATATTGTAGTGAGCCAACTCACCGGCAGAATTGCTACAAGGACCTAGCACATTGGAAATAATTTCAATAAGGGGAATGCAATGTGTGTGTAATGTAATTTATCAGTTTTCTCTCACCATCAAACAAAAATTAACCTTAATTTGTTGCAACAGAGATGGAGAACATTTTTGAAAGGGGAATATAGAAGTCACCAACATGATAAATGTTTCAGCTCTTTTACTTTTATTCACAACCTGGACTAACAGAAAAAGAAACAGTTCTGTGTATACAGCAATAAATTTTTACAATTCACTTTCTAATGGCCTAAAAAATATACGTACTTAAAAAACGCCTAAATAAATCAGTGCTTACAGCCTGTGTAACAAGTGATATGTGATGTTGTTTTACGGACTTTTTGTTTAAACTATTGTGTTATTATATACAATGTTTTTAAGATACGTTAACTTTAAACTTGGAATCAGATATGAATTTACCAACTATGATTTTTTATAAAATACTTTGAACTTGTTGAAACTTACTGAGAGAAGAAAAATTATAGATTTACTACATTTATTTAAGATTGTAAACTTTACATGGAACTGCCCACATCTATTAGCACTCATTAACTTCAAGGTACCTGGATGAATGACTCGTCAAGTACCTCCGTTTAGTTGCAACAATTCGCGAACCGTATACTCGTATAATGCTATTCTGAATCGACTCCATGTTATCGGCAATAACTATTCCGACGTTGCTGATATTTTTCACTTAAAGTATAGCTTATATAAATCAACTCTATTTAATCATTTCAAAGATGATGAACGGTAATATACATTTGTAGATTATAGTGCTTTCTATGTTTACTTTTGTATGGGTACTATTGTGTACCATATTTACGTGTATACTTATTTTTTAAATTACTTTAATTGTCATTATTATTACTATTTTTAAAATCAATTTTTTTTGAGACAAGAATTTTATTGTTTTAATATACTTATACTTTGTACCTTTTAAAGAAAAATATACATAAATTATTTTCCTTTTAAAATTTTATCTGCACACGTTGTTTAATTTTTTTTTTATCTCTAAATATGTTCTTTATACAAAACTGCTGTGTTATAGATATAGTATTTATGTAAAATAATACTTTTATAATTAAGTTTTAAGTTTTTCACATTATATTGAAATGTTTATATTATTTTTAATACGTATCTTTTTAAGGTAAAAGGCACTGCGTGCCATGTATATTAATAAATAAATTAATATCCCCTCATACCAGCACTTTTGCTGATTGGGAATATTTCGTACAAATAAAATATGTTACGTATTGTGATACGTAAAGTTTAAAAACCTTGTATTTTGTCATCAATAAATAAATCTAAATCTAAAAAAAAAAGTCAACAGATGAAAGAGTTAAGGAAATGTGAATGTTTAAACATGAATGTTACAGTTTGTAAAGTGGCCACATAAACCAGCCAATGACAGGCATAAGCCCTGTAAATACCTGGACTTCTATATTCCCTTCTTTTAAATGTTTTCCGTCTCTGATGCAAAAAATTTACATCTGAATAACTCCCTAGGGGAAAATTCAGCCTATCTGCAAACATTTAAACATACTCAAAATACCGTTTTGTAAAGTTTTTAATGCTCTACAAACTGGCAAATATACTAAGTCAAACTTAATTTCATAAATCTGTAGTTTTATAAAAATATTTAAGGTTAAGTCGTATACCGGGTATTTTATTCAGGCTAAAAGCTTTATATTACTTAATATTTACTTAATATAAAATAAAAAAACGGAAAAACTAAAAACATGTTCTTAAATGAGCACTTAACATCTTACTATATTTAAATAAGATATTAAAGAGTAAAATTGGAACAAAACTTAAATGCTTGAATTCTCAAAACAGGGATTTGAGAGTTATAGTTTTTTTCCAGTATACCCACGAATTTTGTTTAACATATTTTTATTTAACAAACAGATCCAATTTTCACATAAGTAATAGTTACATATTTTGACGAAAAATACAAAAAAACGAAATATTACACTAGAAACGTTGCAACTTCCTGTGCTTGATGAGAGATTATAAAATATTAACTTAAACACAATCTTAATGTTGTTAATTAATGCCGGTATTTTTTTAAAATTATTGTTTTAACTAAATAATAAATAAAGATATTTTTATGAAAAATAAATTCTTCATATTTGACCTCAAAAATTATAATATTTAAATTCGTACACACCTATGTAATTTAATTTTGAAACTTCTTATTGATGTTATTTGGCTAGAAAAGTAGTACATTCTTGACTATATTCTTACCCTTATTAGACGATCTAACTCTTTCAACCTCATAATATAAATATAAAAAATCTAAATAATGAATGTAACAGAAACTGATAAATAAATAAACAAAAATAAAGCATTGATGTCGATAACTCTCTATATGTGTAATTGAGTAAGTATAAAAGTAATCGCTGAACCAAATTACGTTTTTTTACAAACGTTTCGTTTGGTATCAAAATTATATAAATCAACAAAGAACAAAGTATTGTTGATCAAACCAACTGGTGTAAAAAGAAGCATACAAATTTAAAAGTGTTATTCCTAGTAGATATAATTTGGTAGAATTTCATCGAGTTATAATTATTGTTTCACTAACGACAATCAACAGATGAAAGAATTGAAAAAATATCACAATTTGTAAAGTGACACTTAAACCAGCCAATGACCTGTCGTCATTATTCCTGAAAACGCCTAGAGTTACGTATTCCCTTTTCAAAGGTGTTCTCCATCTCTGATGAAATATCTGTCTACCCAGCATCTAAATAAATTTATGATTAAATTAAATATAGAGACTTCGTTTGTGGCGGAAGCTGGAACAAACTTTTGATAACTTCTATAATAAATGAACTTCTAAATCAATCTGAATTTATTCTGCCTATCAAATATTCCGACTCAATTAAATACTTAACTAAAACCTCCGACCGGAAGGTATTTATTTTTGTAACAAATTAAATTTTGCTTTAAAAAATTAGGATCACTTACAGTGACTGGGAAGCGCTTTTAAGTAAGGTATATAATAATTGTACCTTTACATACAGAATGTTCATGACATCATCTATTTAAAACAGTGAAAAAAAATTAACAACCGTTGCGCACTAACAATGGATTTTTACAGGACCTTGACTCGAGTGTTTATATTTTTGTGATCATATCTTAAAGAATAAGCGTTGTTTTGCTTTTTATTTATTGCCAATTTGTACAAAATTAAAGTTAAATACACAGTTTTATAATATAAAGAATACATAGGTAATTGTTATGGTTAAACTCAGTAAAAGTAATTTTTATAATAATAGAATGAAGTACAGAAGAAAAGTAGTTAAAAAGAGATGCATTTTAGGTTTGTAAATGTTAAATAGGCACACATTGTTAGGCACAAAAATTTAGCAAAAATAAAAATAAATAGACATTTATATGAGTATATAATACAATTGGACTAAATCTCCGGTTCATCAGTTATTGTTGCAAAGTCAGTAGTACTTACTTCCTATGTACAACCAAATGAGCATGAACCCATCTAGGTAGCTAGTATGACTGCTTGTATATGTAATGTTTCAGGGGTCTCAAACTAATTATTTTATTTCTTCTTAAAATTAAAGAAAATACATATTAAAAATCAAATAAAAATGTTGCATATTAAAACTAAAAACAAATAGAAATATTATATATATAGGTACATACACACATACATACATATATATATACATACACACATATACATACATACATATACATATGTACATGGATAGATAATACAAACAGAAATAGAGTTGCAAAGTTTAAATCCGCGCTGTACGGACCGTCCGAAAAGATGGGGATAAACAAAAAATAGATAGTGGTTTTGAAAGTGTCTGATTACATTTTTTTGGTTTTGTCGGTTATAAAATAATCGGTTTAAAACAAAATGATCACTAAGATAATATCATAATCATTTGACCGTTAGCGTTTGGCGGTTAGTGAATTCCGATTATCGGTTACGGCTGAAATAGTCAGTTTGTAACATGCTTAATCGGTAATAATTGTTAACCGTTAGCGTGCGTTACCTTTCTTCCAAAAATTGTTGCTGGCCTTTTTTGGTACTTTTAGATATTTGGTCTTTTTTCCATGGAAAAGGTTGAAAATCTTTTTATGTTCTTCCACACTGTTTTCTACTCCGCTCAAAAATTGATCCCGAAAATTATAAAAGAAAGGATACTAACTGTATCAGGTAACAAAGTTACGGATAGTCGTAAAAGCTAAAAGTTAGCTAATTGTTTTTTGATTCATGAAGCCACTATCGATAAATTATTTTTCGATCAATCAGAAATTCTAATAGCAAATTATAATTTATTCAGTTTTAAAATTGTTTCTACTTTCCATGACCATATTTTCCATAAGGGCACGTAGGGCACGAGCCCAAGGCCCCTAGCCTGATGAGGGCCTCGAAATTCTAAAAGGGTCCCATTCTAAAGGCCTAACCCCTCTGTGCCTAAGGGCTCCTGCATGGCCTAAGACAGCGCTGCTAATTTTTAGTAACATTTTTTTTTCTCCTGCGTCCGTTTTCTGACTTTAATTTTAGTAATGAAATCGAACCCCCTTACACCATATATTTTTCTCAAGTACTTACTAAAATTCAGAAGTATGGTGTTTTAAGTTTTGGTATGGTTCAAAGATTAGCACGATGACATTTATAATTGGTTAAATGTATAATACTTCTCAAGAATCTTCTTCATCTCTGTTGCAATGCCTATTAATCTTGTTAAATTCACTAAGAGTAGAATCCAATACTTGTTTAAACTAACGTTTCTAATGTCTAAAAGGAATAAATAATGTAAACTAAAAACAGATGAATTATTTCTGATAAATCTGAGCCATATGAAAGGATTTAGCACTTTTATTTCTCAAAAATGTACAGATAGAAGAATTAATTGAAGAAATATGGACATCCAAACTTAGGCCGATTTGTAAACGTTTTAAAGTTTGTAAAATGAACACTTAAACAACCAATGACAGATCCTAAACCTCTAAGTGCCAAAATTTTTATCTATTGCTGTTGCGTCGTTATCTGTGAAATAAATAAATATATTTTTATATTGACGTTTACATTCGTAACATCCTGTATCTTTGATAAATATAAATACTTCCTGGGCAGTAAATCACCAAAATAAACCAGTTTGCGGCTGGATTTCTAAATATCTTCTCGTACCTTAAGATCTCCTAGTTTGAGTTTTGAATAATTCCAAATAAATCCAGTCTCGACACTTATATATTTATTTATTTTTACATAAACGGCATAAATTGGCTTTAAAATATATTAAACATAAATATGAAATAAAAAATACATATATAAATACATAACGAAAATTTTTTAAATTGCATAACGATAACAATAGTAACAAGTTGGTAAATACACATAAGCAACCAAAAATATTAACGAAATAAATATAAAAAAACAAAAAATGAAAATATTTTTAAATATAAAGAAAAGATTTAGGATAATATTGCTAGAAAAAAAAAGAAATCAGACTCTTTTTTTTAAACTATTAAGTCCAGAACCAAATATATCAGCCTTGTCCTCATACTGATATATGCCATATCTGTGGAGCCTAAGGATAGGCGAGTGCATTTGAAAAAGCGATTACTTTGAAAAAATTGTCGAATCAAGGGTTTCTTGACAACTTTCATCAGAAATTGCTGGATTGTTTTTTTAAGAATTATTAAATCATTCTTCTTCTTCTTCTTCTTATGGTTCCTCTCCCCGATGGAGGTTGGAAATCATTATTGCGATTCTTACTTAAATCTTCTTATTAAATCATTATTATTTCAAAATTTATTCCAACAGAGGAAAACATTTTTGAGAATGGGAATATTGAATTCTACACTTTTACAGGGCTTTTGACCTTTCATTGGCTAGTTTAAATGCCCATTCCTTTACACGTTCTGTAACATTTACCATTTTGCCTATGTCGAGACCAGCACATTTCTTGAATTTTTCCGTCTGCTGACTTTTCGTTGATCGTATTTACACCACAGCTCACTGGTGTACTGCTGCGTGCATGGCGTTTAAAACAACCCGATCTTCACCTCCACGGAAAATTGACAGAATCTTCATGCAAGCATGTTAGCTCGTGTGCAAAAAGCTTCATACAGTCGCATAGTATTAATTACAGTCTTTACAGACTTTCCTTTACAGGAATCATAGATAAATTTCTGAGCATCCAATTTCCCCCTCGAAAACTCCTGTGTATTTGTTCAAATAAATTAGTAAAAAACACGAAATTTAAACAGCGTCCTTCTTAGCGCCATCATATTCTAAGAGAGCTAAGCAAAATAAAATCCGTCATTTAAACTAACAAGTTGATGTGGAGAATACTGCCTGTTCATATAAAGCTTTATTAAATGAGTATTAAGGATCCTCAAGTTTTATATGAAAGTACGCTTCCATACCGTATTGTATATTCGTATCTCAGTCGCTTCTGATGAACTTCTAAACATTCACAATTCATATGTCTCCCTATTCAGGTATGATAAAATAATAATGGTAACTTTGACTCGTATATATTCAGAATACTAAATTTTGATGCAGATAACTTTATTTTTGTTCCAACGTGTCGTCTGAACGCCGATGTCGACAAGAACTGAAATTCAGGAAAGTTATATTATTATTTATTGTTTTCTGAACACAATACAAGATGTTTAGAATGCACCTCGAGTCGATGACTAATTACTAAAGATTTTGATATTCATTAACCATACAACCGTTTAAAGTTTCCTTTTTGTCTCGGGGCTTAACTACAAGCACATTAGCTTTTGTACAAAACGAACGATCCTTTTACCAGCGTGCCATCACACACTCGTAACTATGATTTCGCTCTTGATTTTTGTACAGTAAATCGCAATTACCTGGATGCTAAAATGTCTGCGTAATAATCCATCTTTATATACTTATGCTATGTGAATGCTGAATTATTTTCCTATTGGAACTTTAGAACTTCAATAAAACTTAGATACTTTTTGTTTACGTAATACGTTCAATTGTAGTTCATACCCATAAATAATTATCGAAAACAATTTTATCGCAACATAGATAAATGCCAAAATCACTCGCAAACGAATGGAAGCGTACATAAAAAAAATATTATAATGATTAAATGTTGTTTTTTTATCGATAAATTACCTACATGTTTTAGTTTTTTTAATACAGTACACATCAGTTGTTTATATTTAATTTGTTTGTCTTAATTCAATCCATCCGGTAGTAGTCTCGTGGCTTGTGTCGCAGACTTACAAATCAAAAGTCCGAGGTTCGAACCCCACTCTACCACAACTTAATCCCATTTTCTAATAGTGACTTATTTACAACTCTTAGAAAATGGCTTCTAAATTGAATTTTTTATGTAAATAAAAATTACTAAAATATTACTTGTCTTGATATTAAGAGTATTTGTTAGATTAATAATAATTAAAGTTTATGATAGCAGCTCAATCAAAAATAATACTCCTCATATATAATTCAAGTGTTTGCTGATTAATTTATTGAGTTGATAATACTATTAATTAAAAACCTAAAAGTTTTTGTTATATTACACATGGTCACATTTACATAAATGATACGAATAAATAATTGTAAAAAATGTAAAAATTGTAAAAATTGATCTTAATTGGAGTAATTTAATATGTCGTATGTTACAAATTATACATATATTTAAAATTTTCATTGTTTATTTTACCAATGTTTTAATATGCTTGAAAAGCGAGTTACGAGAACCTTTTAAAATTAACTTATTTGAAAATTAAAACCATTCCTACAAATACAGTAATGCTTTCCAAAGTCTAAACTCAAATCTGACAGTCCACTTAAGGGATTAATTCACTTAAGAATTTCATTTGCATCTCCAAATGACTAATGCTCACAAGTCGAGCGGAATAATTAAACAATCTAGCAGAAATAGTTCCCTAGTTAAAGTTTTTAAAGCATCACGTAAAGACAAAGATAATGCATTTTCTCAGATTCTCAAATCATTTTCATTTTTCATTTCATATCCGCCACGAATTACCCTTAGGCTAGACACGAACACACGTAAAATTTTTACGTTCTGAACGTGCCAAAAATTACCCTGTAAAATAAGAAACTTCATTGAAACAATTCGCAAGTTTTCTAAAATAAAATGTTTTCTTTCTTTATTTTTACTTGGTGCCGCTTCGCTCCGAGGGATACTTTACAAATCCCAGATGAGGGATGAAAAATCACTAAGGGAAGAAAGCATCCGGCTAAACTTTCACGGGATTCTACTGTGAATGGAATGAGAGGGTTGTTTTGGGCCTTTCCCTTCAGCCTATTTTATCTTTAATATTGAATGTGACAGAGATTGCTTAATAAAAGTGTTTATTGAAAAATAATACATGGTTAAACCATAAAATTACTTTTTTTAAGGGATAGTACTTAGAAATATTTAAACTAATTTTTATTTAATAAATAAAAATATTTAAATAGGTGCGAAGGTTTTCACGGTCACTGCTATCGATATGTTTCTTTCTTGGGTGAGACCGTGAACTGAGTTTACCCTGAAGATGGCTCCAGCAATGGTAGCCGAAACGTCGGAACAAATCCAACACACACAGTATCACCTAAAAAATAAACATATTGATAAAAATATTTGTTTGTAAAAGAATATCTGAATCTTAATTTTCATAAATATTAGGGTTCAGCGGCTTTCTTAAATCACTAAAATATATTGTAGTTGTAATTTGATAAAGAAACTTTTGATGGTTTTGTTCTCTATGACTCGTACCCTCTACTGTTCTTATCTAAATGATATGCGTGAATGTATGTGTGACACAATTAGCGGTCTTTTCAATATGGTATGTACTTAGCAACTGCTAATCTTCATAAATTATTTGTAATATATATTATAATCTTTTGACGTGGTTCCAAGTACCCAACTTTCAGTGACCTTATTCTGTAATTAATTTGTTTCGTAAACCCATTCGTATCGTCTGAGAAGGAACGAGAGCGAATTACGATTTTAATGATTTATCTATCTCACTTTAATGAAATGCGTTTGAGTGCGATTGGTATATGACGAACGAACGAACTTACGAAATGAAATTGAGACAGAATAAGCCTGCTGTAGGACTACATCAGGCTTCTAGAACACCGTATGTAATTTTACTACTAATAGTTCAATTTAAGAAAATTTACTGTTAAATGATAACCACCAAAAACCCACAAAAAGTGGCTCAGTGATAAATAATCGATAGCCATTTTCCTAAAATAAAATAAAAATCTCAGTATTTGATTGACATTTTTATCTTAACCATCGAATTTCTAATTTTTTTATGTATCCCTAAATGTTTAATTTGACTGCTATAAATAAATTTATAACATGTTCTCATTAAAAATAAAAACATATGAAAATTTATCGAGTTTAAAAGAGAGACGTATCTCTTTTAAAACGTGATTTTCAATATTGATTTCTTTGTGTTTTATTACTTTATTTATTTGGACTAGATTTCCTATCAGTTTCGATGTACATATATATATACATCGAAATATATATATATGAGTATATATATTTCATATTTATTGTATAATTTTTTGTATTTGAATAAATAAATAAAAAAAGGCTTTTGAAAGTATTTTTAATTAGGAAGTTCGGTGATTTTTTTCATTTATCAGCTATAAAGCTAAGCCAAAAACTATTTTTCTTAATTTTTAAGTTTTGTATTTCTGAAACTTGTACTCCGCGTGTAACATCTCAAATTCTCTTACGCTTCTTCTCGGCCAGTTCTGCCGATTGTTCCGTTAACTTACCGTAAATCGGAAATCTTTCACCACTTTTTTTATCGTTGGTTGATTTGTAAGATCTAGTGACGTCGTTCAAAGTCGTCCGTTTTTACTAAAATACATTTTTTTTTTTCATTCATTTTCAAGAAACTTTGCTATACAATTTAATGCTCTTATTTTTGCAGCGAGTAAGAAAACATTTTTTTAAAATCCGATTTCCCGTAGGGCTGAACTTCCTCATTTCTTTGGTCTTATACATTAATGATTTGAGCCAATGAGTATTTGTTGTATTTCTTTTTAATTAGATAAATAAAAACTTAAGACAAAATTGCAGTTTAAAGCTTTCGTCTGCACAGTTAATTTGTATAAGATTTTTAACGGTGTAAGATAATTATCGTTTTTTAAGGTAGTAATTTACACCAATAATAGACAAGTGTAAAACTCGACTTGAAAATCTGGATATAGAGGAACACATTTTAAAATGCCCCTTGTGCGCTCACAGAACATCTTCTATACTTGGAAGTTCGTATTTCAAGATTCGGTGTGCCATGAACGCCTCATTCCAAGTCTATAACTCGAAGGAGTTGAAGTGATGA